>NW_008825250.1:499772-506707 GCF_000699105.1 Pygoscelis adeliae
ATTGGAACAGGCTGCCCAGGGAAGTGGTTGAGTCACCCTCCCTGGAAGTATTCAAAAGATGTGTAGATGAGGCGCTTAGGGACATGGATTAGTGGGCATGGTGGTGTTGGGTTGGTGGTGGGACTCAATGATCTTAGAGGTCTTTTCCAACCTTAATTATTCTATGATTCTATGATAAGATGTAAGATGAATTTACCAGCAGTGAAGCCACTAGAAATGTCCTGAAGTACACAGAATAGGATGCCGTGAAAAGGCAGCAATCCAGCGTTTTCTAAGAATTAGGCCTCTAAAGAGGCCTAATCCTGGCCTACTACAGCACCGCCCACAGGCCCAGGGCAAAGGAAATAGCTGTAATTCCTACCAGCCTAGGACTCAGCAGCCTTGTTAGCAGTCTGAGCAGATATATTGGAAATACTGCCCTTCACCACCCCCTTCTTTCATAGATAGAATTTGTTCATGGGCAAACACATGAAATAAGCTGGCTTCTTAAGCCTTGTGTCAAGGAATACCAAGGACATAAGAAACAGAAAACTGCTCTATCATGATGCTCCTGTTCAGTAATAAACAAATAATGAAGATTCTGAGGTTTTCTGGTCTGGCATACTTCTATGGCTTTGTACTCACTGCAAGGATTTTAATTAAAGAGAAACCAATAATATCTCACCCTTTGTCTACATTATCATTAACCTGCTTTCTTTACAAATTAAAGGCACTGAAGCAGAATTTTATTTTTTTAATGATGCTATTAATTTCATTCTTTTGGATCTTTTACCTTTTTTGCACAGATTACTTGCCTGCATTACTTTTAGTCTCATCTCTCTTGAGAGGTGATCCATTAGGTGAGTTATTTTTAATAATGCTGCTGCTGTCAAATGCTTGGGTATGAAATTTCTTCTAAAGCTTCTGCAGTGTTCACAGTCCCTACCACAAGAGAAAAAGTTGGCACATCTAGATCTGGAATGGTGTTCAAAAGGATGCTATCAACTTAAAATTCATACTGAACCACATCGAGGAAGTATGAGTTTCTCTCTTCTTAAAGCATACAAAAACCAGAAGTAGAAGACTGAAAAAGAATGACCACAGAAGAAATCAGAGGAAAAGTACCAGGGAGGAGGGAGCATGCAAGATTAAATGACGAGCTGAATGGAGATGAGCTGAGAGCAGCTGATGAGAATAAAATAATGGAACATAATGCTCAGGATTGTGGAAAATACTGAAGACAATTAAAAAAAAGGAAGAAATTGGAATGTGGAAACACAAGACAATGCTAAAAAATATTTCCTCACATTGCTGATTGGTTGAAAGTAGTGATTTTTGGTTGACTGATACTCTGTAAGCAGGACTGAGTTAGGGGCATTCCTCACTTGTCCTTCAGAAGTCATGTATACTAAACAGGGAAACGATCCCATTAGGTTCTGTTACCTTCCCCACACCCTATCAGATCTCAGTTCTCTGAATCCCCTTCGCTTTCTTTCTTCCTTATAGTTCCCAAAACTATGTTGAGTGTCCCACAATAAGAAAATGCTCTGGCAATTCACAGCATGGCAACTTAGACAAACGTGCCTGATACCAAGCAGTACTATTTCACTTCTGTGATGGTCATGCAGAGGCACAAACTGAACAAGTGCTAACAGGTCACTCAAGGTGGATCTGACGTAAGAAAAGCTACAAAGCCTGCAAGCAAATATTTGTTTGTCTTGCTGCAGGTATTTTTTAAATTTTCTATTGTCTATTAAATATCGCACGGAACAGATCAAAATACAGAGTAAGGGTATTTTAATCAAAATGAATGGAGGAAAGATGCATAGCTGTGTCCCGTGGTCTGGGACTAGATGCATATACATTGACATACCTGAGGAATAAAGCTCTATGCGTTAATCTAGAAGAGCAAAGCCTGTCCTATGGAGTGTCTCAATACTATGTCATATTGATTAGTACTGTTACCATAGTGTTGAAAAGATAAGGGATTTTTTTCCTAATTTTTTTCCTAATTTGTCCCAAAGATTTGTCCCACAACATTACTGTGCATATTTGATCAAAGCTACTTCAAAACTCAGTCTCAGTTTCTTCTACTTCAGGTTTGTGGAAGAAAACATGTAAACTTACAGCATTCAAAGTCCTAAAGTAATTAGCTGCAACATGAAAAACAGAAACGAAGTATCTGTATCATTTGAATGAAGGAACTTTTCAAATAGTTACAATTCATTTTAAGAACACACTTTTGTTCACATATGCATAACCTGAAATTAACACCTTCCAGAAATTCCAGGATATTGGGTGCATTTACAGTATCGAGTAGTGAGGTGCAAAGAAGGAGGGGTGGGGGGTTGATGTGCTGCACTCCATTATGGTTCCAGAACCACATGTCCACACTGTATCTTTACCCACAATGAAGTTCATGCCACTTGCCAATCCTAGGCACACGCTGTGCATGCACAGAGAGAGCTCGCTGCTGGAACACCTTCACTTACCCCACAGGCAGAGTAGCCTGAATGGCACCCCAATACATGACTTCACACTTGGTTCCAGCAGGAAGGAAAACACGATGCACTCCAGTACATACAGCAAGTCTTGTACAGGCACAATGCGAATACATACCCAAAAGAACCCCTCTCTAGCTCACATCACTCACCCCTAGAGACCTGCAGTTCTTATCCCAGCTGTCATCGTCATAGACAATACCATCAAAGACAAAGACTGTGCCATTTTGACAGCATGCTCAGCACAACTTCCAGTCTGATTTCTGTGAGGAGAGGTGGCACCTGTCAATCTGAGTACAAGTCATCCAAAATTTTAAGCATTACTCTGATACCAATCCCTTCTATGAGGTTTAACAAATAACTGCTTCAGCTTTCTCCTGGTAAAAAGCGAGGAATTATCCCACAAGAAGGAATATGGGCCAGTAGGAAGTACATGCCAGAGTAATTCAAAAAACCCAGCAACTCTCTTCTGAGTAGTTTTATAATACTTCACACATTCAGAAGTCTCTCTGTATGCAGAAGGACCCAGGGGCATCAATGCTTGTAGTATTTTCTGGTAGTGGCAAAAACATATGTACAGCAACCATGAAGGAGTTAAAACAAGACAAACTGTAGGGTTACATCGGAAGTTGTAACAAATTAGGACCCAAAGACACACAAGCCAGTGAGAGTTAGAAGCTTCTGAGGGTCATGCGAGTCTGAAAGTTGAGTGAGTACTGTCAAGTCTAAGCCCTGCTGTCACACATTCTGAAGATTTCCTAGGAAAAGTATTGGGCTGGTTTCCTGAGTCTCTACTTTTCAGTGCATATTGCAAGATACTAAATGCATATCCAACTTAGATCGGCTACCTTCTTTGTTTTTCCTCTGGGACTATTAAGGATGTGCCAGTGGCTACAAAATGTTGCTTAAAAGTGTTAAGCATTAGCACATTAAAAAATGTGCTAAATGGTGATTTTTACGGAACATAAATTCTTTGTTGGGTATGTTTAGGTTTGCATGTTTAAGAATTATTAAATTTCATTGAACTTTACACAATTAGTCATGACATTGTATAATTATTTGCCGTTTGTCTTACCCACTGTCAGCCATTCTGATTTTGCACACATTAAAACATTCAAATAAGTCGCAAGTGTATAAATAAACCTAAAGCAATTAAAGGGATTTTGTTCAACCTTCAATACTTCGTGAGTAAAACAAGTTAACTCACCTAGGAAAACCACAGGAATCAGATGACAATTAGAATTGGGATTAGTACTTTGCTGATGTGTTCAAATTCTGAGGTTTGTTAGTAACAAGCCTGATCCAATGTCTGCTTAAACCAACAAAGAGAATGTCTTCCTTTAGAAGCATTTTGGATCTGGCTCTATATTCTCTGTGAAGAAAGAACAAGCCCATTTCTTACTTTAAAAAAGAAAACACTATTTCTAAGCAGAACAAAATAGAGCAGTCCTCTACATTTATCAGTGAGAATTAACTTGACAGAAAGACGTTAAGGATTTTAACAAAGCAATAAAACAAAACAACTGTGATAGCAAGATGCAACAAGTAGCAAGGGCTAGAAATCCTTCTACAATTTTTTCCTGTAACGTGTGTATCTGCACTGTACAAGCATAAGGTCTGTAGACTGTTTGAATTATTAAAAATCGACTGAGCCTTCTTTCAGAAGGAACCTCCCAGGAACCTAATAGAGAATCAGGGACAAGATCACACAAACAGACTTGACCTCTTTCCTGCTTACAATTCATAATTTAGCTACAGTGTCAAACAGCAAACCAGACTTAAATAATATTCTTCTTATGAGGATTAAACAAATGAGTAAGTATAATTAGTAAAACTATAATTACCAGTGCAATGTTCCTATTACAGCAATAAAGAGAGAGTGCCTGTAGAATAAACTCTCGTTTCCTTCCTTCCCTCCAGGATAATCAACCACTGAAAGAAATGAGAAAACCATGAATAATTCAGGATTTTACTTGCTTTACGTAAAAAAGGGCCTTGCATGTAAATTTCAGATGAATCCCACATTCATTGAAAAATCAACTGATTTACTTTCAGAGTAGTAAATGGAGAAAATAATTTCCTTTTAGACTACTGCACTGTATGCCTATTTTGCATCCTGTTGAACACTCAGCGAAGGATTGACTGGCATAAATATCTCAGCCCCTTACCCCGACAGTGTGAACAGCACTGTTAAGAGCCTTCTTCATCTCTGATTTTGCTTTTTTATTAAGTAAGCATACTTGCATAGATAAGATTGTCAAAAATTAGACAGCAGAACATATTAAACAATAAACAAAGATAATTAGATCACATTTGAATACCACTTGTTTTAACTCCAGTGAGAAGAAAGGAATGGAGTGACGAGGTCTCTGATGCTTTTGTCCCTGAATCTAATTCTATTAAGTCATTTACTTGCTTTCAAACAGCTACCAAAAAGTAAAACGGAAGAGCATCCCACATGATGCATGATTACCATAGATCTAAATTTTTCCTGAAATAGAGTTTTACAGCATACACCAAGGAAAGTAGCAGAGAACTTGCTACCACATCCTGGTGTCCTTTCAAAGCAATCACCAAACCGAACCAGGTGTGAGAATGATCTACTCTACATCCTGCCTCTGGCAGCACGTCTGGCCAGGTACATCAGAGGCAAATACAGAAGCCTGCCTAGTCAGGATACAGTATTTTTGCTGATTAATTCTTCAGTTCACATCTCTGCGGGATTTTACATTAAAAACGGGCACATCCTGTGATGTGCCTTAACTATTAAACCACTATGCAAAAGGTAGATGCAACTGTCAGTATGAGAGGCTGCAGAACATTAAGTGCCATCAGTGCAGTCCCAAGAAGTTAACCCTGATCTGATGACAGAAAGCCTTTCAGGTTTTCTTCAGGCCGCATCATTCTCTTAGTCACAATGGAGATTTGTCTTCTCAAGGTGATTCCAGCCATGCCCAACAGCCCTTACTTCTGTCCCTAAAAACAGTCTTCCTTCCAAATGGATGAGTCTTGTCACTTCTGTTAATTTTAAGTGTATTCAGGAGTATGATCTTGTTTGCAAACAGTCTGAATCAGTCTTAGAAACTCTGAAACCTGAACTTCTCTTAGCATCCTACCATTGGTGATACAACCTCATATCTGTTGCTGCAGCATTGGGATGCACACAGGATCCAAGATAACGTACATTTTAGCAGCACAGGAAGTGACAGGCATTAGTTCAGTCATATTCTTACTTCCTTTGGTTGCAGTCACTGCAGTTTAATTTTTTCTTTACAATATTTAAAAATATCTGGATTTTGGACAAAACTTGATTTTCACAATCATGATTTAATCTATTTTGCCAATATCTGTGCTCACATGAACATAAAGAGTCATTACACATCTGAAATAGTTTCCCAGCTACAGGATTCCTTGATATAAAGGTTATCGTCTGCATCTTGAGACAAAAATCATACACAAACTTAATTGATGGGAGAGCATCTGAGATGGCATCCCATCAATGTATTTTAACACAGGTCTCCAGCTGAGAAGGAACAAAACCTAAAACATATTCATGGGCTCCCTTATTCAGAACTAAGCCATTCTACTCTGGAATGTAAATCCACAGGTAGTATCTCAAAGTATTTTACTGGTTGCAAATTGACAACAACGACCATTATGACAAATAGCTAAGTCAGGTGAACGGCAAGTCATAACAGCAATCAACAGCACTTTTAAAGTTTCTGTTTGTTGTTTAAAACCAAACAGAAGAAAAACTGTGTTGTGGTTGAGGATAAGGGCACCTGAAAGAAGGTCAAAGAATACTTTAATAAATGAAGATTAAGGGCTCTCATCCCCCTAATCTCCCCCCACGCAAAAGTGTTGCAGGTAGGAAGGAAGGACAGAGGATTCCAGCATGTGTGTATCAAGTGGCAGCTTCTTCAGGCAGGAGAAGGCAGGCAGTACACAACCCATTTCACAGTCAGTATTTATCTCCATCACAGACTGCTGAGAAATTCTACCATACAAATAACGAAGAAATGGTGGCTGCCTAGGAGAGCTTCCTGTTGTAAACTGTCTGCAGCTGCCCCCTTGTGTATCATCTGCTACTCACTGTCAAATGTTAATAGCCTCCGTCACTTGAGCTATGGATAAAATAGGACAACCGAAAATTATAGGCACATTAACAGAGAGAAAGAGTTCTAGATGCCCTAAAATACAGAACAAGACCACTTGGGGGGGGGGGGGGGGGGAGAAAAAAAAAATACACAAATTCCATTATCTTGTTTTTGTCACTTTTCCTTGTACGTGCTTGAAAGAAGAAAAAGTCACATAGAGGTACATATGCTGGATATTTTTTCCTATAAACACATCAGGCAGTCTCTAGAGCATAAATGGACTGTTACTCCATTTCACCCGTAGAGTTAAACAAAAAGGCCAGCTGCTTATGGATTTGACTCACTGAACTCAAAAAGC
>NW_008825250.1:506727-555579 GCF_000699105.1 Pygoscelis adeliae
CACTGTGGGGTTGTCATAGTAATGATTTCTCCCTGTCATTTTTCACTTTACCACATGACTTCATAGGATGGACTGTGCTTAGCTCAGCACATGTAAGTATATACATATAGCAGGCAAGGGAATGGCATTGCAACTTTTGCTTTTCCCCTCACTCCATTAGAAAGCATCCCTCCAGTCAAACGGCAGCCTCTTAGAGTAGCATCAGAGTTCCTAAAAGAACTGAGGCAGTTATAGGCACATCAGCTGGCCCAAAGCAAAAGAGAAAACCCAATTTACAGGGCCACAACCAATTCATACACCCCCAGGAAGGTAAAATACCTGATTTTTACTCAGGTATGTTCTTACATACTCCAAAGTATAAGTGACTTGCTACTTGCCTTTAGGCATAAGCTCACGATTCTCTTCAGTCTTTTGTAGGAGGCATATCAACTTCACAAACTGCTGAGGATGGTGGTAGCTAGTACAGTTGCACCTTCACTGTGGTGCCTTGCATTAGTTCACTTGTTAACTGAAAGAAAAACAGTGATACAGGGTCAAGATATTTTCTAGCATCATGTTTTTATTTACCCTGTACAGAAAGACTTCGAAGCAGCAGGTGGACAATTCCTTGCAGAAGCTGCAGTTACGGTGTTAGCCCTTTCAGCAGTTTAATATGGTGGCATTGTCAGACTTTTCTTGTCTTAGCCCCTAACTTCCTCATCCTGGAATCAGCCCAGACCAAAGTTACTCATCTTAAAGTACGTACCCTGGGCATAACTGCTCTTCAGAAAAAAGGAACTTCAGGTAGGTCTGCCTGGAGCCAGTTTTTGACCAAAGGAAAGCACTTAACCAATGCAAATTCTCTCAGCCATCAGCAGCATACAATTATTCTGTGGGTTCCCGCATGTGAAGCTGTCTGGGTTTAACACTAAACTAAAGTTCCACAGTGAGGCCTTGCTGTTCACAATTTTTTTAGACTGAGCATTTACTATGGAACTCACACAAAAAAGTCTCACCTGTCCATTTAAAATAAATAAATAAAGCATTAAATTTTCTCTCACTAACTCTGCTTGCTTTTAACTGAAACAGTTGTGAAACTCCTGTGTCAGAAAAAAAAAAAAAAAACATCAGGGCAAAGTTAGAGAAACATAAGGAAAATGGGTTTAGTTACTGAAAGGCAGAATCATACATTTCAGGAAAAGAGAGGGCCTTCTGGGTCATATACCTTATATCCCTAGATAACAGAATGGTTGCTGCATGGTCTTTAATGTGTTTTCATTGATTTTTATTTTTTTTAATACTCCAGAGACATAGCATCTAATCAAACCACCCATGATAAACTCCTCTGTGTCCACTTAATTTACTGCAGAGCTGGAAACCATTTCTTAGAGTCTGCAAACTTTCCCTTCATTTACTATGTTATCTTTAAAATAATTTAAATAAAAGTTCCTTTCTTTTCTGATTGTGAAGTATATTCTGACTTCAATACTACAGTGGAAGCTGCATCAGGTAGCTTCCACATTTCTCACAGAGTATTCGTGATCTGGGGTTCATGAACTGTGCTGCAGTTTGATACAAGAAATGGTACTTCGGCACATTCTTTTCAGAAGGACAAATAATAACAGAGTTACTTATTCAAGCATATTACCAAATAAATTCACCCCAAAGTTACTTATTTCATTTTACATAACCATTTTCAAAATATTAGTTTGGAGTTTTCCTGTCATCCTCATTAAAAAAAGTTTCCCTAAATACCAAATGCTGCAGACAAGCAAGATTTAAGAGTCTAAAGGCAGTATCCAAAGCCAGACATTTTCAGATTTGGCTGTTCTGAAAGATTTAGAAGCTGCACACTGGCAGTTTACTTCACAAGTGACCACTGGTTTATAAACTGAAAATGAGTTTCATAGTCACCTACAGTCAGCAATTAACCCAGTATAATGATGGCAACTATTACTAATAATGGTACAAGAAGTGGTAAAAATAGAAAAAGTGTCATTAGCAGGTTAAAGTCATCTATTCAGGCAGAAGAACACAGCTCAAAGTTTCTACCCTTAAGCAACCATGTTTGAAATTTAGAGACTCAGTGTAACTTTTAGATGTCTATATATTAAATTATTATTGCTTAAAGACAATAAATCAGGTTTTACAATCCATCAGAATTTAAAATCAACTGTTATTAATAAATAAAAAAAAGCACAGAAATTGGTAATATGCAGAAGGTCTAGAATAAAAAGGAAAGAAAAAGCTTAAGAAAAGCAAACAACACTGAATTATTCAAACTTACAAACAGTCAGACTATGAGTTGGTCATGAGAGACTAAGCTTTCCTAACAAAATATAAAAATCTTTGCCTTTAGCTATTAAATCAGGAGATACTATCTCCAGGCTTTTGAGAAGTTTCCTGCCATTCTAGTAGCATAGTTCTTAAATAGAGTTAAAAGAATCTTCCAAGATTGCTAATGTTTTGTGGATCCAGATCTCCAATATTATACATCATAATATAGACAGCAAAGATAGACAGACTTTATTCAAAGTCTTCAGGAATAATAACACACACACGCATACAGTTTACCACTTTGGTGCTTGAAAAAACACATCAGTTGCCTCTAAGAAAATTTGCTTAGAAAAAGATTAAAGTATCAAGCTGCTTCTTAAGCCACACTTGAGAGAGGAGATGGAGCATCTGCTGCTCTTTCCACAGCAGATGAGTGCTGCAGTCATTTTGCAGCACACCTGAACAGCACTCGGTGTTCCCAATGAAAAGAATGAAGTGTCCTAAACCACTTCATGTGATGTAACCACCCTCAAAGTGGATACACTATCACTGAACAAGGTAATTTGAACACCAGATTAAAGCACAAACAGGGAGAAAACATCAGTTCCGCTTCTAAGACTGGGAAACTCAAGTGCAAGAGGGAAAATTACTGAACACCAGCATGGGCTTTCTGTTTTGTTCTGAGATGTGCTTAGGGCAGCTAGCAGTGTCTGAAGCAAGTAGTTTAAATTACAGCTTCATATTTTTGCTTATGAAGGACTTCATCTTTTTGGCCACATATTTCAAGCATTACTGTAAACTTAGTACCTGAAAAACACACATACTGCATACACAAATTATCTTAGAAACATTCTGACAGAACTGGAGGGAAAAGAACCAACTGGTAGGTGTGCATTTATTGTATTTCAGCATGCAAGTCATACTGGTTTCTTCAATTGCCTGTTTGCATGAGCAACTTTCACGCAGTTTTGAAAACATAACCTACTTTTGTTTGCAGGCTTCACGAAATACTGCAGTTAGCAGTAGGGGCTACTACTGTAGCCCCCAGTGCAAAGTGTTCCTTCTCTGTTGACTGAAATTAGTACAATAAACATGGAACCATTACTTTTTCTTTGCTTCCTACGTTATTCAAACATCATAATTGAAACCGTAGAAAACCTGGCATGCTATTAGACTCAGACACAATAAATGATGACCCAAAATGTTTTTGAGACATAGTCCCCTGAAGGTAAGTATTCCACATAAAGCCCCACACTCCAAATTTCAGAATTAATTCCTTTTGTCATTTGTGACAGGCATTATGAATCTGAGTTAATCATATTAAGAATGAATGTAAACAGAGTAACAGCTCAAAGAAAATGCATCTTTTTGATACAATTTGCTATGCATTTTTGATGCTGAAACACAGGTCTGGTTGGGGAACAAAGCTAAATCTACCCAGAAAATTAATTCTATAATATGGACATATTGCCTCCACAGGTTAGTATGTTTAAAAGACTGGCTTATAACAGACTATCCTAAGAAAACTGACCTGTCTGATTGATAACGGCAGTACAAGCAATACTGGTATCTTAATAAGCATGTGGCCGCCAGTCCTAGACGAACAACACAGCTCAGGAAAGCACTGACAGTATTTATCAGCTTCAAGGCTGGCAAAACAGCACAGTTCCTCTTTGAGAAAGGATGCAAGTCTCCAAAACTCCTCCTGCTAGAACACAAGCACAACAATCACTCTGAGGTACAGAAAATGAAGATTTATTCATACCAGTATATTCAGAAGCCATTCTATAGTAAAAGCAGATAATGGGCTAAGACTGTTCAAATAAACATTTACGATGCTTTCAGAAATTTGTCACTGTCTCAAGCCATGTCACCAGCACACAATATTATGTCTTGGACAAACATTTCAAGATTTGAGTCCTTAGAGCAAACAGAGAATTTTTTTTTAAACTGAATAACTAAAGTGCAGTTACTTGAAATTATTTATCAATCCTCACAGCAAATGTTTATTTTAGTAAGTATTTTAATTAGGTCCCATTTTAATTTATTTAGCAACTAACTCAGCGAAATTACTTTGGGAGTTAGCCTAACCCTTTCCAAGCGTTGTGCTGGAACTTTATAGTAGATTTTAAACACTCAAGTCCTCAGACAAAAGTTGTGGAAACTGCATTAACATTTACAAGCATGTTGGTCAAATTAAGATCACAAACTCTAACACAAAACATTAGATGCCCTAGATGGATCCAAAATGATGAAGCATCAAGATTCATAGAGGTTCAGTGCTATCTGTGCGAGATAAAGATCAGGGAAGATCCCTGTGTGTAAGATCCAAACTGCAAAACACCAGAAATGACAGATCAGACTCAGATTCCTTATTGTGAGATACTCAATACAGAGCCCAACTGCACAAGCCATGGTTATGTTCCGCTATCCACAGAGATGTCACTGCTCGGTTTTAGGGGTCCAGAACATATAGGAAATAGTCTGAATTTCAAACTGATGATTGCCTTAAACTGTTTAGACTTAAGTGATACCAGAGAGTGCACCAGCAAACTGCCAGTCCTCTTGCACAATATAAACGAGACTCAAGGCAAACCAGTTCACTATAGTTTTGGCTTAATTTATTTTAAATATCTTCTATTGTGCAATATCTTTCCCTCATGTCCTCCTTAAGTGGGAAATACACGATATTGAACAATGGCTGCTAGTCAACCTAAGAGTAAACTAAATTTATTTTGGCTTCATTAAAACAAAATCCAAAGGCCATTTCTAAGAAATTAACAGAACAGTCAGATAATTTACTTTCTCATTTTTTTGACATGAATGTAAAATAAAATTACTCCGACCTTTTCAAGTGATGACTCCGACCTCAGTTTCTGTGATAATGTTATGGTTTCCATAATGCAAATGGAATAGAGTCTCCTGGGTAGGAATCAGATGACGTGGGGAACTCTAGAACAACATAAAAGCTTTATGGGGTTTTTACATTAAATCCCAATAGCATTGACCAGTGGCATCTGGTTATCATCAAGTTTCTCCTATCTTCTGCAAAATGATTAGACTGTTCCTATAGGTCAAAAAGTTCCTAGTAGATTGCTTATTTGTATAAAACAATGTATTATTGATCAAAGTCAATGACTGTTGTCAAAATAACTCTTCCAAGTAATGCAAAACAATTGTATTAGGTTGCCATTGGAAAAAAACCTGAACACATTTTCTTGAAGTGCAGAATCTTACCAGTTTCTGTAATTCATAACAGGCATTAAAGTTTTTACTCTTTTGAAAGTTACAAAATTTACAGTTTTGATTAATTTTGTTTTAATTAGTATTAACTTCAGTGAAACCATCTCCTGGATCCTGGGGGAATATCAGAACTGATTTTTTGAAGCTTCTAATTTCAGTATGTAAAAAAACCCTCTAATTTTTTCTTTAGACAGTTCATTCCCAAGAAGAACACATACAGAACATTTTTCAAGCCTGTTTTATACTGCTCTCGAACATTTCAAGGATTTCCTAAAGCATTTTAAAATCCTTTCTGTAAAGAAGGATAGGATTTTTCCATGGAAAATAAACAAAAAACCCACTCTGCATGTAAGATCTTTTTGAAGGGAATATGCAATGACGTAATTTCAGTGTATACACAGAAACAAGTCAGTCTAGAATCTACCCTGAAATTCCCACAGGGTCCTTCCATGTTGGCCATATTTACATGATTTGATGTGTAAAGACCCAATACATGTTTGGACAGGATTTGGTCATTTTGTTCACAAAAGGTGAAATGGTACACCAGTACAAACAGATATATACATGTAAACCTCTAAGCCTTTCACATGACTATGAAGAACTTAAAAACAAAAGGTGAGATCGAGCACGCAAAGTAAGATGGGAGTAAAAGATACTAACAGGGCCTGCCTGCCTTCTTTTTCAACCACTGCTTATTCATCTGGTTTCTTTCCCGTTGCAGAAAGTATGAAACTGTTCATCTCACAATATACTTTTTATGAAGTAGCAAGCATAGCAGTCTAAGAAACTGCAGAGAAGTACGCTGATTCTGTAAATTATAACAATTTTTGCTTTGTGAACCTGAAAACACCACAATGAAGTGTATACCTCTCAAACCAGAAACCTTTTTCCAATGTTTTCTTCTCCAAAGATGACTTATTAATCCCTGGCTGCTGTCAAGAAAGATTCTCTCTAATTTGTTACAGTTTGCTTTTTCAACAAATATTTTACAACAAGCTATCTGAGACAGCCCATTGAGCAGGCTTGCTTACTCATCAAGATTTCCAAGTACCAAAGATCAAACTTCTTGACCCTGAGCTTAAGCTCTCTCAACAGCAGAAGTTAATTATATTGGCTGAGCCTCAGTGACAAGAAATACATATGTAAAACAGGACACAAAAAATTTATAAGTTACATATAAATATACAGTGTTGGCTGTTTGCCCTAGTAGCTTCTTTCATAACTGCTAAATTTGTCTTCAGAACATGAAATAACAACCCATTCATGCAAATTATAATTTATATCATATGATCTTTCATTCACTCCACTTGTATCCATTCCTAACATAAGGAATTATCCATGGGATAAAATGTCCAGTTAAAGTCCAGACTAGTCTTCCAAGGCTATTGCTGCTGTTTCATTAGTACAATGTAGTTTCTGTTTTGTAATACTTTTCTATCGAAATTAAATCAGGACCATTTTATTTACTTGTCTGCCAAATATGAGTGAAACACCATCATTCTGATTACAGTCTTTGCAATGCTCAATACATATTTATGAAACATGGTGATTACAGTCTTAAACCAGCATTAATAAACGCAGCAATCAGATTTTAGGAAGGTTCTGAATAGGGTGAACCTACGTTGCCATTTATACTTATTAGATATAAATAATACTACTTTCATTAGAGGTTAAGCAAACCTCCCCACTGAGTAACTAAATATCAGATCAAAATATTCACTTACCTCAAGGACCTATTGGGACCATTGTCTGAAAAGATTCAAAATTCCACATTCTTATAGTCCTACGATGGATACTAATAATTTTGAATGTCCATGATCATTACAGATATGGTTGCTCAAGCCTCCGTAGTCTCTCCATGTCTTAAAGCTACATATATCCCCAAAATTGTTATATGAAGAACACCAGAGAACAAATCATAAAGTGTTTTAGGAATCCTGGGGGTGGGGACCAATGATGTTTGTGGTTTTGGGGGGTTGGGTTGTTTTTTTTTTTTTTTACATTTAGTCTGACAACCAGATTAGCCTGAGGCAATTCCTATGTCTGTAGTAAGTCACAGTGTATTGCAATGTATTTCCTTCTATTGTCTTGCCAACTTCTCACCTTTCTGATCATTGGTTTTTAGTTTCCAGACAAAAAAAAAAGGAATAAAAGGATTTTTTTCTTTTTGGTCAGTCTGTCATTAGGCTTTAATTGACATTTATTGCTCACTACATCACTTGACAATCCATTTAAAATTTCTATTAGTCTTCATACCACTTTAAAAACCCTTAAGATTTTTATCTAATTAATAATTATCTTTGCATCTCTAGACCAGTATCAGTCCCCTTTGTTACCCCTATACTCCATTTCCAATTTGGCAAATGTTAGTGATCAAAGAGGGAACCATCTATACCAGCTTTACATAACGAGTATGGAAGGGCTTTAAGAAAATTCCTTTCTTCTAACGTATTTCTTTAAATTAGTTCCTTTGCCTCTCCTATTCCACTGATTCTTGCATCTTCATACAGCTAATTTTATACTAATGAACTTGCCTTGTAAGATCAGCTGCTGCCCTTACGCTGTTGTTTTTTCCAGCCTCTAATGGTGTACTCACAATAGGTTTAGTGCAGTAGATTTCTTTTCTCCACCTTTGCTTAGGGACTTGCAAATAGTTTATTATGAGATTTGTTTCAATGTCTAAACTATTTTTGGAATATATGACACATTGAAGTAAGCCAAAGCATGAACCTCATTAGGAGAATTAATTGAAGAAGAGAACGACTTTTCAGGAATGATGAACAGCTTTTCTCATTTAAGAGCACAGATCATGCATCATTAAGGCATCTGGTCAGGTACAGCGCAGTGCATATGCAAAAGGCTTCGTTGTAGAGATCGCTTTAATGACACTGTCAATATGGAGGTGGGAGGAAATTTAGTAAAGCACAGGGGTTGAGGGAGAAACATGATTCAGATTAACAATTAAGGAAGGCCAGTCAGAGCCTAGCTTTTAAAACATAACAGCCTAGCTTTTTCTCTGAATACTTTGCTTGTCATATTATACTAGCATCACTAAACTCACTAGCACAGCGCAATGGATTCAGCATGCTAGCTCCCCTTCAGCAGACATGTTCTTTCAAATGGTAGTTTAGTTTTCTGGAATTAAAGACAGGCTTTTCAGGAAACAGCACATAAAAGTATACAGATTTTCTACTTTGAAAGCTAACAGAGTTTCTAATAAATCAATATGATCTTGTGATAGACTTAAATTTTATTTCCATCCAAGTCAAGTTCAGCCATTAGAAACAAGCATTATTTGTTAGAGAAAATAGCCTTCCCAACAAAATTTTCTTTTGTCACATATGAAATTTCCTTTTTTAAGTAGATAAAAGCTTTTGGAATAAATCACCAACAGGGAAACTATGGCTTTTGAAGAGTATTGAGGGTTTAAAAAAATAATGTTATTTGCAAGTTATAAAAACATACAATTATTTTTAACAAATGACAAGTAGATTATTTTTGTGCTACTGTCAATGATGGGATTACAATTTCTTTTATTAGGTAACAAAGTGCAGAGGTACCAAAGATTATAGTCCGTAAATAAAACTCAAGCCTTGTCTTTGGAGAACAAAGGCTATAACCAGATCATTGAAAAATGCTTTAGTCGCTAACTAAAAACTTTTTATTCACCTGTCAGGCAATACACAAAAGGCTAACCTGATCTTAAATCTCACCTTAAAGGAACAGCTACCTTCCCTTAGTATTCAGCTGTTCTGTGACTTTGCTTGTTTGAAGTGTTGCAAAAGGACTGGTTGCAATTCAAAGACTTTGTGAGTACTAAAGCAATATTCTAAAGTGGTACTAAGAAGCTGTTCCACAAGTTCTCCTTCGAATGAAACAGGAAAAGCACTCCAACTTTCAAAATCCACTCTTATTTCACTTAGCAGTCACGCAAATTTTCAACTTTTTTCAGTGCTCTCTCATGTCCCACAAAGGTGCAGATTATAGAAATATATAGTATGTGGTAACTGCTGTAGGGTATATAAGACATTGGTTAATAATGACCTTTGGTGTACCGTTTAGAAAAAATCCACATACTTTAGGTTACATATGAAATCACATCTCTATCTGTGGTATCTGATCAAACTTTATTGAAGCTGGACAGCTTACTCATCCTTCATTTAGGTAGCTGTCAAAAGCAACACAGAAGCACGCCACTACCCCAAAATGTAAAACTACTCAGGTATTTGGATGTTATTCAAGGGACTTTCCTGCTGTTCCTGAGTGCAAGAGAGACATTCTGATTCCGGCTAAATAGTGTAAGTGTCAGAGGTAAGAATCTATCTGGCTTAATTCCTCCTGCTTCAGTTGCATTTTGGCTGCACAAGTTAAAATATCAGGAACTAGTACATGATTCAAACTAAATCAATTGAGCAAGAACTAATGCTTTCTGGAAAACTGAGCCAGGTCACTCTTGGCTGGTCATGCAGACTATTTGTATCTGAAATCACCATGTTGAGAAACTTTCTCTGAACAAGCCAGTGGAAAGACATACACATAAGCCAAAGAGGATTTGAGCTAGCTTTTACTTTTCAAACTTACTAAATTAATATTCACACAATGTTATTGTTAGTGTCAGAAAATCATGTATTAAGCTTGTTGGCAGAACTCATGATTTTGCGATGCTAACAGTAACATTGTACCTGCATAACATGCTATTCGAAGCACAGCTCATCAATAATACTGTCATCAAGAAGCATAACAAACTTTATATTCCTTAGATTCCACCTTTTTCCTAACTACTTCAAGCAATTTATAAGGACTTCTCACTAAGATTACAAAAAATTCTTCTTCTTCCTACATACTCCTTGCTCCATATAGGTTTGGAATTTTTTTAATATTGTGTTCTCAGTGATTGATGGCAAGATAAAGATATGAAAGAGCACGTCATGCTTCCAGCAGACAATTAGTGAGTGTGTTGGGGCAGCAAGCCTAGTGTCTCCAGGAGAGAGAGACTCTCTCTGAAGATTAGATGCTACTGTAGTGACGAGAAAGCTACTGTTCATCACCAGAAATGTATAGGTCCAGTTGGAGAGAGGAAGTTTTGGAAGCATTTGCATTTTTTGGTCCACTTTGAACAAGTTAAAAAGGAAAAAATAGCTGTAAGCAGCTGAAATGTGACAGACAGGTAGCTTGTAAGGTATCACCATGCAGAGATCAGGACAACACTAAGTGCAGCTAGGAGTCTGGGCGACTTATAAGATGAAACAAAGTGCTTTGAAAGTAGGCATTTCTGCTCAAGACTTAATTCTTGGCTTTTTTTTTTTTTAAGTTCTTTTGGCTCCACATAAAATGGAGTGCTAGTTTCCCAAGAAAATCAGAACTTAAGAGCTGGAACTTAAGTTTTAAGTGAGCTACAGTATTTCACACAGCAAGTTGAGGCATTTTTGAAGTTCAAGTGAAGGTTGAACTACCTGTCTGGACACAGTCTAAATCTAAGAGCTGTACAGGACCACCATTACAGACAGAGCTATTATGACTAAAAAACCACTAATGATCTACATTCAAGAAATGTTCTTCCTTTGGAAGTTTATTTCTGAGAATTTTGCAGAAACCATGGATTAAAATTAGAGACCATGTGGTGGCAAATAATTATCAATTGTTAGATGAAAGTTATCATCTTCAGTTTTTCAGATCTAGCCCTTAAATATTAAACATAAACTGTTCAGAAAAAATTAACATTTTTTTCCGTTCCTACTGGCTAGGTCCAACCACATGTTAGTTTTGACAGCTTGCAGATGGTACTCAAAACCATCACTTTTCTCCTTTGCTAAAAATCACTCTGTGCTAATGGACAGCATTTGAATCTCAGTCATAAAATGCAAAAGGAAAGACAACCCGGTATGTTTACATTTTAGAGATGGAATAAAAAAAGCAGTGCTGCAAAGTCACAGCTGGACTGAGTGGTGCCAGGTACAATAAAAGAAAAGCTCACTAAATGCTTTCCCCATATTTTTGGTTTAAATTTTTCCTAGTTGAGGTGTAGGGCTTGTTTTTTCTTTTTTCCAATTATTCCTCCATTAAAAACTGACATTTTTAAACTGAGAGCTCTTTTCACATTACATTTACCTCCATAGCTCTTCTCTCCCTGTTTAGTCTTCTTTAAAAAAAAAAAAACACCACCCTGTTTTGAGCCTCAACTTGAACTCTCATAGCATCCTTTCTACTTTGTCTCATAGCAAAAATAGTATTTCAATAGTTTGTTTCATGCTCAAGCTGCTTTCCTTTATTTTAGTGATTCTGTTGCTCAAGTTTAACCAGACTTCTCCTTGTACTTCTTTCAACATGACATATTGCCATGGCTTTTATTTGATGGTTTCAATTAATAGAAGTGTTTATATACTTTAACCATGTAAAATCCTGTGGCAGATCAGTGTGTCAGGTCTCTGCAGAGATTGTTTTCCTTAGCCACTATCTCCCTATCTTAAATTGCACTCAAATTTGGAAAGACTTCAAATAACTGATGAGCTTTGCCTACCTAAGTCCCTACCCTCTTCTTTTATTAACTTAAAATATGTCATGCTCTAGGGAAAGGTTTTGTTATTGACTAATAGTAGGAAAGAAAGTCTTAAAAAAATTTATGTGTACATGGCTAAACTTCAATACTCCGAGTTCTTAAGATAGAGGGCATAAAATATTATTTGGTTTCTGCAATTCTGTAGAGCTATGAAACAAAATGTTTCTCTGAGAAGAAATATTTCACTAAGGTTGGTTCCAACCGAATACAGAAATAATGAAACTAGAATTATATTTGAATGAAGTAAGAAGCATAATACAGCTGATCACAGAATCACAGCATGACTGAGGTTGAAAGGGACCTTTGGAGGTCATCTGCACCCTGCCCAAGCAGGGCCACCTAGAACTGGCTGCCCAGGACCATGTCCAGGTGGCTCTTGAATATCTGCAATGACGGAGACTCCACAACCTCTCTGGGAAATCTCTGGCAGTGCTCAGCCACTCTCACAGTAAAAAAGTTTTTCCTCATGTTCTGACAGAGACTCCTGTGTTTCAGTTTGTGCCCGTCACCTCTTGTGCTGTCACTGGGCACAAACAAAAAGAGCCTATCCACACATCAGCTATGCATATTTAAAAATGTGTGACAAACTAAGTTCTTTACAGAAATTGAGCAATAATAGTGTCAGTGCTTCAGCCTACTTATTATGATTATTTATGACATCTTCAGTATATTTGAAAATATGCTCCTCCATGCCATTTTCAACTGAAGCCAGGCTACAATATTTTATGTTTAAAAACAAAGGTAAAGAAGATTTAAAAAAACCTAAGTTTCCGGGATCATTTACAGCTTCTTTACAAAGATCCTCAATATTTCTACAGACTCTGTAGTATTCTTTAAATATACTCTGTGTTCTTGAAAGTCAGAAATCTAAAGATACTAAATCAGACAAGTCAGTAGACAAAATAGCCTACTAATGCTTAGAGATTGTAGCCATAAAGCCTCAGTCTTATCTATTGGATCCAGCTTCAAATTAGGATTTGAACACTTTTTTCCAGCAAAAAAGTTTGAGTCCCCATCAACTGCACCCAGAAGTCTACTGAACACTGGATTAGTATATACACACACATTTATCTAATTGTTCACAATTATTTGTACACTATTAACTTGGCAGAGCTTATATAAATTAGTGCTAAAGCACTGATGGTATGCCTTTAGAGTTGAAGGTTGAATTTCTCGTGACCTATTCAGAGGAACACAAAGCATGGCCTGAGGGGTGGTCAGCACACCAGGGAGCAATGTGCAGTTGGCAAAACATCACACTGCAGTAAGAACTTTTGAAACAACAAACAAAAAATGACACTAGAAAAGCTTATTTGTCATCTATTTAATGCTCATTTCTGAAAAACTATCAGGATCAATACTAGTGTTGGCTGCTCTGTTCTTTGTGTTTTCAGTTTAAATGGTAAAGAAAGATCAGTGTTCTCCCAGCTCATATTTCCACTGATTTCTTTCAACGTGTGACCTTTATCCTTCCACTAGTAGGACACAGACAGTAGCAGAAATGTTCAAAATCAGGCACTTGAACTATTTCCTTTCTCTGCTCCCTCAAGCACTGCATTCTCCAAATTGAATCACCTAAAATTATAATTTTAACCTTGTTGATTAAGTCAAACAGTTCATATAATCTCAACATCAGTCATACCTGTGAAGAGGTCATCAAGAAAATGGCAAAGGGATGCATAGCCGGAGTACAAGTCAACAGGCATAATCTGAAGCAAGAGAGACTCTGACTGGATATATTAAAAATTAAAAACTCTCTCCCCATGAGAGCAGTCAAGAACTGGAACAGGTTGCCTAAGGTGCAGACTCCATCCTTGGAGGTTTTTAAAGCTGACTGGATAAAAATTTGAGCAACCTGGTCTGACCATGTCTGACCAGCAGCAGGTTGGACTAGAGACTTCCTGATGTCCTCCAAACCTGAATTACTCTATGATCCTGTGATCTACTGCACAGTGTTTCACCCACTTACAAGTCCCATTGTGTTTGCCGAGTGTGACAGTATACTCAAGCCTAGCATCCACTTAAAGTTTTTAAATCAGGTGGGTGGGGTGTGTTAGAGGGTGGGGGTGATTTTTTGTTTGTTGGGTGTGGTGGTCTTTGTGGTGTTGGGGGGTTGTTTTTTGTTTATTTAGGGTTTTTTGTTTGGGGTGGGGTGGAGGGGTTTTTGTTTGTTTTTTGTTGTGTTTTGGTTTTTGGTTTGCGGGGTTTTTTTAACAATCTTTTGTTACCATAGTATCCGAGTGCCTCACAAGCCTGAAATTTATATGCCCTCACTATATCTCTGACACACAAAAATGGAGAATGGGAAAACAGTAGTACAAAGGACTGGATTTTTAAAGTATTCTGATACCTAAATAAGAGTCTCGTGAGAGTTTCCTAAATATCTAGAACCCTAGCTCACCAAAATCAAATCTAGACATGAGTGACTTAATAGGTTGACATATGCTGTTCGTGCTGGAAGAGTTAGGGAGAAGTCAAAACTTAGACTAACTACTTGAACCAAATACAGAGCAGCCTCAGCTAGCATTGTTCACCACAGTGTGGCATAACACAGCAAAAAAATGGGACACACACAGCTGTGTCACTTGTATCCATATTTACAGCTTTCCAGTACTCTCCATAGAAATTAGTAACCACTATTCTGATTCTCAGATAAAATGACTTGTCCAGAAAGCAACAGGTGCCTTGATACAATATACTTAATTTTTTTTGGTTCCTATGGCATCTGGCATATAGTCCCATCAGCTGCAAAATCATCATGCAGAGTATTTTACTTGATGGATGAGCTCTTCACATGGAAACAGTGGAATTAGAGTTTCATGTATTCCTTTACCCATTCCTCTCCCATATGTAAACAGGGCCTAATTCACTCTTCATTATCAAGAGTCTTGATATGAAAACTTAAAATTGCTTACATAAAAAAATATTTAGGATTAAGAAAAATTTAGCCTAGAACTTCAGAACGTATTACAAATACTCTATTACCCACCAAAGCTTTTCTCCAATTAAAGAAGAGGAAAATACTTACATACATATTGAAAAACAGATATAAATAATTTTTTTAATTGCTTAGGTAGGTAAAACAAAAAGTAACATAGAAATCGTTCTAGCAAGCACACTGTGAAGCATTACAATTACACTATAGTAAAAGTTACGGAGCATCTAGCACAGAATACCTATAGATTAAGAAAATGGCTTCCACTTCAGTCTACAACTCTGTACTTTAGATATTATGAATTACAAATCAAAATTACAAATCAGAATTTGGTTTAATAAAGTAAAAGCCACACAAAAAGTCTGGGAGACTCAACCTGTCTGCTGGTGATTGACAACTGGAGTTTCACAGTTGAGTTTAGGAACATATAATTAATGCCATCATAACTCCACCACAAAGCAACAAACGTAGCAGCAAAAAAGGTGGTAGTAGCTCTGATAGATACGTGTGCCAATATCTTACCCAACAGATATTCCAAT
Organism: Pygoscelis adeliae; assembly: GCF_000699105.1. NCBI lineage: Eukaryota > Metazoa > Chordata > Aves > Sphenisciformes > Spheniscidae > Pygoscelis > Pygoscelis adeliae. Next base: position 522,257 of record NW_008825250.1, read on the forward strand.
ACACTTATTTTTCTGAATTTGCAAGTCTAAAATGCATCTTCAAATGTTTTGGTATTTCTACAGCACTTTAGCTCCTCTGATCACCGACTTGCCAATTTACATCATTATATGCATAAGATGTAAATGACTTACGATCACCAGGCGAGGCCAAGTCCATTTAACTGACAGAAAACACATTACTGTTTAATCATTGTGATTTGGGTTGTGAAAGATATACAAATTTTATTCCTTTAATCTATTCCTTTGCTCTGTCTTGTTACTACAGTAGACTATTAAAGTTCATCAGGCTTAAAGCAGCTATCAGAATTACCATTCTTAAGACTGTAACTACACATTGCACTGGATCCTGTAAATTCTTCTTAATATCTAATTTCATTGTCCTTGGGAGAAACTATTTTTACAAATTCCAGGAAGTATGACCTCCTAACTGACTACAGCAGCCCATTTATCTAGATATATAATCCAGATTTTAGACTTCAGATTTTTCATTGAGTTAAAAGTGGTCTGCAATACTCCGGCCATCTTCCAGCTCCACAAATTTTTTCAATAGAGGATTAGAAACCTGCCAGGCAGCAGGGAATAGATTCCAAACAGAGAGAAGTCTTTCATGGTCTAGAATTACACAATTCACTCATGTCCTTCTTCTGACAATATCTTCTCTTAGAAATAGGATATCAGACTTGTTGGTTAACTAGCCTTTGTTCTCATGACAAACTACATACCAGATTTTTACTTTTACATCTCTGAGCTAAACAATAGTATGCTTTACAGAAGTCTATTCCACCTTTAAACTTGTTTTGGATATGATTATCATTATGCTTATGTAGACTTCCCTGTATTTATCCTCTAGTTCCTGGTAGTGGAATCTCTCATTTATACAGTGGAATCCATAGCTTTCGAGATCATATTTGCTTTGTACAAAAGGCATCAAACCCATGCACTATGGGCCAGTTGCAGTCTCTTGGAATACTGAATCTCGTGTTCAGCCTTTTTTCGGCTTTTTTTTTTTCTTGAGGAGCCCTCACAGTCGCTCACCAACCACAGGACAGCAAGTTCACCCATCCAAAGGGCAGACATCCCCCATGTGGTCTGCAGCTCTGAAGAGGTCATAAAGAACAACTGCATTTTAGTTGTGGGACACCTTCCAGTTACACAGTAGGGAAGGGAATAGGAAATTTGGTCCATAAGTGGCTCCATGAGATGCTATATGGCCTGTTCCAGACCCAACATTAGTTTGTACTATAGATAAACTCACATCTCACCACTTAATGGACAGACAAGTCTTAATGAAAAAAAATTACTGCCCTCTTCCCAATCAGCTTTCCCTTCGCTTTAGATACTCTGATTTAAAACAGTTGTCCCTTTGTACTTTACCTATTTGTATATCCACAAATACCAATTTTTCCAGGTCAGCTAACATTATATGAGCTATATTGGGAAATAATTCCCTGAATTAAAAATGTATAAATTAATCTCTTGCAAGGGCAAGCCATCAGTACTTTTTTCCATCCAAAAAACTTGTGCTGCATTTTAAACTCCAGTAACTAAAGCTGTGAGTATGAAAAATGCAATAACAGTTACCTAGAGGGACTAGGACTGAAATGTCCATGCTGGTTTTAATCATTGTATTTATTAAACTCCAGCACATAGTATCATCCCCTATTGCGGGGGGGGTGGGGGGGTGTCTCATTACTTTGTCAATGCTATTTACATGAGTTTTACTTTACAAGGAAACTACAAATGCTTGCTCTTTCTGTGCTTGAAGCCTACTCAAATTCAGCAAACTATGTGGCTGTGAAATTTACTATACATTTATCATAATTATTAGCCTAAAGAGAAATCATGCAGTGTTTTTGGCTATTCTCACAGCATTAGTAACCATCACTTCACATAACTAACTCTGCAAGATTCAATATAATATGAGAGCAAAATATTACTCTATTTTATTTCTTCTCATTTTGGATCAGGTATGTAGGCTACGGATTACATCGTTATTTTAAAAATCAAGAGACTACTTTTGCTTAAGTTAAATTGAAAAAACAAAATCATAATTTCCTTAAACTTGGAAGACTTAGGGAATTCAGACACAAATGAGACCATCAAAGCTTGGACCTCTCTTTGTGGAAAAGAGATAGCCATGCTTATCACAAGGAAACAAACAGCCTAATAAAGCCTTTATTTTAAAGATCACAGGGTAAAGTTAGCAGGACAAGAAGCTTAATGATAATGTACATTTCCCCCACTCCCATCCCATGCATGTTTAATACACAGATGCAATCATTACAGTAAATCGCGTAAGGGCATGACAATTATTTCCAGTTCAAAAGACAGCAGAAGCTATTGTTTCTCAGACACACCTTCTGATAATGTAACAAATGCTGAGCTTCTATTATTGAGTCACAACTGCCATAAACAATTGTCTTTAAAACAATATGCTACTTCGTGTGAGTATAACAAGACTTGTTCACCGGTGGAACTGTAACATTTGCTGGGCTTCACATATACCATATTATTGAAGATGATAGATAAGGATCCTGGACAAGGATTAGAAACTTACAGCTCAATTACAATACTGCACACAGAATAGTAAGAAGGCTTTTTACGTGTAGGAATAAACTGCTCCATTAAGACAAAGCAATCCTTTCAGTGATGGTGGGGACGGGGGAAGAAAAATCACTACTGTTGTCTTTCATGGTCCTCCTCAGGTTGATCCAAAGTGGGTTGATGTAGTCCCCTTCCCCCTCCCAGTAACTAAATAGCTTTTGTAACCAAATCAACTTGTCACTTGCTGACTCTATGTTATATTTGCTTCTAATTAAATCCCACATATAGGTACTTTCTGTCAAAAATGGTCTGGATTCAAATATCAAGTATTTGGCACATTAATGTACAGAAAGACATTCTGATTTTTGTTACTACTAATGCTTATCAGTTACATTCCTGCAGCTGAGCTGTCTGACATTGTGCTTCTGTCCTATAGTTTTGCATTACAGTGTCTTTTCATTTCCACTGTCATCTAATGCTTCTATGCAAATATACAAATATCTTCTAATCTCTTAAATCCATCATCAAGCTACCTAGTTTATGTAACCAAATAATCCCATCACTTCTAAGGCTCACCCACTTTGCATTTGCTCTACCCACTCAGTATCTGTATTTACCATGTTTTGTTTTACAGTAGCAGCAGCCATCCCACAGCCGGCTCTGCACTACTTTCCTCTTTCTCAGTGTGCTGATATCCACTGACTACAGTAGATCAGAAGCACAGATCTCAAACGCTTTCTGTATGCATCTGTTTACAGAACCAAGGGCACTGATTTTAAAGATTGGAGACAAAAATTTGTGCAATCACATTGAGCTCTCTGAAGTCTGAGCTCTGCCTGGACAAGCAGGACAGTAACTAAAATGAGTGATAAAACTTAAGTGGATTTTTTAACTAATGCACACACACACACCCCCAAAAGCACAAACCATTTGAAAAATGGTTTAGCCATGTAAAGACATGAGAACTAGCTGACAGTTACATTAGATATAGATCACTTACTCAAGACCCTAATGTTGTCAGAATTGTTCACGATGAGTGGTTCATTGCTTCACAAATTTTCCCCTTCAATTTCAATCAGTTGCTCAATGATCAAGTTAAATGGTATGCAATAAATACGAACTATAGTAGGTAAAACCTGTAGCTATAACTGTTCTAGAGTAACAATAGAGGTACTTTTTGCCTTCAAATAATTTTAAGAAATTTTCCTAATGCTTATGTGCTCTGTAATCAAATTATGAGACTCTCAGACAGAATGACTTGCTAGTACATAAATTTAATAAAATTCTGCCCCCTTCTGATGTACCTACCATACAAACAGGTTACAGATTAGTCCATTAAGGCCTTATACTGGCATTGCTTTTCAAACATGAAGTCCAGACTGGCTCAAAACATTTGATGAGCTCCCACAGCTCAAACTGACCTCAATACAGGGATAAATTCTTCATCTCAGATTTGGTCACTGTGTCAGTACACCATTTCATAAAATGTTACCCCAAATTGTTCCTTTTTGTATAAAGGCAACTTGGACTAAGCATTTTTTTTTTCCTGATAGCCAAAGTACCTTCAGAAGTGAGATATTTTGTATTACTTCATCCTCACAAAATATTCAGTGTAAGGTAAAACCATGTTAATTAAAAAAAGAAATATAGCAGCTTCAGTCTTCATCTAGTTCCTATGGTCTTTTCCCAGTCTTGATTCTATCTATATAGCCCCTGACTATATTTTGTAACAGCCCTGAGGCTATTCTGTGTGGTATCCTTACAATTATTATCCTTAAGAAAAAACAGTACAGTGAAGAGACCCATGCCCACCCTGGAGTCCAATATTTTTTGTAATTCTGTCCAAGTCCCATGTTCTGTAATAGCTTTCCATTTGAAAACGTGACAGATAACCACGATTGTTAAGAACCAATTTTAGCACAGTTGGCAAGCATCTCCAGTTTAACAGAAAAGTGTTCAGCATTTATGCAACACTTTTTTCTATCAAAAGATCTCCAATAACGATCGGTGTTTAACCCTTATGTGTCACTAATGTTCCCATCAACTTTAATGGTCCATCTTCTATACTGAGCCATAGTGATGTAAAAAAGAGCAACTTTACTCAGATCAGTTTCTGAAAGCACTAATTTAGTGACAGAATTGAAGCAGGATATAGAACCCATTTCTGATATTTGATAAGTAAGCAAATAAGAGATTAGGGATATTTTCAAAAGATACCAAAAAGATACCAAAGGTCTTCCCTAGAATATTATCGGGTGTATTTCTAAAGGCATTTCCATCATAACTGATAGCTATGCAGATTTCCGTCTCTCACCACAGTCAGTCATATTGCAAATAGCATCATTATTGGCTCAGTAGAACTTAGACTGAGGAAATAAATTCATTTCACAGATGTTACTCAGAATTCATGACCAAGCTGTCCCAAATCCCAATCCTGGACTGGAAATAAAGATCTCTGTAGCTCATAACAAGCCCTTGTACCACCCCATCATTCATAAGAAAAACATCAGATTGTCTTTGATTTTTGATTTTGGCATTTTCTCATAAAGATTTACACTGTAACGAAGAGCCAGTATCAAAAATATCATCATTTGGTAAAAGTATTCATGAAGAATAATAGATTAGTTACTGAAACGCTGCTGCTAGGCCAGTGGTAGATTTAACATACATCTCAATAGAATCTATTTTCATCTAAAAAGCCATACATATTTTAGTACATTCAGTAATTATAAAGTAATATTCAAGCCCTCTGTTCCTCATGATAAACTGCACTGTTTGTATTTACTGTTTAGCTGACCAAAACCTTTCCAAAAGAAGTCTTCAATTAGTTGCTGAACAAGAAAGCAGTGTTGGATAAGCATGTTAATATTTGGCCAGCTCAAGGTTTGTCCAAATATTCGTGCCAGGAAGAAATTTTTTCCTGGAAGGTCACAGAAAACTGTCTTAAAACAGAACAGCAAATAAAACTTAACAGAAAATTCTACATTAAGCTATGGGTTTGCAAAATTAACCCCCACCCCTTCCATTCTATATATAAACAAAAGGATTTTATGCAGTGTCTTCTTCAATGAAACATACTAAAGAAACTTCATTAATTTCTTCAATTTTAACTTCTTTCATTTACTTTAATTTCTTTAATTACTTTCTTTACTGAAACAAATTAATGAGTCTTCCATCTATTCAGTATGACAACATGGGTTCATAAAGAAACAGGACAGAGTTCAGAAAGATAAATTACAATGTCTGAGCCTTCAAAAAAATAGCGTCAAGACAATATCCCATAGACATATCTAATTCTAATACTATTAAGTTCAGAGAGTTTTGCCTAGCTCATCTTTTGCCTGAATAATGTCTGATAGTATGGTCCTCATACAAAGAAAAGAATACTTAGACTAAGGGGGCGGGGGGAGGGAATCTTGAAAAAGTCCACAATCCAGGAAAAATATCTGGATCTGCTGACTCAAAGAACATCAAGAATTTATGATGTCAGTGGCCCTGAAGTTTAAATTCTTCTTTTGAATACATTTAATTGTATTTTCAGATATGCAGGGGAACTTTCATAATTTAATAAAGGAGATACTAATTTTTTTATTTAGAAAATAATATGTTCCAAACCTCTATGACCCAAGGCAAAGATACAAAACTAAAGTGACTGATTTCATGAAGAATGGTATATCATTATATCATTTAGCACACTAAAGCTATTAAAACTCATTTCAAGACTTTATATTGACTACAGAGAATACACAAGTTCTCCCTCTTGCATGTTTTAACTTTAGCAATTAAGAAAATAGCTATTGGATTAAAAAAATACATGGCATCTTCAGCTCCTACCTGTGTCAGCAGAAGCTACAGATGTCTCTGAATCTTGAATTAATTCTGATCAGAAGTTTAAAATATGCTTATTGATGTCTAAATTTTGTACAGTGTACATAAATTTACCCTCCAGGCAAGAGCCATAATATGTGCAATGATTTATGAAACAGGGATTTTGCACATTATATGAAGACATCCTTTTTTATCTTCAGTGATACATAAACAGGTATCATTAGCACATAACACAAAGTATATTTATATATCATTAACAGCAAAGGCCAATACATTTATATACTCTCAGTCCTTGGCACTAACATTTAACTACTGTTTTTCTGAGTGAAATATGAACATTTTAATGTGTGTCATTTGATATGACAAAAGATGCTACCTTGCAAACAAAACAAATTTCCCCTCAGAAACCTTACTGCCTTTTATGTCATAGGCTATCACAGGTGTAAACAAGGTAGCTTATTACAGCAAGATGCACATTTGCCAGTCTGACACCTCTGTTCTCCATTCATTCCAGACGTTCTCTGCACCATCATCAGCATCAAGCACCCTGTGGTGTGAAGAGCGGGGTGTGACATGTTGGCGTGTGAGAGTCAGAAGGGTGACTCTCCAAGAGAGAGGGTGTAAGATGAAGACAACGCACATCAGAAAAAGAAGGTGGATTTTTTTAGTCAAATGTAAGGTGGAGCATCCACAACCATTTTTTCTCAAAGCAACTGGGCTTTCTGTTAGTCCAGAATCACACTGTGCTGGGGTGTTTGCTACATAAATTCTATCAACCTTGAAGGCATCTGCTGTTCCATGTCAGTGGAAGATGAAAAAAAAAAAAAAAGTAAGGCAAAGCAATCCATTCATTGTAAAGCTTCCAAAACATATCACCACAAAACCATGGCGTATTCACAAAACTTCTATTTTGGATGTTTGGAAAACAGATAAAAATTGAAAAAGTTTATTTCATGGAATCTTTGAGAAAATGCACTGAGCTACAACTGCATTCACATTCACCTAGCAAAATGAACAAAAAAAATTCTGGATAGAAACTATGAAAATAAGGCTAAAGTAAAAGTCAGGAGCATAACAGGAAGTCCAGCTCAATCAGATGCCAAATTATGCTTGTTTTAATTCTACTGCCCATTCGCATGAGCATTTTTGTGAAGTGTTATTCATCTACTGATTGCATTCTTGGTTTAGATTAAGTTAATTTTATCGATGCCTAATTCAGCCAGCTAACCTTCACTATTTATTTTTAATAGGTTTGATGCAATACATTTTTATTGCTAAGTATTGATTAAAGCCTCTGCCTCCACTCATTTTGATTGCCTCATGTAATTAGGAAGTCTAATAAGAGTATGAAGTACAAATAACATTTTACATTTGCATGTAGACCTGTGAATGACCTTTACAAATCGAATATACTTCAAAATACACCTGCCCTTGAGGTAAAGGACAGCAAATAAACAGGAAGCCAGTAGACCTCTCAAGGCATAAAAAAGGAAGATTCTATAAAGTGCTGTGAAGAGCACAGTATCTTCAAGGCCTGGACAGAATAGAAAGGATTCCCATGAATCAAGTCTAACCCACCCTGCCTAATGTAGAAAGCTATGTTTATACCATTTAAGAGGATATACTCCTAATATTTTGAACCACAATTTGAAGTTTTTTAAGCAATGCAGCAATTCCAAAAACTCCAGTCCTACCCAAAGCTGTAAGATGCGGGTGGGTAGTCACAAAGATATGCTGAAGTAGTCATTGGTTTATGTAAGTGCCGTAACACAACCACAGAAAGACAAGAGCAAAGTCAGGGCTGAGGGCTTTCACATAAGCAGAGAAGATTTGCCATAACTGATCAGACTGTTTATTCATGTGAGCCAACATCCTGTCGGCAGCAACTGCCAACACATGTTGACTCAGCTGGGAGTATAAAGAGGAGGAATATCTGATGAAATTTTTTTCCATATCTTCTGAAAACTAAAGATCATGTTTGTCACAGATAGAATCTCTTTTGCTATATAATCTCCCAAGTGACATTATAACAACATTTAATGACATTTGACTTTTATGGAATGGCTGATTAGACTAATTACAAGTGCAAAGAAGAGAACTTGAACATATATTTGGTGAATAGATGCAGCATCTCTTTCCAGATAAAGCATTTTTATTGCCAGAAAATTGTTCAATTCATTTTATAAAGTCTGAGAAATCAGGTTTGGAAAGCACCAAGCAGGCCCATTTTCCTTCTCTTGCCTGGGGCGGGATGCATTAGTCATTTACTGTACTGTACTATGTTTTCTAGCCCTGTCTCATTTTAAACACAACTTCAAAGATATGAAGCATCCCACACTTCCCTTGGGAAACTACTCCAAAATAGTAGAGGTTTATTTCTGGCATTTAATATAATCTCTCCTCCTCAGCTTCATCCCATTACACTCACTCTGTCACCTTCTAACAGAGTTTGAAAATAAGTAGACACAGAATTTCTGGAATCTGGTTTACGTTTTGGACACTGTCATCCATATTCTGAGAAAAACATGTTATGCCACCCCAAGCCTATCTTGACTTATTTCTAAAATGCCACCCCCAAAGCCACACAGCCAGACTTACAGCCACTTTCCTCTCTCAAGGAACTTCAGTGAAAAAGGAAATTAACAGCTTTCTTCTATAGCCATGGATGGGAATGGCTACAGAAACACGATCACAGTCAAGACATTTTTCCATAGCCCTTCGTCAGTCCCAAGCAAATTCACCTATTAGAGACCTCTGCTGATCCATAACAGTGAAGGAAAAGTTAGTGTCTACTTCTCACATCAGAATGGAGTATCCTGCTGTATCAGTAAAGTTGGTTTTCCAAAGGAAATCTGATGTATCATGTATTCTATGACACAGATTCATTTGACAATGGTGTCCAATCATAATAAGAAAATAATTCAATGAAACAAAGGTGAAACAGGTTATGAGGAGATCTGCTGCATACCAATAGCTGAGGTTTCCAGCTCCCTGACTGCATAGTTGCTGCATATTGTACTGCATGTTATATAGCAGAAATTCTGCTTCTTACATCTGATGGACAAGAAAATGGTATTGCTCTCTCCAGATTGCAAGTACAAGTGAAATCAGGAGATAAAAGAAGAGTTACAATGACCTTTGATGGGGAGGATTTATAAGAACTTATTCCACCATATAACTTATCCAAAATGCCATCTTTAAAGCAGCATGCAGGCTCTAGGATACCTTTCTCCACTGTGCAAATACTTATGGAAAACAGAAATGAAAAGCTCTTTAATATGTAACTGTTCTATAAGCTCCTGATGTGCCACAGGGAGAACCTACATGCTTCTGTTCTATTTTTTTGATAACTGCATACCTTAAAGGGGATTCGAAGGCACTTTAGTGCACCAAGAGTTGCACAAAAAACTACAGTAATATGCATCATTTATTTACAAAAACTACAAAACCATCAGATAAATTAACAACAGTTAGTAGGGGCTAAACAGCCTTTATATAACCTGGTCCAAAGTAAAAATCATTGTATTGTTGCCCATGGAGCAACTAGGAAGGAGATTATGGTCTGAGATTATATTCTTCCTCCTTAGGGAAAAAAAAAGAGTCTATCACATTTCTTCACCATGTGTGTGGTGTCTGACCTGCTGCTGTAACTACAGTGTGAAGCATGCAGGCAGCAAGGTGTCATCAAGGTTCTCTGCCCGTTCTCTGCCCTCTCCATTCCTTTGCTGACTACTTGAGGAGGCATCAGAGATAGCAGGATAGGAAAATATGATAAAAGTGCAATTATTCCAAAACAAAAAGGATTTTTTATTTCAAAGTAGTACATATGTGATGCACTATTTCCTATCTGCCTCAACAGGTTTTTATAGCTCTGCAATTGTATAGTTTTGAGTAGTAGTACAGAAGGATTCCAAGCTTTTAAAGCTCTATTAGTGCCATAACTTGTGCATACAAGGCGTATTTCTCCTGCTACCTTGAAACTAATTGTAAACAAACTCATATTAAAACACACAATGTAACTCACCTACAATCTCTTTTGGGAATAGTTCTTACCAGCTGCTTGTACTGTTACATTGATTACATCCCTATACATGCATCTTCTCCACAAAAAGTCTGATTTAAAAAAACAAAACAAAAAAAAACCCTCAAACTACCAAGCCTTTTAGCCAGAGAGAGCTTAATGTCCTATTATTCTATTAATAGTCCTGGTCTAGGAAGCGAGGCAGATACATGAATGTATCTTGTACATATCTAGCTATTTTTTCATTATGTCTCTTTGTCTGCTCCTCCTCCCCTTCAGCTTGGTGAGCTTTTCATTTTAGCCATTTTCCTTATTGCTTTCACTTTAATGATTATGAATAGCAAGTAAATGAATGACAGACGCAATGAAACTCAAAGCAACCTGCAATAGCAATGCCTATGCTACAATTAAGGTGAAGCTTGGCAGCTAGTAGGTGAAAAATTTACATAGTCAGGGGACTTACGTGCATTACATTCAGTGAAACCAATCCCACCAGGGAAGAAGAAGGACCAAAAAGAGGAGGAAGGTACTACCTCTGGGTTTGCCTATTGCCTTCTCATTATCTTCCTCAGTAACACAGGATCATATTCCTTACCTTACAGCCAAAATCGCTACATGCTCATGGGGGAGTGCTGGTGGCATTCTTAGTGCATGTAACACCCTTACTGAAGGCAAAGAAGGGCTCTTACTTTTTCTAGGGTCTTCAAAAGGGAACAGCAAGCCAAGAACATCCAACTTTGAATTAAACTTTCAAACTGACTATTCAATTTCCAAATGAGGAGCACGCAGGCATGTTAAATCAAGCACAACATGTCTTGTAGTCTTTAATCAGAATATAACGCACGGTTTTACCGATTGTAAGCAAAGACATTACCAATAGCATTCAGTTATATCAGTCCTTCTAAAAGTCAACACGAAACAAATTCTTTAAGGTATAATGTGAGTGAGAACATTACAGGAATAAAATAGTCCCCCATTCACTTCTGAGTTTACAGAAGTTGTCTACATAAGGATTCTGAAAATACAGCTGCACCCTGCCTCTTATCAAGTCTCTTCATTTCAAGAATTTCAAACATAATTTACTTCACTACTTCATTCATTCTGAAAGAATATCAGATATATCCTTGCAATAGCAGAGCATCTAACATAAATTCCAAATCAAGTATTTTCTGAATGTATTTTTAGTTGTGGTGCTGTTATACCCACAATTGTCTAGCAGAAAGCAAAATGCATATTTTCCTAGTAGTTGTATACTAACTAAAGCTAAAAGCATGCAGATTGCTAAAACCTTGATAACTTCACTTTTTTCAACATTCATGCCACTAAAGCTTTTCTAGGAATGCAGTAGCATTACATACAAATAAGTTGAAGTGATTAGCATAGGTACAATCAACTGACTTTGCAATGGAGTTCAACCTTATTTTCTTTTAGTTCTTTTTGTATGAATCTGAAAGATTATGCTTCAGTTGCCCTCAAACTGAATATAGCTGGAAGAATAGTATACTGTGTTCCAGCAATTGTTTCACTTACATTTTGATACCCTCTGTACCTTGCAGGGGTTGTTTGTGCTATCACAGCATCTCTATTTTCTCACTTTCCTCTCTATAGCTGTTCTTTTATTGCCATCTTCATTCCCTTCAGTACATTCTCTTCTGTGTCTCCTGCTGCCTCTATGAGTCTGCATAGAAGTACTGACTCTTGATGACTGCTCTCACTGCATGGCAAGTTGTTTGTTTGTTTGTTTTTTAATTCCCTGCAGTGCAAGCTCCAAGTATACAGTTTACCCAATGACTTCTGTTTGGTTAAGTCTAGGAATTGTCTTCTGCATCTCCATGCTCTGCTTGATGTCTAGTTCTGGTAGTCAGACATGCTTTTTCTCTACATGCTCTTTGCTCTTTGGGACTCTGCTCTTCTAGTTTCCTTCAATGCTTTCTTACTTTTTCATTATTTCTTCCTGCAATCACTGCCTTATATATACGACTGTTCTGGTTTCTGCTTCTACCCTCTCTACTGAACTGAAAAGCGGATGCCATCCATTTTAACAGTGCTACCTATCTCCACTACTACCAATCTCTGCTGCTGACTACTTCCAGATCAACACCAAAGGCAAGAATACTGAACTGAAAGATCTCTGGCTATCATATCCAAGGAGCCATAATATAATACTTTCTTCTAAAACAGATCAAGCTCCATCCTAAAACTAGTTAGGGTTTCTTGGCACCACTGGTCTTATTATAGAAGTGTTCCAGATCTTCACATCTCTGAATTTCAAAGTTTTTAATCACATCACATTACATCTACTTAATTAATTCCAAATAAAACAATATTTTCTATTATTATTTAAAAAACCCTCTAGATGGTTTGAAGTTGCTTAAGTTGCTGTCCCCATAGACACACAAAAAAAGACTACAAAGAGATAATTTAATTAAATTTAATCATAGGAAAATTAACTAACAAAATAGGCATCTCGAGCCATTCTTCTACCATATCATGCTGTAAACTTTAGAAAAATCAGTGTCCTCATTTGACCTAGCTGGAGTAACAACCCAGCTGAGTTCAGGGAATAAGACCCTTACACAAACAAACTGAATGTGAATATAAACTCCACCAAAAAATAGTAAGAGAATGACAAAGTGAGTTTCTTAATTTGGCAGATCTCAAGTATGGACCTAGATGGTCAGCTATTTGCAAAGGACACTTTTCTGTTATGGCCCTTATGTAACTTCTATGGCCATGCAGATAACAGCTTCCACATATAAAGTCTTCTGAATACCCGTAAGCTGAAAGCATTGATGCCCTCTCCGAGTCTTGAGAAGGAGGTATGTAACCTTTAAGTAGAGTTCTCTTACTATCTAGCATTTTTAAGTTTCCTTGGAAACTATAAGACAGGATGCCTACAGGAACAGAGTGTAACTACTTGGCTTTGGTGGCCTTTACTGTTTAGTTTTACCACACTGCATGTTGAAGTGAAAATATAATAGGCTACAACAGAAAAATATATGAATGGAAATCTGTTGCATACAAATGGTAGCAAAGGGAATCTAGCTTTGAGCTATAAATACATAAAGGTCCCAAGGGTATATATGCAAGCAAAAATGCAGCAGCTAGTAGCTGACATAATGACATTTTCCTGAGACAGAATATAAATTCCATAAAATAAGAGAATAAAGAGAAAAATAACAAAGCAGCACATCATGAATCCTTTGCATTGGGCAGAAGAGTAACAGACAAAACTTGCATAAAGGCTGTAGGATTTGATATCACTTTCCCTAATGGAAATTATTTCCAATTAATATCTCTTTACCACAATGAAACTAGCATGATGAGATCTATAAAAAGGTTTTCTCTGTCTGAAGCATGGCCTTTTAAATTTTGTCAGCACTACCACTGAGATCAGAATAAACTCAAAAGGAATGCCTGTAAATTTTCAGAATCATTATGGAGTCAGAGGAAGGACTGGTACCAGATTTGGGGTGAACTGACAGCCCAGCTAAACTTTTAAATTAATTTTCCTAGGCAGCCAGAGTTTAACCTTAAAAAAAAAAAAAAATCAAAGGAAGCGAAAACTGACAAAATTGAGAATTGTGTAACTTTCAAATGAATCTGTTATCTGACTTTTCCATTGCTTTTATCCTTCAATATTTTATTTTTTCTCCAAAAGAACAGCACAGAGCCTAGCAGTTGCAGTAACTTCCTCTGACACACAAGATTATGATCCAATAGGGGATTGTTTCAAGGGTTACAGCTCTGCACATATGACGTTTCTGGATTAACAAAGGCAAACAAAATAATTCCGTTACCTACAGGTACTAAACAGAGGCAGGGAGTTAACTACATCAGTGGTAGTTTTTAAGTGTGAGATAGTGTGATAGCACTAAGCAGGAGTAAGATCTTTCTTATATGAAAGGAGATGAAAAAGGGTACTGTCAAAAAAATAATAAAAATCAAGCAAAAGATGACTGCCCAACCTTTTTTTCCAGAAAGACACACTGACTTTATATGCAGCACCTTCAAAAATACACATGAATGATTAAATTATATGGCTGCCTGTAATGCCTAAGAAATGTATCTAACATGTCATAAGGTCCCTTATAATTTAAAGGTCCCCTATACATGGTAACTTTGATACTAGTTTCTAATACAGAAGCACTTTCTTCACATAACATTCTAAAACTGGACTGTTTTGGGAAGGATTAGGTGTACAGAAATGGAAGCTGTGTTCCAAATTTCTGAGATGTTTTCGTTCTCTAGATCTACTACTCAGGGGATAATCTTAAGAAAAAGTTACCACCTGTTAAATATTTTTACTTAATCTTGCCATTCCCACTGGCTTTCCATTGCGTTTTCATGCGTCCTTGTTTCAAGTATACCTGCATGCAGAAATACAAATGTGCTCAGAAATACAAATATGCTCAGGAGTACTTTGAAAGATCAAGCTCTAAGTGAATATGGTATTTGGAAGCTTGCTCATACCTATCCTTGACATATTCTGTGAATTCTTTGAGGCATGATTATGGGCTGTGATATATTTATCTGAAATACACTGGTACAGACACTGACTACTGATAAAATAATACTGACAAAGTAGAAGTCATACCATGTAATGAGAACAGTATTAAGAGAGAAATTGTAAAATAATCAGACACAAGCATATACTGCCTGCAAAAGACTAAGGAACTTCTCAAAGGTAAAAAGCTTTACTGACATGGAAAAAAAAGAAAAAGACAATGCAATTTTACAATCTCCAATGGTTTAAATTCAAAATTTAGAGCATAGGTTGGAAGATCAACCAGGAAGTCTTTTATGGGAAAGTCTTCTCTGGCAAAACACCTCCTGGAGGCTAACAAGCACTTAAGGACTTCCAGCAATCTGTCTACAGGTTTTGTCAAATCAATGGGTGTGGACTGAGAAACATAGAGACAGGTCTGTTCCAGTGTTTTTGCAGCCTTTGATGTGAAATTCATAGCCAGGCTGAAGGCCCAGAAAGACTCAGTTATCAACCGTCTAAAATTCACACGCTCAACTTGGAACTCTCTGTGTTCCCCAGAGATTGGGCTGATTTCCCTTAAGTGTATGAACGGATAGTCATGGCAATGAAGTATTAAAGATAAGAACATATCCCAAGTAGCGTTAGACACACATCAAAAGCATTGCAGAATTTCAAACTGAAGAACTGCATGCTGATGCACTGAGTCAAGCTATGTGCACTTTGGGGCACTCTGACAGAATTACAGAATAACTCGGGGCAGAAGGGACCTCGGCAGGTCTTGTAGCCAGCCTCCAGCTCACAGCTGGGTCAGCTGTAAGATCAGACCAGGCTGTTCAGGGCTTTATCCAATCAAGCCTCGAGAAACTCCAATGATGGAGACCGCACCGCCTCTGTGGGCAGGCTGCTCCAATGCTTAGCTTTCCTTGTGGTGAACCTTATGAGCAGTCAGAACTGCTCTTATTTCTATTTATGCCCGTTCAGTCATGTCCTCCCAGCCTCCATCTTAAATACATAGTTTTAAAGAATTCATCTCTGTGCAAGGTTTACCTTTGCATTTTAAAATACAATACTTCACACAGTGTACAAACCTGTATACTGAAACATATGCCTTGAGTACAGAATAATTTCCCCCTTAATATCCAATACTGATCCTAGGTCTTGTGGATCAGCTGGTAGATTATCTGAACTGCTGCCAGAGGGTTCCAGTCTAGTTTCTGCTTAGCTCACGTATTTTCCCCAAGAAACAGCTAAATGCTAATGCCAAGAGATGAGCTAGCGTCACATACAAAGTGCTCCGAAGACAAGTTAAATCACTTAGTAACTTTCAGGATAATAGAAGCAAGAGCAGAGGGAGATATTTTTCATTCAAAAATTGCTTCATGGAGTAATGATTATCTAATTTTATTAATGTCCCTATACACATGGATAGTGCCTTTTCTCCCTTATCCTGTTGCTTTATGTATAACGTTGTGATATTTTACCATCCTTCTAGAATTCTGACACAGATGACACTGATGCAAATTATGCATCCTAATAAGACTATGCTGCTGAAATTGAGATAACTGATACACAAATGTTTTTTCTTTTCCCACAACTAATTAAAATTCCAGGGTTTAAGTAACTGTTATCATGTCCAGAGACAGAGATAAATAGATGAATACATAGAAAGCTCTGTATAACATATGCATGGAATAACTTTAGAAGACAAGAGAGGGCAGAGTTAATAGTTGTTCTCAAATTGGTAACAATCCTAAAATGCCAGTGGTGCTTTGCCTCTGCACCTAGCACATCCTTTTATTTATGCATCTGTAGCCTATAGAAGAAAAGCTAATTTTAACATCTACTCAAGGAGAAATTTTTAAATTTCTTCAAAAAAGCTTTTAGAATACTAAACAGGCCTATACATGGAGATTTGATTTGAAGGAAATTTTCTGTTCTTTCACTAGTCTGCAGTATTAATGTATTTAACTTGAAACATGTACATACGTTATATCTCAGAGTAATTATATGATTATAAACATCTCGTGCCCACAGACTCTTTGTGCACAAATAGTTCTAGTTTATAAATAAAGATAAGAATATGGGTAGGAATCTGACAGCTGGGACTTCAAAGAGAAGCATTTGTGAACTAGCATGCGATTTTCAAAAAGTCTTAAGCTATGTTCAAATAAAGCAGCTATAAGTTCAGATGCTGAGCCAAACTTTAGCCAATGTCTCTTTGTCTAAAAAAGCCAAACAAACACTTACCATAAAAGCATGCTGGACATTAGTTAACTTCTTCCTTTGTGGAAGAGTAGCTGCACAGAAATAAAAGGGAAAGAACCATCTTCACTTTCAAAACACACCCATCAGTTAAGCAAACTTCCTAAAATATTCAGGACTTGATTCCTATCTCCTTCTCTGGAGTTTGAATAAATTCAGAAATTACACCCTTTCATTAATGTTTTTGTATCTTTCTTTTCCTTTCAGCAGTAGGATGCAAGTGAAGACTATATATTGGTTTAGTTAAAAAGCCAAAGCACAGTTAAAACAAATACGTTTTCCTTTAACATGTGAATTGTCAATGTGTAAAATGAAGGTTATTTTGCCTGTAGAATCCCCATAAGTAATTTTTTCTGTTAAGAAACCGTTCTCTTGCATCATATTACAAAGGGTCAAGATTGAAACCACCAGTGTAATATTTACTTGTGCACAAGTTCCTTTACGGCAAAAAAACAAAACAAGAATTAAACACAAACAAGATTAGTTTTCAATGAAGTAGCTGAAGACAAAGTAAGTAAATTAGTTTGGGGATTTACCTGTCACTAGTGGAGAGTGTTCTCACAGAAATCAAATCAGAAGACTGAAATATTAGCAGAGCAGACACATTCCTCTTCAATTTGCTGTTTTATCAATCACAGTTTTCAAGTTGTTTTTCTATACCAGTTTAAACTTAAGGAATAAGATGGCAACCGCTGTCATAACCCCTGCAGAACACAAAGTGTAGTAGGGAAATTTTATTCCCTACTAATGGCAATGTCCTGAGAAACGTGTTCTAGAAGCAAATCTGTTCTTTGATTAATATTATAACTCATCATACAGTCTGCCACAGTCGCTAGTGTTGTTTTTCTCCATGTTGACAGTCACAAAGAAATTGCTTCCTACTATATTAAACAGTTTAAAAAGGGGGTACAGGGTCATATTGATCTTGCAAGACAGAAATAAAAGACAGATTTCCCCATTATGATATTTTTGTTCAAAATTATATAGGATATGCCAGCAACAAAAAGCAATTCCCAGTATATGCTTAAAAAAAAAGGAAATTAAATTACATGAATTTACGGGTTAAAATAACTTTTTTCTAGGTGAAGATAATAAACACATGCAACTTCACTTACTTGCTTATCAACAGAAGAAAACAATTTTACTCAGACCCAGCCACACATCAATGTGTGAAAGCATTTGTGATGGATGACATTGTATCGCACTTTCAATTGTGCTCCTAGTATACTGTCCAAAAGATAAATCCACTTATTCTTTCCTTTACATGTTTGTGTAAGAAGAAAGTATAGCAAGATTAAAAATCCAATAAAAGATGAAGTAATGTCTTAAAAGAAGGAATTCAAATCTGTTTATTATTTTGGAATAGGCTGTATGCAAACATTTTCATTCTTTAGGGCAATTCCTATAAATTATTTTGTTCAAGTAGTTGGATTCTATTGACTACAAACTAGTAGGCAGTAGATCTAATGTTACAGCACACAAAGGAGTAATGCTATTTACTATTTACATATATTTGAGCATACATCTGAAACCATTATACCACAGAGTATATAATTTTTCATAGATCCTGATGCATTGAGATTTCTAGAAAAAGGGACAATTTAAGATAAAATCTGTACCAAGACAGAGAAAGTCATACTCCCATTTTTGTACTTTTTAACCTTTAGAATAAAAAAAGTCCAGAGCTATAGCAGGAGACAGTCATCCCAAAAAGAGACACATCATCCCATCTCCTCTTTCAAAAATCAGCCAACATTGGTCTAAGGAAGAAGAGCTGTTAAATGGACTTTTTGGTTATTTTTTGCTCTCCTCCCTTGACTCCTGAATCTCCAAGCCACCTTTTCTCAGTCACAGTAGATGACCCTCTGCCCTCACTCCACTACTATCTGTTAGCAACAATACTACATCAGACAGCTTTATATTATTCAGCTATTTTTTATTAGGTCATACCACCTACAATATATTTACTGTTATATTTTGGATTTCTCCCATATGCATCTGATGGGACTAGGATGTTCCCTTTCATACAGACTAGTTTCACCATGTATCTTGGAGTGCTAAAATCATTCAACCAGTGGGGGTTTTTTGCACTATTTCAGTGCAAAGCTCTGCTGTAAACCATTGTCACACAAATGTTTGCAACTCCTAGCCACAACACCTTTCAAGAAATACGCTCCTAGTTAATAAGACCATCCAAATCAAGATTTTCGTTTGGCTTACAGCTTTACTGCTAGTGCTTCATAGGGCAGCAATCCAGAACTCCAGCGACAATGACTCTCCAAGACTAAGGATGCATTATTACAAAGATGGAAAAATTGAAGTCCCAATATTAGTTCATATATCCCAAAGCACACAGGCATCCAAAACACCCATCAGGGATGTTATAGAACATAGTCTGAATTTTGGAGGAGTAGGCAAATACATTTTTCAGTAGCCAGGGATGGAAGATGAAGGCTACACTGAATAATCATGTATCTTTGTGGCACAGATGGTAACATACCTTAATATCTACCAGGTAGCTTACTTAAAAATTAATCCAGACGTCATTCACAGTTAAACAATCCTAGATCTCAACACAGTAAGACTTTTCCCACCCCATCTAGCTAATTGGTGTTGTAACTGCTGCAGCACTTTGTTCTTATGATGGCTTCAGTTTACACTAAAAAGCAAACAAGGTCAAAAGCACAATATCTAATCATCACCACAAAATTAAAATGTAAGATGAACACAAGGGAGAACATAGGGAGCCAAAACAGAGGCAGGCTTCAATTAGGTGAATATCTCAGCAGCACAAAGTAAGGTGACTCCAAGCCTCTTTGCATCACTCTCCTGGCAAAATGGCTGGCTTATGTCTCCCTCTTCACAGCATAAACACATTCTTCCCAATATGTCTCCAAAAATTCAAGTTCCTGAGCAATTAGCTTTAAAAGTACTGCCTGTCTATACAATGCAACTTTTGATAAAGCAAAACACACTTTTTAAAAATTATTTGAGAAGTAGAAAGCAAATCAAGTATGTTTTCTCTCTGCCAGGTAGTCATAAGACATTGATGGTACTTAGCTTGAAGCCAGGCTTAATCCATGTAAAATGTTTTGCTTCATTTATCTTTTTGCAACTATGTACTACTGCACTGTAGTGTCTTGCAAGGAAGAGTATCTATAGTAAAAGCTGGCATTTTGGTATAAAAGCCCAGCCCATTAGACACACATACATTCCATTAAAGGCGCTGTTCAAATACTTTCTTTCCTCTGTATGTACAGTTTATCCGCATTAAAAGTTGTCTTAGTGTCAAAGCTGTATCAAAGCCTAACCAGAATCATGACCTTACCCTTGTTCTGTGTCAGAAAACATTCTAGACTCAAATGCAGAAAAGTACAACTACACATCTTTGCTAGAATGGCCCTGGTAATATGTACAAGTAAAGTAACCTCAGAACTGGAGTGATTATTTGCATTTACACTCCAGAGAGCCAAATTGTAACTTTGTATCTCCAGATCCTTTATATCCTATTTTCAGGAAAAGGGAAATCACAGATTTATATATGAAGAGCCATGAATTGATCCCTAAAAGCTGTTATTTGTAAGGTCTTGACAGGAACAATCTCTCTCTTTTACTGGAGCACAGCAATGACAGTGACTCTTAAAGGTCCCATGGCAAGTGAGTTTGGGCATGGAAGCTGCTACTTTTAGAAGAGCAGATGAAGGAAGAAGAAAAGATGAAGGAAGCCATCTGAATGCTAAACTTCCTGCTAGAAAACTATTGGTTCTGTGAGAAACTCTTTCCTCTCTTTATTTTACTTTTCAGTATTACCAGACACATACCTTTATAGGCTAACACAAAAAGCGGCAAAGAATGTCAACACTGACACTGCATTTTCTACATTCCCTACGCTAACTCAGTACTGGAAAGATCAAGTGTGTTCTGAAGGCTCTGCAAAATTTCATCCTCCTCCAGAACATCAGAGGTAGTCCAGAGAAGGTGCTGTATGAGCATTTTGCAGAAAACAATGCACAGAAGTGGAAAGACTGGAAAACCAAGGCATGACCTGTTTGTATAACATCACTTCCTTGGAACTGTGCATCAGGGAAATAAGTAGAAAGGCTTGGCTGAACCTCAGCATAAAATTTAGTTATGATCACAAAAGGGAAAAAGGCACACTCTCAGTGACGCAGCAGCTCCACAGAAGGCACCACTTGGCAGCTGATACAAGTGGGAAATAGCTCTGCATAAACTGCTTACGTTAAGGGGCGAGAACACAGTGGTAGGGACTGAGCTGTACTGTTGGTCCATTATTCAGGCAGATCTCAGCACATAAGAAAAGATCCTAAGTCTCACTCGACATTCCCCAGCACTATTAGGGATAACTATCCCAGCAATCTGTTGATGATGCAGCAGCCAGATCAGTCCATCAGTGAGAACTGGAAGCCCTGCCTGGCACCACAGAATTTTTCAGCAATTAGGATGTACTTGAGATAACAAGATTATGGCATGCGAGGTCACAGAAGCACAGTCCACATCACTTTTCCTGGTAGCCTACAATAACTCCTAAAGAGAGTGAATCTGAGGACAGGGTGTCCAGACTGCCTCCAGGAATACACAGGAACATTCCAAGTAAGCTACGTGCACCAAACCTCCTAAGGCCAAGACAATGTAGCCGTTTATGGAATTTGTCCCCAAGAAAACCACCACGAAGGCTTTTAAGAAAGGAATGTAAGTACAGACCTGTTGTACAAACTTTTCTCCATGATCTGATGCCTTCAATGGTACAAAACATTAGCAAGTCGGAACAACCTGGGCACAAGCATTATGTTTTCTGTCAGTTCTAAAGCAGGTCAGTGAGGTTAGGGTCTTTCAAGCTCTGTTATCTTTCTTCTTCTATAAGAATAGTATAATAGGCATAAAGAAGATTCCAAGTGGAATTCTAAACCCCCAGATTCTCCTTTCCAAAACAGGAACTCTTGAAAAGCAGCCAGCTGATACAACTGCAGTTTTTAAGGGCAAGAAGCATTTTGGCAGTCCAAGAGCTTGCATGCAGAATTACAGCCAAGTCAATGTTTACACGCAGCTTATAAAAATCAAACTAAAGTGTGGCAATAGGCTAGCCACCACAGTGAGAAGAATTGCACAGGAACACACTCATAAGTTGCTTGCCAAACTAATTTCCAGAAAATCACCATCTTCTCAACTCTTCCCCCATCCCCCAAAAGCTTACAGAACACCAGCTTTCTCTGTGCTAACTGTTATATGAACTGGTCCATTGACTTTGTATTTGATTTCTACAATCCCCTGCTGAAAAACTCTTTCAATAATAAATCCAGTTTCATGACAGACTTGAAGTGATCTGAAATTGACTGCAAAACACAAGCAAACTTTCATTGCCCTGAAAAAAGAGGTATGATTATCTTAAGTATGCCTTTTGCATTAGTGTTAAAGAAACTGAAGGCCTGAACTAACTTAGAGTAATTTAAGACATATAGCATAAGGGTCCTTCTTTAGGAAGATTCTCCTCATCCACAAGTGCGCTGAATTTTGTATGTTTTCTGTCACAATTTGATTACACACAACCAGGTACCCTGTACACTCTGGCATGCAGTCTATGACCCAATCTGCAGAACTATGACCCAATCTTTCTTGCGTTTAGCATGCGATTGGAATTCTTGCAGCGTCATGAGAGAGAGATTTGGGTGCCCTCCCGTATCTCTCTCTGATTTCATTTTGAAAATTACTTACTGTGTTGAAATGCGTGCATAAGCCTAGTAGCCTGAGACAAAAAGAGAAGTGCCTTCCTAGGAATACCCTTACAAATGAAATCCAATTCTCACTGCTGCTCATCAGTGACCAACAGGGTTGCACATGACATTTCATACTATAGCAGCTGCTTTGCACTTCAAGCAGCCTTGAGCTCTGCAGTTGCAAGATTCTGTTTATTGTAAGGGATATTAATGTTATGTCATTAATATGACTCCTTAGCTATTATAAGAAAGGCATCTATAGGTCTTTGAAAATCTCCCTCAAAGTCATTGTATATAGGTAGTTAATTGTTCCTATTGCAAAATGTAAATCATATTACAAGCTGAGAACCCATCTAAAACATCCTTAATAATCCTCACTGAAAGCACAATTACAAGCCTATTAAAACCCTATTAAAAGAATCACAAACTGGTATCTATATCTAAGCATTTTATCTGCTATCTATATCTTATCATTTTACCCAGTGAATATTCGGTGTAAAAGACATAAACAATTTTTGGAGAAAGGACTAGAAACCAGGCCTGCTCTCTTCCAGGTAAGTGCTTTCATCACTGGGATATGGGTTCAGGCATCCTTTCCTCTCTAGCCCATGCAATCCTGCCCTTTTTTCTGCACCGAGACAAAGCTTTAACAGGATCAACGAGTCTTACCTCACCTCACCTCTGAATACCAATACCACCCAAGAAGGGCATGCTACCTGGTAAGGAGACTTTTCTGGAAGCTTGAGAAACATATCTGAAATTCATCAAGGCTTGAGGTAAAAAAAGCAATTGCATCAGGTTTCACATACATAAGACCATGGCAGGTGTGAAGACATGGGCTTTTCCATACTCTTTCAGGATCATCAATGGAATGGACATCTAGTCCTTTCTACCCCTGTTCCAGCATCTATCAATTCTACTTCTGTCTCCTGACATAGTTCTCTCTCATCTTGTAATCTGCTATGGACTGAGTTTGCAACTTCTATGTTTTTTCACAATTTTTGCCTAACCAACTCCAATTCCTGAATTTTAGCCCCAGCATGAAATCATTCACCAACTCCACCAGGACCTTTCCCCCAAGACTAACCTCAAAATATCCTCCCAGGAAAACAGGGAAAGCATACCATAACACTGGAGAGAAAAGCAAACAGGACATTACAGGAGACAAAATAAGATGCCAAAGACTTCCGTGGGCATAGATAGCCTATCTTCTGCTCTGAATAATTAAACATAAATGTGATGCTCTCCTCATGCGTGATCCAGATCAAATTTGTGGTTAAGTGATCTAGCAGTGCACAAATCCATTATTTATGACTGTGAAACCATTTGTGGCTTGAGTTATTTTATGTATCTAGCCTTAGAAGTTGAGTACAAATCCCATTAAAAAACAAAGGAAATACTTTATTGACTGTAGTAAATTCTGAGAGAAAAAAGAAATCATATAAGAATAAAAATGTTTGAAAATACTGGAAAGTTCATGTTTAAAGCTGATTATTCAGCTTGAAATTAAGAATTTTTTAAAATGAAAATACATATCAATGCAACCAACTCTAACTGGCTCTTTTGCCCCAAACCAATTCTAATTCCTAATAATTCCAACATATTCAGTAATTATAGCCATTTAAAAGAGTGTATTTTATACCCTCCTATGATTTAAAAAAAACAGAGAATGATAGGCACAGAACTCTGTTCTGACTTCTACACTCAGTTAAGACATACATTTGTCTAAAATGAACTGAAGTAGAAAAGTCTTCTGATGGAAAAGGTACTAACATCAACACTATAAGTATATGAATCCAATATCCAGCTTTGCCACCAAGTTCCCCTGTGACCCTGTTCTCTCCATCTGTGCAAGAAGAATCTTTTTCTTTCAAATGTTCTGTCTAGTTAGACTTCATGCTCTTCCAGATATGGTCTAACCATTAGTCCTGTGCCACACAGAGCAGGACCCTGGCTCTTAGAGGACTTGTTGAGTGCTACCAGAATACATTAGAAGTCATGTATTCTTTATGTATCTAGGCAGTACACTTCTAAAGCTCCCCCTAATAATTAAAAACTAATTAGGAAATATATGCCAAAAGACATGCATTCTGCTTGCTGATATGCAAGCTAAGCCATTTAAAGTAAATAGATTTTCTAAGAAGGTTCCTTCTACAATATGGTCTTTGACACAGGAAAGTGTCCTGGTTTCAGCAGGGATAGAATTAATTTCCTTCCTAGTAGCTGGTACAGTGCTGTGTTTTGGATTTAGGGTGGGAACAATGTTGATAACACACCGATGTTTTAGTTGTTGCTAGGTAGTGCTTACACTAGTCAAGGACTTTCCAGCTTCCCATGCTCTATCAACTGAGAAGGCTGGAGGGGCACAAGAAGGTGGGAGAGGGCACAGCCAGGACAGCTGACCCAAACTGGCCAACGGGATATTCCATACCTTGTGACATCATGCTCAGTATATAAAGCTGGGGGAAGAAGAAGGAAGGGGGGGACGTTTGGAGTGGTGGCGTTTGTCTTCCCAAGTAACCGTTGCGCGTGATGGAGCCCTGCTATCCTGGAGATGGCTGAACACCTGCCTGCCCATGGGAAGTAGTGAATGAATTCCTTGTTTTGCTTTGCTTGTGTGTGCAGCTTTTGCTTTACCTATTAAACTGTCTTTATCTCAACCCACGAGTTTTCTCACTTTTACCCTTCCGATTCTCTCCCCCATCCCACTGGGGAATTGGCCAAAGGGATATTCCATACCATATGATGTCATGCTCAGTATATAAGCTGTGGGGAGTTGACTGGGGGGCAGTGATCGCTGCTCAGGGACTGGCTGGGTGTTTGTCGGCAGGTAGTAAGCGGTTGCATCACTTGTTTTCCCAGGGCTTCGTTCCTCTTTCTCTGTTGTTTCCCTTTTCATTACAATGTTATTGTTTGTTATTGTTTATTTTATTTTATTTTATTTTATTTTATTTTATTTTATTTTATTTTATTTCAATTATTAAAATGTTCTTATCTCAACCCACAAGTTTTCTTACTTTTACTCTTCTGATTCTCTCAGCAATCCTACCAGGGAGGGGGAGGGTGAGCAAGTGGCTGTGTGGTGCTTGGTTGCCAACTGGGGTTAAACCACGACAACATAATAAAGCCACACAAAAATGTATGTTCTATTCTTAAAGGAACTTCTAATGGTTTTACTGTCTAAGCAGAAGGCCATATACTATCACCAATGTGTAGGGACCTTGGAGTATTTAAATCTTCTAAATAATACTACACAATGTATTTTCCCACATGCCCCAGAACACACACAACACACAATAACTCTTCAGAAGTTCACTCCACTGAGAACAGTAATCTAGTCTATGGAAGAATTGCATCTGAAGACGCCCATTCCTACAGGTTGCAAAGCCACATCTCTGGCATCTAAATAAGAGCTTGGCAATATTCCCAAGACAGAAACTGTGACATTCCAGATGACAAACCCCAGTATTTTTCCCAAAACAACTGCCCTGAATCAAAATAATAATCTCTTACTTTACATGTCAACTCATATCAAAATCATTCTAGGAAGCAGAAAGAACAATGGAGCCATTTGAAAGATGACAAGGAACAATCAGAAATATTCCTGAAAAGTTCTCACAAATTGATATTTTCCATCAACCTAAGGAGATCTGAGATTCACTCTCCACCCATGTACTTGAAGTCTGCAACACTAGAAGGAACCAGGAGCAGTGTTTCCCAGAACCTGCCAAAACCAGGTAAAGGGAGTTGTCATGCTAATGAAGCAGCATTAATCTTCTATTAGTTACTATTTGTTGCCCATTCCATCATTCCTTTCAAGGAGTCTTTAAGCAATTTTTTAGGTCTACTAAACAGGAAAAAATTAACTTCCAGAGACAGTGTGGCTGCTTTCTCATTTCTTTGCAGTTTAGCGCTTTTCCTCATTTACCAGCTTCCTAAATTGTCCTTGGTAAAATTTGATCAGAATCAAACTTACAGCAAGGAATTGCAACATTAGTTGGAGAGATTACAGCAGTTAAGAGATCTGTTTGAAAGCATCAAGAAAATATTTGATGCTAATAAATGTGCAATCCTGCAGTCAGACAGTGCTGACAAACATGGTGGAAACGTAGTTTTATAACCAAATTTTCCCAAGCACTGGGTAATGTGTCAGTTTGGTGGGAGTGGAATTTATTTTCTAAGCAGTTTCTTGATATTACTTATCTCTACAAGGAAAAACACGCTACAGTTACCACAGCCAGCAGTGTGCTCAGGTGGCCAAGAAGGCCAATGGCATCCTGGCCTGTATCAGAAATAGTGTGGCCAGCAGGAGTAGGGAAGTTGATTGTGCCCCTGTACTCGGCACTGGTGAGGCCGCACCTCGAATACTGTGTTCAGTTTTGGGCCCCTCACTACAAGACATTGAGCTGCTGAAGCATGTCCAAAGAATGGCAATGCAGCTGGCGAAGGGTCTGGAAAACAAGTTTTGCGAGGAGCGGCTGAGGGAACTGGGGTTGTTTAGCCTGGAGAAGAGGAGGCTGAGGGGAGACCTCATCGCGCTCTACAACTACCTGAAAGGAGGCTGTAGCGAGGTGGGTGTCAGTTTCTTCTCCCAAGTAACAAGTGATAGGACGAGAGGAAACAGCCTCAAGTTGTGCCAGGGGAGGTTTAGATTGGATAGTAGGAAACATTTCTTCACCGGAAGGGTTGTCAAGCATTGGAACAGGCTGCCCAGGGAAGTGGTTGAGTCTCCATCCCTGCAGGTATTTCAAAGACATGTAGATGTGGTGCTTAGGGACGTGGTTTAGTGGTGGACTTGGCAGTGTGAAATTTATGGTTGGACTCAATGATTTTAAGAGTCTTTTCCAAACTAAATTATTCTATGGTTCTATGATTCATACTGGGATCAGGAGAAACAGCAGTCTGCATAATAAAGGTCTGGATAATTAATCATTAATATAAGTGTTGGATGATGATTGTAAGAAACACAAATACATAAATTTATGTTTTGACTATGCCTTGGGAGATGCCTTTCTTTTTAGAAGCATTAATTAGCTACATTGTCTATTTTTCTCCCCCAAACCTTCTTTATGCATTACCTTTTGTAGGATAAAACCAAACTAAACTTGCAACAGTATGTCTATTCAAATTGATAATGTTACTTTTATGATGTCTCCCAGCACTACAGTCAACCAGTTCCCAAATTGCAATATACAAGCTACTTGCAAATTACATTAAATGTCTTAGCAGACTAATATTACATCCTCCATGTATTGTTAGGAATAGCTCCTATCACTTCCATGATAGGCTGTGCCCAAGGAAAAAAAACTCGTAAAAGTCAGCTAATTTAAAGAGGACTCATCTTCTCCTTTTGAAGTTACTGGAAAAGGTACTGTCTGAGTAAAACCATGAAAATTATTTTAAATACTCATTTTCTACTCTTATGAATATTAATGTATCTTTATTCTAGTTATGTTAGCCTGTGAAACCTTTGGAACGCTGATGCTATCTTTCAACAAGTACCAACTGTCTCTGTAGAAATGATAGCATGACTTTTGAAAGAACAGGAACGCCACAAGTCACAAAATCTTTAAACTTTTCCTTAAAATAAATAAACTGCAGTGATGAAATACCAGAGTAGCTTTCAGCCCATTCTAGCCATCTGTGGAACATTTATTCCCATTAAGGAGTCAGATTCTGTATTTACTGCTCTCAATTAGAGGTCACTCATGATACATTGACATTAAGAAAAGCCATATAAATTGTAATTTTTTCAACTGTGGGTTGTTCAGGTTTGGTAATGTAAACCCTACGTATTTTTAAAAGAAACGATTTTCAAAGGTGCTCAGAGATCCTACAAATTTTTTTTTAGGAGAAGCAAGAATAGAAATGTAAAGCAGCATTACACATTACTCAGAACTAATTCAGATTAAAGATTAACGTTTTGTCTCAATGGACAAAGCACATGACTAATTCAATATGTTATATTCATCACAGCACTGCGTTTAACTACTGGCTCAATTTAGAGTTCTACCATCCAGTTATACCTGACATATGGTTATTGACTGTATATAAATGCCAATTTTAACATTCTCTGACTTGGATTTTTAGTAAGAACATCTTTTGCTTCTCACACTCAGAAGCAGGAAGAACTGCCAGTGGCCATCTGTCCATATTCATAGTTATTTCACATTTCAGCTACATTTCTGAGCATCCTGTTTTATGGAGCTTGTATGAATACATGGGTGAGCATCTGCATTACAGGCCGTGTAACTGCAGAACTGTTACATACTAATAAGGAAAATATCTTTTGATTTGAAAGATAACCACTCTCACAGTTCACTCAGAAAGGATCACTTTCCATAATACAGACTGCTATTGGCTAGTAGCCTCTTCAAACCATATGCAATGCAGCAATATAAGTGATAGAGATCTGTAATGCAGGCACATAGGGTTAACTGAAGAAGACTTTTTTTTTTTAAATAAAGGAGAATACAAACCATTAAGTATGCCAGGAGCTTGTGAGCACCCAACTATTTTAGGCTACCTAAGCAATGACATGCAAACAGGCTCTGACACAGGGCCAATCTTTAAAGGACCACCAGAACAAAGGACACAAAAGCCAGCTGTTTCTCCTCTAATCAGTGCACACAGCTATCAAGGCAATCATAGCCTCCACCAAGGATCCACTAGTCACAACTCACTGATCAGCTGGACCTGAGATGAACAGGAAGATGTAAAAAGATTGAATCATGCTTTAGCTTCAAGGCTGGCAGCCCAACCATGTTGGGGGGCAGGGGGGTGGGGAAGGAGGAAATCTGGGAAAACCTGGGAAGGAGGAGAACATAGTTAAAGCAAACTCCTACCTAAATTGACGGAGGAATATACAGAGCAACTCATCAAAAAGTTGTATACTGAAAAAGTGTTTCTCTCTAAATTAATCTAAGAATGGTAACTATCTTCAGAGTTTCTGCAGTCATTTTTCCTATCATACATGGCTGTCAGTCTTTATTCTTTAAATGAATCAACATATAAAAACACAGACCAGATTAATAAAGGCAACATAATAATATTAATATTTCATGTTTGATGGGACAAAACTGTTTTCTGACAGTGCTTAGTTGAAGTGGAATGGTCATTTTATTAGAAGTCCGCCAACTGCCTTTCCAGTTACAAAAGAAGGCAAGTTTGTCACATCCCCTTTCACCGTACTTCTTTTCCAAGCCAAACAAAAACACATAAACAGTCTAATGAGACACCCTGCAGGCTTAGTCCTTTCAGACACTGCAGAATCAGCTGCATCTACTTAAATGCAGTTTTTAAAATAGCACCGAAAT
This sequence comes from Pygoscelis adeliae, assembly GCF_000699105.1. Lineage (NCBI taxonomy): Eukaryota > Metazoa > Chordata > Aves > Sphenisciformes > Spheniscidae > Pygoscelis > Pygoscelis adeliae. The sequence goes on from NW_008825250.1 coordinate 552,449, forward strand.
AGAAAAGCACTAAGGTATACCATCTCCACTGTGTTTGAGGAGCAGGAGTCATTCTAAATACACTATAAAACAGGCATTCATGCACCAGCATCAGGCACTGGAAACAATCTTCTCACATAGCAAGAAAACATCAGGATTTCTCCCAGGGTGTACTGCAGGGTTTTGAACCATCAATCTGGAAATACTGCATATAGACTTCTTGACGTAAGTGAGCAGTGCTGCAGCCCCGCTCAGCCTTTTCTTAAATGCTTTGTGCAACAACTGCTGCTAAGAAAAAAAAAAAAAAAAAATTTGTTTTCTCATCCTTGATCTCCAACCCCCTACACATTTTTCTTAGGTCCAGGAAATGCAAACAAACCCAGAGATTTTGAGATCCCTTTTGCATGTTGGAAACATTACAGGTATTCAATAATCCTCAGTTTGGTCATCAAGAAGTGCCCTTAGGCAAACTTCAGAGCTTCAGTGTTATTTTTAAAAAGCAGCGTACTACTGAAACAGGAAACTGCTATGTACTAGTTGCCAAGAGTACGTTATTAAGCAAAAAAGGAGTTAAGTCCTTGAAATGTAATGAGAAGGATTATTGCAACATGAAGCCACTCTCTTGAAACAGATTATATGTGGAAAAGTATTCAAGTCCCGTTAGAAACCAATGGAAGCAAGTTTCAAAGAGATTGCAAAGTAATTTCTTTCAAATTACTTAGTTTAAATGTATTAAACCATTAAATTAACAGAACACATTTTTTAAGTTACAGAACTTCCTTTAAAGTAACTTTCAAATCAAATCTCACTGGATTCAAGTATGGTTTAAGGTTATTTAGTTTTAATTACCACATTAAAAAACCAAACCTTTATCTTAAAAATATATACTTGAATGTGTTAGGGCCCATTCTCCTATTCCATACTATTTCCTTCATTCTTGGTCACACCAAGACCACCTGATTGAATGAAAAATTAACTACTACACACTAACAATACAGGCTTCAGTCTCCAGTAAAGCCAGTGTAGAGAAAACAGGACTAGAGACACTGTGAAGAACTTTGATAGCAGAACAAAAAATGACAATTAAATTCATGTGTATAAAAGTATCAGAAAACAACTGAATTTTGGGTTCATTCTTTCAAATATACTTAGTACCTTAGATGATCCCAACTACTACTATTTTTCAAAAAAGTATTTCAGGTGGAAATATGTGGAAACAGATCATTCTCAGATTTGTGTTCACACAGACATCCATTAAAGTAGCATGAGAGTCTCCCATGTAAGTCGCTATAAAAATAAGAGTTTAGCTTAACTTTTTTTTCTACCTATGCACACTACAAGCCAGTAAGAGACAGGGATCTTCTAATAACTCTTTGCAATTGCACAACGAAGGATCTCTTATAAAGGTAAATTAAGTGATCTGAGCAGTGTCATTCCTGTCAGTGGTACCATTAGGAACAACATTGAAGTTAATGAATCTCATAAGTTTAAAGAAGGTTTTCACAATTGCCTGGCTGTGCTCTCACGCTTTCAATCTGATTAAACTCCACTGACATGGAAGCTCGTTAGCTCAGTGCAGAGTTCTACATTTGCCTGTAACCCCTTCTGAGATCATTTGGGATAAAGGAGGTCATTCCCGTCACGAGCAGTTTCTTGAGCACCTGCAATTTCCGAGCCACTATGGTCCAAGCAATTCTTCAGTTTCAAAATCCAGCTTTAGTGACGTCTGAAAATGTAAGGAGAATATGATCCAACCTAGCTGTTCTAGCTATCTGTGTTAACATTAATTGATTTAGGACCTCCTATACTGGAATCAGAATTACCTGAAACAGACCAAAGATTACAGTTAGGTCTTGTTCTGATTCAACAAGAATTTCAAAGCCCAGAACTCAAATAGGAAATAGGCTTAGAATGTCTTATTACTGTAATTTGGGTTAATAGCCTAGTTATGATTCACCTTCTTTCCTGTTTGCTGGACTTGATCTGCAGCTTGAGCCGTGTCAGAGTTGTTTAATTAATACAGTGCCAAGGAAAACGCAAATACTGTTAAATCTTAACTAGAAAGATGAGCTTGTAATGCTATTGTCAGCAGGCAAGCTTGGCTAACGTCCCTTGGTTCAACGCACTAGGAAAATTTAAGTTGACTCAATTGTGCTTCTTACAGCATTAGCAGTAATCCAGACATGCATCACTGCACACAAGAATATCCACAAAATCTTCAAGACAGCAAGTTTCTCTTGAAGCTCACTGCAAACCTTTTAGGTTATTTAACATTCCTATTCATGCAAAAACCAACACAACTTCAACAACAAGGTCCAGCTTTTTACAGAGTTTGATTATTATTTTTAACAATTCCAATTTTACATGTTCATTAGAGCAAGTGTGAGCTTTGCCTAGTTAATGGAGGCCATTTCTCACTTTTTCTAGAGGGAGGCTAGTATACATCCTCCTCCCTATACATAGGGAGTCTTATACATCCTATTAGGTTCTGTCCATTTCACACATACCCTGCTGCAGCAAGCCAGCTTCATAATCCAAGTAAATTGATCACTGGGGGAAAGCGAACACTAAAACCAGTAAGATCACTCACACAGGCAATCAGCTCCCATGCAGGCACGTCCCGCAGCGGAGCGGCAGATTGAGGTATACAGGGGGGTTCGCGAGCTGGAGAACCCACAGGGGAGCGCAGAGACCCGCCGGGAGCCGGCAGCTCTCACGAGGGCGGCTGACGAGGCGTGGGCGGGGCCAGGAGTAACGGCTGCCACCCCCCATTCCCACTAAAGGCAGCCCCAGGGAGCACTGCCACCAGGACAGGGCGTGGCATGGCAGCTCGCGCAGGAGGGCGCCTCTCTGAAGGAGGGGCATTCCACGGGCCAAGTGGGGAACCTGGCGTATACATAACTCAGCAACTGGGCACAGGTCAAGGGCACTCATCCTCCCCGACCCTCAAGGCAGAATACTGGGCACTCGTCTGAGGGTAAAGGCCGCGGCTCCAGCTGGGGGGTCTGCACCATCTACCGCAGCGGCAGGCAATGCCTCCGCGCAGATGGAACTGCTGAAGGGAGAGGCTGCAGCGCAGACCTCAGGCTGCAGAAAGTGCCTAAACCTCTCTCCTGGGGTAGGGACAGGCAGCAGACCCGCCTGCAAAATGT
>NW_008825250.1:558749-562405 GCF_000699105.1 Pygoscelis adeliae
CAGGTGCAAGGTCCTGCCCCTGGGTCGGGGCAACCCCCGCTATCATTACAGGCTGGGGGATTGAGGGATTGAGAGCAGCCCTGCTGAGAGGGACTTGGGGGTACTGGTGGATGAAAAGCTGGACATGAGCCAGCAATGTGCACTCGCAGCCCAGAAGGCCAATCGTATCCTGGGCTGCATCAAAAGAAGCGTGGCCAGCGGGTCGAGGGAGGTGATTCTGCCCCTCTCCTCCGCTCTGGTGAGACCCCACCTGGAGTCCTGCGTCCAGCTCTGGAGCCCCCAGCATAAGAAAGACACGGACCCGTTGGAGTGGGTCCAGAAGAGGGCCCTGAAAATGATCAGGGGGATGGAACACCTCTCCTATGAAGAAAGGCTGAGAGAGTTGGGGCTGTTCAGCCTGGAGAAGAGAAGGCTTTGGGGAGACCTTATTGCAGCCTGTCAGTACGTAAAGGGGGCTTACAAAAAAAGATGGCGGCAGATTTTTTAGCAGGGCCTGTTGCAACAGGACAAGGGGGAATGGCTTTAAAGTAAAGGGGAGTAGATTCAGACTAGATAGAAGGAAGAAATGTTTTACGCTGAGGGTGGTGAAGCACTGGCACAGGTTGCCCAGAGAGGTGGTGGATGCCCCATCCCTGGAAACATGCGAGGTCAGGTTGGACGGGGCTCTGAGCAACCTGCTCTAGTTGAAGATGTCCCTGCTTATTGCAGGGGGGTTGGACTAGATGACCTTTAGAGGTCCCTTCCAACCCAAACTATTCTATGATTGTAAGACAACCCATGCAATGACACTGGATTTACCGCTCAGCATGACAAATGCTACTCTATAACAAGAGTTACAGATTAGGACCACAACACTGTAGAAACTTCTAAGTGTTCCTGCTGCCCATCAGTAGAAATTATCTAATATATCCAGCACTATTTCCCCCCACACACTATCAAATAGATTCATGTGAAAATGTCTGATACAACATTTGACTGATAAAACCAAATTTCACTACATGAATTTTCTTTTGAGCTGGATAGGTTGGTATTAGAAATGTTTAGGAAATTTTCAACAAGACAAAATTTCAGCAGAAAAGGGGGAGGGGGGGTGGGCAGAACACAGAAAAAACCCACAGATTTTTCCATACTTTTAATATAGCTTCTGTCAAAACAGAACTTCCTTGTGTATAAGGAGAAATTTTGGTCCTGTATATAATGTGAGGACAAAGGTTGCGGCTTCTCTTCTCCACCATTTAAAATTTTCTCCCTATCTCTCTGCATCAACCACTCACTCCTGCCTCCACTGTGTTCATGTAATTGTGTGGGAAGTCGCTTTACAAACCAGACCATTGAAATACTTGAGTTGAAGGTGTAAAAAGAGCTCAGTGGTTAAATCATCTCACCAGAATGTGAGAGAAATGCCAAACACGATTTATGTTCAAACCTTCTCCTCTACTGTGCATCATATATCACATAGTGATTGATTTTTTTCCCCATGGAATCTCCAGTTTGATGGTTTTTTGTTAAAAACTGGAGATAAACTCAGGGGTGGCACGTGGAATAATAGCTGTCTGAGAAACAGTATATAAATAGGGAAACAAATATTCTTAAAAAGGTCACAAGAGGTTTTCACCTGTGCCTAGCTAGCAAAAAATACATAAGTCATATGTAAGTTGCTTTGATAACCGATAGATCCTTCTACCATGAAGACAGGATGGGTGGTATAGACTTTTTGACTCATTTGCCCAGGAACAGTGGCAATCTCTTTATGCACTGAATCAGCTAGAAAAAGAAGATTCCTACAGTTCTATGTAAACAAAAAAAAAGTAGAGGAGTCAAACAAATCAAGACTATCATTCCCTGAAATTCTATGAAGATAATGTTGTAAGGACATTGGCAGGAGAGCGGCAAAAAGAAGAGTTCAATCTCTTTTTGAGCTGTAAAAAAAGTGATTAGAAATGTCAAAAGTGGTATCTTTCCCAAAAGGGATTCTAAAGTTTCTGATTTTGTCAGTTGGTATTTCTGCATTTCTAAAAGACCAAACACAGAAAGCTCTGAAGTTACACCCTAATTCCGCAACACCGCTTTGATGATTACTGTTTAATGAGAAAAGCCACAGAGAAAAGTTCAGAGGTACTTGCTGCAGAACATAATGCAAAGTAACAACATAGCTGACATAATAAAAGTAACAACGAAAGTGCTAACTGTTCCTTATAAAGAAAAGAATAGAAATGCAACATAGAGAAAATTAAGCAAACTGATTTTGCAAAGCTTGATTCAGTAGTGGTCCTTCAGCCATTTTCTTACTACACTATTAATTTAATTACACACTCCTCAGAGGCCTAAGGGGAAAAAAAAAAATCCCTATCTTAGGAAAAATAATAATGTTGGTACAGTAGGGTCATTGTTTTTTGTTCTGTAGTCCACTTCAAAACAGAGAAGCTGTTTCCTCTTCTCTTCTTTACACTGCCAACTTCCCCATGGTATGAAGTGATTAGTAGACTGTCAACTATTTTCATGATGACGACTTACAAAAGAAAACCTTCAAGACTCCCAATAAGATGCTGAATATACGTTAAGAGGTGAAATAATGAAGCAAAAATGTAAAAATAAGTCAGTACTATATTTAGGGCATTTCCAAGACAGAAATCATAAGCCAAAATTGTAGCTGTAATTCTCAAGCAAGTAATGGTTAAAAAAACCCCAAGAAAACCTGTTGCTATTGAAACATCAAATAAAAGAGACTGGTTCTAAATGAATGCATGCAAAGGCAATAAAAAGGAGTACAAATGTAAACTACAAATGCAAGAACAAATAAAAAGATGGCATCTATGATCAGTAACAAGCCTGATATGCCAAGACAGCCAAAGGAGAATCCAGGTAAGTTGGAATAGTGGCAGACTGTTTCTAAGGTACTTAGCATGGAATGGACTCTGACCAATGTACATCAAACACCAAAACACAGGAGGAAAACACATAATGGTGCTGTAGGTGCCATTTTTAATGCAAAATGTCCTATCCTTCCAACTCTTCAGGAACCCCCAAGCAGAACTAGGAGTCTCATTCATTCTTTTTTCTTTACTTTTGCCACCTTTCCATTCTTTGTGTCTAAGGGCTCGCATTGTTTAGAAGTAACATATATCTAGACTCTCATCTATATTTAATATTGCAGATAGTTCCAATGAAACCAGAAATACATTGATTTCTATTGCTATATTTCCTGTTTCAATTCTAGAAAATGCAAAATTGATTCCTGTGAATTGTACTAGATTTACCAAATGTGGAGAGGTAAACTCTCCATTTCTTCATACAATTAGCACTTGCTAGATAGCAGCAATTTAATTTAACCCATGTATCTTAACCCTGGCCCAGGGAGAGCATTTCTAAGTTGACATCTATACCCAGTTTAATTTTAACAGTTTAATCTGTGAAGTCATTAAAAGTGCTAGTCAGACTAGCGCTACTCAGAACAGGATTACAGGTGCCTGCAAATAAATACAGTGTCTAAATACCCTAAATATAGTGTCAAACACACTTCTTGTGCCCTGCTGTTTCACATTTCCTAGAGCCCCCATTGACAGTACCGTGCACACAGCTTAACTTCCTGAACTGTAGGTAGGAAGAGATTAATAGTTCTCTGATACTTCAGTTACAGAATCATAGAATAGTTTGGG
>NW_008825251.1:0-1911 GCF_000699105.1 Pygoscelis adeliae
GATTAATGAAGAATGAACTTTGCTGAAACCAAGCAAAGTGCAGCGATGATCGAACCGGACAAGTGCCGCGGTGATGGGACCGAAACTGGCTTCAGCATGCAACAGTCCAACACCACACACCACCTCTCCTGCCCTGAAGGACTGTTACAACAGATGGAGCTCAAAGTCATGGACTAAATGAACTCAACGAACATTTCATAGGGATGGCCCATGGACTAAGGGAATGATATCTGTGTGTGTATATACATGAAAAGACAGGAAAAATGGTGGTGATTAATTGGGGATGTATTGAAAGTGTGGGACCTGGGCATGACGTAGATGGTATAGAATAAGGGGTGGATACTGTCCTGGTTTCGGCTGGGAGAGAGTTAATTTTCTTCCTAGTAGCTGGTATAGTGCAACTTTCACACAGCAAGTCCCTCTGTGCCAGAAATAAAATGCATTCTCATTCCACTCTGGCATCACATCTGACATTCCTGTAGCCTATCCTTACCTCACCTTCATTGCGCCATTCACTCTCCTTCAATTCCAGCTCCTCCTGGGCCCTCATCCAATCTGCCCTCAGTTTTCCAACATCTTCTTTGAGAGCTAATTTAACCTCATTCGCTTTATCTAGGTGCTCCTGCAGGAGAGCATTCACTTCTGCCAGATTCTCACACCTTGGAAAGGGAGAAACAGCAATAAGGTCACTGAACAACTGCTATCCACAAGCAGCATCCCCGTGATTTCCCAGCTCCCTCAACACTGACTTTGTTGTCACACTGAGAGGCAGTAAAAGTGCTTTCTAGGATTAAGTAAGATCTCTCTGTTAGGGCAAACTCATTTGCTTCTCCTTGCTTTGAGCCTTCAATTTCCATCTACGATTTCGGTTCCCCCTTCCTCTTCAACTTTGATGATGCCCACAGTTAACGTCTCGCCTCCCCTTCGTGCTGCCCGATTACTGGATGCGTCACCGTTCTCTATCGTTGTCCTGACCACCTCTCTTCCTCTACTCTTCTCTCTTAAGTTTCCATGTCCTTTTCCCTTGCAATGTTGTACCCACCGCTGGCCTCACCGTCTCGTTAAGCCTCTCCCTGTCCTTGTACACTGTACGCTCCCTCTCCCCGTACACTGTGTAAGACCTGTAGCAAAGACCCCACCTTGTCGGTCCAGCAAACTGCACACCACAAAGACAGCACCATATACATAGGGGAAACAGCTTCACACGAAACTTTCAACTGAAAACTGAAAGGTCAAGCATTGCAGGTTAACGACTTTGGGGCCACAGACTAATATCCCACCCAGGAAACATTTCATGAACAAAATTTCAAGAACTTGAAAATTTCAAGAACCCCTTGGTATAGTCAAACATCTAGCAAACCCATTGCTTTGGCGAGTGGAGGTACTCTTGCCTCGCGTCCAGGTATCTGAGGCATTGCCAGAGCTTACAGCCTTCAGGCGATCGTTAAGTCTCATATTGCTGTTCTGTGCTAATCACGATCCCAATATCGGACTGAGTTGGCAACCTAAGCACTGTATGGCCACTTGTTTTATCAGTGTAAGAATGTACATTCCAGCTACTGAACCCTATTGCATCCTTTGACGGTGGTATTGGCAGTAGCAGCAGTCGTCAGACTTCTCTTCCATGTACTTTTAGGGGTCAGGTACACCCTGGTCTCCCTGAGGATGTGAATCTTCACAGGTGTTCAGGGCAACATGCATGTAAGATTTATGTGAGTGAAGTACATGATGCTTAGCTCTGGCAAGTGAGCCGAGAATACTGCTGAAGCCATTGAGTTATATCTTAAGGATGTTTTCACCAGGAAGCCTCAGTGTCTGAAGTTCTGTTGCTCCAGATAACTAACTGAACCCCCTTCCCCTTGTGACTGTTGTGTCTGCCTGCACTGTGGACCTACTTCAGCTGTTCAGCAG
>NW_008825251.1:1925-5317 GCF_000699105.1 Pygoscelis adeliae
AGAATAGTCCTCAGCTGGCTGGTTAGGGCACTCCTCTGGGTCTGGGAAACCGCAGAACTGGAACTTGATCTCCCACTTCCTGGGAGATGCTCTTAGCAGCAGCTGGCCACTTCTCCCGCTCGTACCTCTGGGTTACCTACCAAAGTGTGGGAGGGTTTGTCAGGCTTCCAAGCCCAGTTTCACAAAGGTGCCCTTATTAGTTCAGAGAGAAGGTCAGATCTGTCCCTCTCTTCAGTGGTGGTGTTCCCTAGCCTGTGCGTATTGTTTGCTGTGAAGTCCCTTTGATGTCTTACTTTCCCTGTGCGCTACTGGCTTCTAATCCAGCACTGCTCATTCCCCTTCCGGAGCTGGCTGAGTTTCACCTCTAGTCTGCTCTAGAGGTGAAATCTCTTAATTCTGCTTAGCAGATTAGGCTCCCACTTTTTATCTGGTTTGGCTTTATGTTGACAGACCTTGATATTGTAATTCAAATGTAGCAGGTTCCATAAGCCATAAAACTCCTTTAGGAATTGCTTCTGTTCACTTGCCAGGAAAGCATATTTTCCTATTCCTAGCCTGAGGCTGGGGATTGCATTCCCATGCGGACCACAGCCCTTGGCAAAGCACATGTCACTTTGCAAACAGAAGAAAACCTCTGACCTGAGCTGTTTTCCCCAAAACAGCAAAGCACTGAGCGCTGCTGCCAGTGCTGGCACCTCCTCCGCTCCAGAGCAGGCAGAAGGCAACATGCCAGAGCTGCTGTGGCTGCACTTGCACTGCAAACCTAACAGGAGGTGAGCGCAGCTGGGTCTCTCCCACCAAAAAGCCCAGCAGGCACAACCCTGTGTTGCCAGGAAATAATAGAGTTTGAGGATCTTCAAGGCCTCGGCAGTCCTTTAAGGCTCATTTCCCCCCTGGCCGTTGTTCATCAAATTATGCTCATTTGTGAAATGCTCTCAAGTTAGGAAAAATGAGGGTTTGCTCCCTTTTCATGTGCTAGCTGTCAAGTTTTTAAACTGGACCATAACAGAACAGTTCTTCACTACCTTGTGTAACCAGCAGTCCTCCTGCTGAGGACAAAGCATGTGGAACTAAGGTGTCAGTAGCCCAAATCTGTCCTTTGAAAAAAAAGAGTTGGGTTACTAAATCCTGTAGGAACCTCTGTCTTTAATATACATGTAATAACAATACATGTCTTTAATAATACATGTAATGTCTCGCAAAAGGACAGTTGTGGTTTAACACAGCAGACAGCTAACACCATACAGCCGTTCACTCACTTCGTGAAAACCCCAAAATCTACAGCCCAAATCTGTCCTTTGAAAAAAAAGACTTGGGTTACTAAATCCTGTAGGAACCTCTGTCTTTAATATACATGTAATAACAATACATGTCTTTAATAATACATGTAATGTCTCGGTGTTGTACATGTGAACGGTATGCCAGAAAGGAACTTGAATTGTTCATAATCTAAGTTCAGTTCAGGGTGACTCTGGGAGCCTGTTACTTCCCATTCCAGAAGGACAAAGTGTTTGACAGGGCTGGAGTTAGAGGATGCGTCTTCCCTGACAGCCGGTACCGTGGAGCTACGGATGGTCCTAACAGCGTGGGCTTGTCTGAGCTCAGCCTTTTGCCTCTTTCAGGTGTCCCTCCTGCAGATGCAGCTGGCACAAGATTGCTGTGCCAAGACCAGCCAGGAGCTGTCAGACCTTCACCACGAGCTGTCTTACTCCGTAACAGCTGCGGTCAGGGAGCCCAAAGCTGCTGTTCTGGAAGCAGAGACTCGGAAGCTGGGTCAGCCTCTGAACCTTCTTTTCCTGTAGAGGAACAGCTGCAGCCTCACGGGGCTCCTGTCTTGTGCCCTTCCCGGAAGTGTATTCTGTTTTGCTGTGGGAAATGGGGGTGCATTTGTTCTGTTTGCATTTGGAAGCATCCCCTAGTGACAGTAATTTGTAAAATGTTTTTTAATAGAAGGAATTTTGCAGGACTGCACTTTCTCAGCAGTAAAAAGCAAGTGGCAGGTAAATATGTGGCTTAGGAAAAGATGATACTAGTGCTTTACTTGCACAAGTAAGCTACTACGAGCTGTTCTCTGATTTAACCTCTTGAGTTCATAGCCGTTGCCTGTAATGAGAGAGGGAAGTGGAGGAGTGAAGAACAAAATGAAGGGGTGAAGACTACACGCCAGGGATCGAAGGTGGGGCAAGAGAGCGTTTTTTTTTTCCCTCCCTCCCTTCCTCCCTTCTGTGATAAGTGGTATATTGATTTGTTCACCAAACCTGATGAGACAATTGTCTTTTGTGGTATAAGCTAAGGAAACTGGCTATGAGAGTTTGGACTTTACCCAAGGTAATGAAATATGATAACTCAGAATATTTATAAAGGAATTTACAAATTTTAGAGAAATGGGGGAAATGAAAGGGTTAAATCCCTGACAATCCCCGACTAAAACCTTGCTGTGATTTTTCTCAGCTTCACTTGCATAGTTTTAGTGATTTAGTAGAGACATGTAAATTCTTACATGACCAGAATTTATGGGCCTTGAGCTAGCTCATTAGGCCTCCGGTGTAAATCACTGATAATAGGAACTCAGGACGACTGTGTCAAGAGAAGTGTTAAAAGACTAGTTAAACTGGTCCCCTTGTAATATTCCAGAGTCAAGGACTGATAAACTAATTCAATGACTATATATGGACAAAGGAAGCCCGAAGTTCAACCAGAGGACAAAGTGAGGAAGACTATGAACGACCACCGGAGGGTGAAAAGACCCTAACCCTAATTTTACTGCGCATGCTTGGGAGCTCATCACCATAAGACCACCTTTCCAAGAAATCTGATGAATATGTATGATTTTTCTGTACATAACCTGATGTGCTTTGCCAACCGGTGTGCGCCGTCGGTGGAGCAGAGGCTCCCGGGCCACCCAGCGCTGTTTTGCTTATTGCCACTTCTTGCTAATTAATAAATTGATCGTACACTCAAACAAGTCTCACCGTGATTTGTGAGAGTTACACATAACACTTCTTTCCTCCCTTCCTTCTGCACAAAAAGCACCGGTCCTCTCCCGAGACGATTTGCTTTCAGCTTTGTTACTGCGACAGCGAGCCTGAGGGACAGCTCGGTTGTTCTCAAAAGGGCACCAGTAACAAATCCAGACCTTCCAAAGACGGAGGCGATGGATGCGGCGGGGAGGATGTCAAACCGAGTGAAAACTGATCTCTGCCAGCAGCTTCGCCTGGGTATCAAGCCCTTTCCAGCTAACCCATGTCGGCACAGTCAGCGTCTCTCGGGTGTCCTTCAGATGCTGGGGGCCGTTGGCAGGGAGGGTCAGAAGAGGGCGAGGCGGCAGCGAGGACCTTCCCGCCCCGGAGGAGACCGGGAGCCCCAGCCCCTCCGCGCCAGCCCCCTCGGCC
>NW_008825251.1:20147-21552 GCF_000699105.1 Pygoscelis adeliae
GCCCAACTTGGTGTCGTCTGCAAACTTACTGAGGGTGCACTCAATCCCCTCATCCAGATCATTGATAAAGATATTGAACAAGACCGGCCCCAAAACTGAGCCCTGGGGAACACTGCTTGTGACCGGCCGCCCACTGGATTGAACTCCATTCACCACAACTCTCTGGGCCCGGCCGTCCAGCCAGTTTTTTACCCAGTGCAGAATCCACCTGTCTAAGCCATGAGCCACCAGCTTCTCTAGGAGAATGCTGTGGGAGACAGTGTCATAGCTTCCAGGAGGATCTGTCCCATGATCTTCCCAGGCACAGCGGTAAGGCGACTGCATCAGCCAATTCCCTCAGGACTCTGGGATGCATCTCGTCGGGTTCCATAGACTTATGTATGTTCAGGTTCCTCAGGTGGTCTTGAACCTGATCTTCTCTTACAGTGGGAGGGACTTTGCTGCCCCAGTCCCTACCTTAAATCTTTAACAGGAACTTGATTAAAAATAGTTGTGGTTTAATGGAATGTTTGGAGTTCCCTTGATCAAGTTTTTGAAGCGTGAAATTTGTAGTCAGGGCTTCACAAAGAGCTTTAATTTCAGCCTGATTTTCCCCCTTCCTATCACTCATTCCAGTTTAACCTGTACCACTGAAGTAAAGGTTGGGGGAGAACGTGAATGTGCTTTGTGAGAGTAGCTGGTATATTTGGATAAAAAAGAAGCAGGCTTTTGAGCACAGTTTCTACAGATGAAGAAGCACTTTTCTGGAAAAAAAAAAAAAAGCCTGTTTTTTTTCCCATAACATTAATTGTTGTTAATAATAAAATATTTCACTTCTTCCTGCAGAACTTGCTTTGTGTGCTTAAACTAGCATCACAACAGCAACCTTACTACAGCCAGCATTTACAACTTCACAATAGGTACCTAAGTTAACAAGGAGCATCTCTGCATTGCATCTGTTCTCTGTGATAGGCATGAATGCAAGCTGGCTGTCCTGAGAGCAAGTACTTTGTGTACATAGAGGAGGGGGTGAGGTCAGGATAGCTCTCTAATTGCGTGTGCCCCAGAAGTCTTGCACAACTGAATTGAAAATTCAGTGGGAAAATACAGGTGAAAACCAGAAAGGACTATGTAGTTACTGCAAAACTTTTGGAGGCAGAGTTAGGAATATTAGTGTTTTGAGGACAGTGAAAAGGAGTTGGAGGAGGGATGATGGGCAGGTAAACTTTCTTCTTTCTGGGAATTCTGTCACATTAAATAATGAGGAAAAAAGGCCCCTCATACTTTTCTCCATGTGCAACTGTTTTCAGCTCTCGGGATCTCCCGAGCCTGTTACAGTCTATGGAGATCCCTTAGTGGCTCTCTTTCAGGTACTCTTCCCATCTCACCATGAACCCATGTAAACGTTTGCATTTACAACACCCTT
>NW_008825251.1:21699-29422 GCF_000699105.1 Pygoscelis adeliae
TTCAGCAGGTCTGCTCTGCTGTAAGGAAAACCACCTCCCCTCATTTGCTTGCTCCGACTAGCTGTATCTGATGGCCCTTGTTCCTCTGTTGGAAAATAGTGAACGGTCACTGCCCGCTCTCTCCCTGCCTCTCAGGATGTCATAAACCTTTCGTGTGCCAGCGTACAGGCCATGTCTTTTCCTCCACTGAAGAGTCCCAGATGGTCCTTTTAATGATTTTCTTCCTTTTGTTCTCTCTTGCTTTCCTAGTTATTTGTAACACGTGATGTCCTTTTTTCCCAGTCTTTTCCTGGGCAATGTTTTCATGGCACCAACCAACAACCAAGGAGTTTTCCCTGACCCCTGAGGGAAACGGACAGCTCAGAGCCTGATCTTTTCTTGTACGTGAAGCTGAGACTATTTTCTGCCTCAGTATAACGTTTCTTCATAATCCCTTTTTTTTTTTAAGTTTCCAGAAAAAAGGAAGGGTTTTTTCCCCTTTAATTACAGATAAAGAACTTGACTGGTATTAATCAGAGGACAGAGCTCTGTGAGATATTTCCAGAGCTCCCCTGGAAATATCTCATTTGGATCGTAATTCCACACGAGAACTTATGAGCATGTGATTTTTGGAACCATTTAAGAAGGTCTACGTTAATGCTCAGACCTATTAATACACTTAACAGAATGTCTTGCAGGATGAAGTTGAATGTCTAAGAGAAGTCTGAATATTCCAAACTGTTATCGTCAAAAACCACATTAACAATCCAATAAAAATAGTAATTTTACTATAGACCTATTTGATACAAAACTGTGATGACTGACAGTATTTTTGCTACTGCCTTCTGTTCCCTACCATTTTGAATCAGTAGAGAATAAGGAGGTGAACAAGAACATCAGTACTATGGAAAGTTCGTTCCACTGCACCGCTCTCCCTGCCTCGTGTCAGAGCAGCTATACCACGTTTGTACAGCTGATGGTTAGACCCGAGTCCATACTTTTATTTTTCGGTGCTATTCAAATACTGAAGCTAGCACACCAGCTTTTGTTTCTTGCGCTGTTACTCTCTCCTTCTCCTGAGGGTTACTGTTGATCTCCAGCTAGGGAATCTGTACAGGCATCTTTGTGACAGTGCAAAGGGTCCTACGCAGAAGCACTTTGTAAATCTGACCGTAAATGTAATTCTGATCTGAGCTTCTGAGCTTTTGTCGTGTGCTTGGTGTCAACATCTTCAAAACCGTAACTTCTCTCCTGGGTAGAAGCAAGTTGAAATCGCTTTTTTCAGAAAGCAGAATAAGAAGTAAGAGGAGACAGAGGGCTAACACGCACGCCAACCAGAACCAGCACTGAATAAGGTGCAGTTTTATATCTGTTTAGTTATGTTAGCTTTAATTGTGTGTAGCTCAATCTTTATGTCCTTTTATTTTGTTTGAGTAGCTGCCCTAGGATAGATGTGACGCAGAAGTCGTCTTATTTTTTAGGGATTATTAATTTCTTGTGTGGGCTTCCTCTTCCATACACAGTTCTCTCTCCTTGCCTGTGTTCTTGTTCTCGCATATTCATATTTTGTCCCCAGAAATCATTTGCCTGAAATAATACTTTATATGTTCTAAAACTCAGCATAAGGCGAGGTTTGACAGCACCAGCTGAATGTGAGATGAATATAGGTGAGAGGCAGGGAGCCGCCTTGCCCAGAGGAGTTCATCACATTTCTCACATCCATGAACCTCGATTCTTTGACTTTGGCTTGGCAGAAGTCCTTCCATTAAGAAAGAGGAGATCAGAGGTCCTTGTTTAGACTAGGAAAAAAGATGGAAATTACATTCAAGTTTGCTAACGTTAGCTAAATACGGCAGCCTAAATTCAGTCACTTTCCTAATCAGGAGAATGCTAATGAGTAGCCACCAAAATCAAATTATCAGCAATTGCTCTCCAATTTTTTTCATTTTTAAATACTGTATGAGTGGGTAAGCCTTATGAAAGCCACCCTTCTTAAGAGTTTACTGAATATCAGGTTTTATTAGTTACAATCACATTTGGTGATTCTGAGTTACTTATTGACAATATGGTATGTATATGTGTTTTAATGCAGACATGTATATTGACTAACAGGAATCAAAGTTTTGAAGTAGGTAGCCTATGAATCTCATGCTCTTAAGAGATGCAAGTGCGTTATCTCTTCATAGGCTAACATCTGCTGAAATAGATTCAAATCGTATTTCACTTGCGTTTGGCATTCTAAATGTCCTGAGGATTGTTCATAAAAAATCAAGCCCCTAACATCTCAAACTTTCTCAGAAAAATGCATTACCCAAATCTTATGTGACCCCAGGCTTATTTCTTAAATATCCTTATACCATGGTAATCTTTATGCCCCAAGGACATCTGATGGTCTCCTGATAATCTTTTTTTTGCAAAGTAAGCGTTTGACATTTCACTTGTTTTAACACAAGTTCTCCTTCCTGTCTTTATGCAATGTTTATGTGTCTGAAGGAACCATAAACACTGGAAATGCTGGGAAACTTAAACTGTGTTAAAAAAAAAAAGTTTGTCTACTTGTAAGAAAAAAGTTATTTTGTCCTTTTTATTTTGTTTTGTTTCTGCCTGCATGAATGTTAAATCCAGGTGAGATGATTTCACTTCCCTTGTTGTTTGCGTGGATGTTTTTCTATGCTTGTATGTAACCTTTGTTCTCATGTTCTTTTGATGTTGGTTCCGTATTTATACATATGTACCCAACCTAGGTGAAAGTTGTTCTGCTCAGTCATTAAATACAACTTTGCATTCCTTTTGGTTTCTCATAACCCCCAGGCCCTGAAGGAAATGTAATTTGGAAATTGAGGGAGGGTTTTTTTCTGTCTTTAGATAACTGAAGAGAAAGGTCCGGCTCTGCTGGGTTAATGCAACTTTTATCCATCCATATTCACATTTCCAGTATACCTAACTGGAAGACTCAAGAACTGATAAAGTTTGACCCCCATTGTATCTGTAAAAGACACACTTCTACTGTGCTTTCCCTCTTGGCTGGTTCATGAGTAAGGAGATGCTATGTTCTTCTCGGCTGACCGTTGGAGGCTGAGCACTTTATTACTAGAAGTAGTTCTGCAGCATAGAGTTTGTTCATATTTTACCTTAGTTTTCATCATTACTAAACGTTTTAGTGTGTGTTGCTATTCATTCCTCATCTCAGGTCATCAAAATTGTTCTCTCTAGGAGAATTCACACGGCTGATCTTATGCCTTTGTGCCATCTATAATGGTTAATTACCTTTTAGCTAGTGCGTAAATACACTGCTTGTGCTTCTTGGGCAGGTGCTCACTCTGTCTGTCTGTGCATGCTGTGTTCCTGGAGAATACGAGCTGAAACTTCAGGTATTTGCTTTTGAAGCAAGCAGTGATGCAGATTTTCATCCCAAGTTATTGGAAGCGTTGAAAACTGGTCGCTTTAAGCCTGCACCATGATGCTCCATCTTCAGTGTCAGAGAAGACCCCCAATTCCTGAATGTCATACCGGCTGCAAATGGTCTTGTCTTGTTCCTCAGCTCATTTGTGGTCCAGTTGCACTGAGAAATCCCAGGTCGTTAGGAGGAGGAGTGAAGGAGGTTGTGAGGAGGACTGAAGCGCTTCCAAGCAGACTTTTTGGCACTGAAACTAGTAGTGCTGGCTTTCCTGCATCAAGGGAAAACCAGAGTCAAACATTATTGATACTTACAGTCCTCTGTTCCAAGCAGCACAGCCTCAAGCCCTGCTTATTCATTTCATACTAGCTGAGACTGGGCTTGCTTCACTGTTGTCTGCTCCACAGGCTTTGAATCCTAAACTGAGATTTTATGTTCAGTTTATGCAGCATGCTGCAGGTTTTGGTGAAGTCATCTCTTTCACTTGTGCCTCTGTAAAGACAGCCTCCAGCACCAGCTATGCCAGGTTGTGATTCTGGATATCCTGGCTGTTTTCTTTGCAGCAATTCACACCTTCTCTCTTTCCTTCCTGTCTCAGAGAAAAGAGGAATGATTGAATGGTCTAGCTTTTGAACCTCCTGAGGTTTGTGGTTCAGGTGCTGCTGCCATTTCTGTCTATGTCTGTACAGTAGCAACTATCTCCTGCTTCAGCTGCAGTGGTTGGCAGCGAGTTTCCAGCATGCGGGGGAGACCTTAGTGACAGGTTCCTCAGGAGAGAGATGATTGTCATATCACTTCCTTCTTTGCCATATTTCTTCTAGTCAAGGGGAAGCTGAGGCTTCTCACTCATCCTTTAGATTCTTTGGACCATTCTGTTGCTGAGGTGTTTTTTAGGGAAGACATTGCCCATTGTGCTTTATTGACAGCCAGAGAGCTTTTCAGGATTCCTTAGAAAGTATCATTAGATTCCTTCAATTCCCTAGAAAAGAAGCTGACATTGATGACAACATTCAGGACATTCTCTGTCCTAAAGACACACTCAATGACCGTGACGCTTTCTGTGGGTGAAGCAGTTCTGTATGTGGTCCGAATTTTGTGGTTTTCTTACGCCCTACATGGTCAACGGGAGGAGCAGAGTTATCTTTGAAGGCACTATTTTTGTGATTACCATTTGTTTTCCTCCTCATTTGTGGTGATGATTGTGGAAGGAAAAATCCCAAGTAAGCTGCTCTTGGAGACAATAATGGTTTGGGAAAAGGAGCTGCCTACTCAGAGTCACCGAGCTTTGCCTAAAATGCGCGAAGCTTTGTTAGCTCTCTAAGAGCACAAATTCACTGGTCAGTTGTACACCTTCATTAATGTTCTGCCTATGTACTTAAGGGAGGGTTTACTCCTTTCTCTACTAGAGATTTGTTTGACAGCCAGAACCTATTTGAAGGCATCCTTGGACACTATGGGTGACCCCTAATAGCCTCTCTTATTTTACATACTTTTTAATGTTTTGAGTGCTGAATTGCAAAAGGACATACAGGCTTTGGCTGAAGACTGGTTGTCATTTTTTAGGTCCCTTGGCACTTGTCATTGGCAACCAAGACCAAGTGACTCTAATTCTCCTGCCCTTCAACATTCTTGAAAAAAAAAAAACCTGTGGGACTCAATCTCCATCAGTCAAGGACACCATTTCAGTGTGGAGGAGATTCAAATCCTCTGGTTGATCACCTGTATTCCTTCCATAGAGGGTGTTTGTGTGAGCTCATTCTAACTTGTGTCCCAAAGTAACGTCTGCCAGGGAGTTGACTGTTTTCATCCCCAAACTGAATACTGGAGGCTGAGGTTCTTATTTCATCCTCAGCATTGCTAAGGACTTTTCTTTTTACGCTGGCAAACTCCTTTCAGAGTTTGGTTGTCTTGGTGCTGAAAGACACAAGGTCTCACCCATTTCTGTGCAGATGGACAAACTGTTTTCAAGTTATACCAAGTCTGTTTTGGAGACCACAAACGTGACATTTCCATTTGTCACTGGACTATAATCCGTCAGAGCTCAAGTCGTACCAGTTGTTGGGAATGCCTAACGTTTGTCAAGCAGCCATCTGGAGGCTCTCCATACCTTCCATACCTTCTCCATACCCAAAACCATGCTGTTGTAGACGCACCACCAGGGAGGTAGCATTTGGGAAAGCGGATCAAAATTGCTGTGTGAAGGATTCAGAGGCCTGTCTCTGAGGAGATATAAGTCTATGACAGTTATTGGTTAGTCGTGCACAGTATGGAATATACATGAACAGTCTTTTGAAACAAACAAAAAAGGAGGTTACTTAACCTCCTTCGAGATACGCCGTCCAAACATACATTTCCCCTGCCCTGCATCCTTCCAGGTATTCACCTTTGTTGGGATCTTGCAACAGAATGAACAAGAACAACCTCATGGTTTGCTACCTTCTCGGTGCCTCAGGTGTGATGAAAGAAGCAGAGGACTGATTAAGAACAAAAACTTGTTACCCAGCTTTCAATGTTAATATGTTGTGAACGTAAACCTTGAGTGCGCTTCTGGATAGCTTTGGTTGCTCCTAAAATGACCTTTCTGTTACCTTAAGACTGAAAAAGAATCTAAATATAACCAGCATGCTGCTTTAGAGCTCACTTAACATCTGTGGACATCCCACTGTATTTTTCCTTTTAGTGATTAATTCCTGCGTTTTTGTTTCTCTGTTACTCTTTGAATGATTGCTTGTCCATATATCAGTCCTTAGGCTAGCTAGGAAGTCATTTTATATGGCCTAGAAAGCACACCAGCAAAGCTGTTACTCTTCCCCTTTTTGGTACGAGTTTTAAATGCTGCTTTATCTGAATCTCTGTATCTTTTCATTGTGAGGATCTGAATATTTCTCTTTTCTCTCCTGCTCTTCTCCTTTTTGCAGTGCACGCTGTTGAGAGTAAGTGTTGCTGTATCCTTTTTTTTTTTTTTTCTTTTTTCCCCCAAAACTGTTTACTACAGAGCTAATGTAATTTCTGTTATTGGCTGTGCCCATAAATCTCCTTCGGGAGGAGCTGTTGATCTAGGCTGGGATTTGAGAAGATTTCCTGAAAGCTAAAAGGAGAGCCATCCCAGGTCATTCTTCTGTGGTAAAGCAGGTCACCAGGTGGAAGAGGTTGAGAATCTTTGTCTGAAATGATTTTGATATATCAGTGTTGGAGATAGTGTGTTGGCAGATTATTAGTTGCTCTGTGCAGATAACGTAATTGAGGGGGACATGGTGACACGCTGGAGAGACTTCTGCCTTTTGAAGTCAGATGGGATAATTATCTCAGTTAATCTCATTTGTACAACAGGCTAGAGAATTTCTCCTGGGAATTCATGCACCAAGCCTGCTAATCTCAGAACACTCAGTAGGAGGTTTTCCGAGGGTTTGTAAGCCTTTGGGGTTTTTTAAGGGTAATCATGGTGATTACAGGTTGAGATGTGATGTTTCGACTCAGTAACAGCTGGTGGAGGGCTCAGGCTCTCGGCTTTGCTCGCTCCCTCCCCTAGCTGCAACATTTTCTGTGTTGCTCCCTGCCTCAATCCCCTCTTCACGATGCCGCTCATCATCTTCCTGCCGCTGTGCTCCTGTAAGATATCTTCCTCCAGAAAATTCATCCCCAGTTTGAAAATTGCTGTCCTAGCTCACCTTGGAGCAATGTGTTTGGATAGCTGTGTCTTGGGTTTCTTGAAGTCTTAATGTGTTTATTGACAGAGTCCTGAGTGGCCATAATGCTGTTAACCCTGTTTTACAGGTAAAGGACTGAATTTCAGAGTCTAAGGAGGCTTTGTGGTTGTTCAGGTCAGAAATGCAAGATGGGGGAGAATTCTTCAGACAGACAGCAGTTCTTAAAACTGTGTTACTGAAACAGTGAAGAAAATGAGGTTATATAGAAACAGACAGACTTCTTGGCAAACTTAAGATGTTTTACAGGTCTCTCTTTTACCTAGCTAGGCACTTAGCTGCAGTTACGGAAAGGAAGGAATGTGTTTATGTTTCTTCAGAAATAACAGTCTCTGGTCCTAGCTGACAGTCTCTTAAGGCCTTCTGTTCTGTTTCCTTGTTCTGTTTCTTCTCTAAGCAGGCCAAATAGCCTGTTGCTTTATGTTAAGCAAACTATGGCTAGCTAAACATTTATCTGCAACCTGGAGTATCTACATGTGTGCTTAGCATAATCCTCAGTGATCAGAGGTAAATAAACCTGTGGCCTGGTGGAAGACTGTTTTAGAAACGTATAAATCATGCTTTTTCACCGAGTTGTAAAGCGTTTATTGGAGAGGAGTTTTATAAAAACTAGTTAAGTGGCGTTTTATCTGTGGAAGGCATA
>NW_008825251.1:29555-40704 GCF_000699105.1 Pygoscelis adeliae
AAATTTTGTTTTGGATAGCCATAACTGTTAAAATGGGTCATGCACGATGTAAATCTAGTATCACAGGTTAGTTAATGACTGGTCTTTCTCAAGTGCTGCCCTTGAATTTCTCTGGTACTGTGCTATTACTGTAAGATTTGTCAGCCTTACCAGTACTCAGCTCCCACTTCACGTGCTAATGAATGTGACTACCCAAGCGTTAAAGCTTGGATAAACACCATGATCCTGTGTAGGGTTCTAGGAGCACAGCTACCAGGAGGAGCATCCCTGTCCCTCCCTGTGCATCGCTGCACTGGGGCAGCACAAGCGTTTGTGCAGCTGTGCAATTAACCTTACTTTGGAGCTGCTCTGGCTGGAAGAATAGCCTCACGTAAAGCAATACTTACATTTCAGCCTCATATGTTCTCTGATGTGGCTCATGTCTGAAAGGAGGACAGGAATGAGCCATCAAGAGAAAGATGGGGGGACAAAGACTCTTCTATTCCTTTGGTAGTAGGTCCAGTTTAAATGCAGATCGACCAGAGCCAGGATCTCCATAGAACTTTGTTATTAACTGAGGGTTAGCCTGCTGGTGTCTGTACAAAAGGCAGCAGGACTTGACACTTCACTGACAGCTAAGCCACTTAACTCTTGACTTAAGTGCAAATAATACTGCAGCGTGAAACAGGGTGTTGCTGGTAACCGTTAGGAAAAACAGCATAGCATAATCCCAAGGCCATTTCTCCCTTCTTTCCTTTCCCTCCCCACCATTTCACATCTATTTCTAAATTTTTAGTAGGAGTTTCTTTCTTAAAGCCAAATGAGTTCTTTGATCCCGTTGCACACAAACCACTGTGCTAGTGGCAGCGATAGGTCTGCACGCTTGTCAGAGATAGCAACAGGAATATCTGAAGCCAGTGCAGCTCTGAGCTCTTTGTAATGCAGAACCGTTGCCTTAATTCCAATGACTGCAGCCTTAGTTTCTGAGCATTGAATGTTTTAACTGTGAAATGCGAGGGCCTCTCCCTAAATCAGAGCGTTAGGAGGAGTGTAGTTTAGGCTCAGCATTTCCTTTTCTAACTGTACATTCTCTGTTTTGCATGTATGTATCTTTGGGTTTCGTAAGGGGTTTATATAAATACAAGTAAAGCTTCTGGTGTTTTATTGAGAGGTGTTAATGGGAAAAAAAGAGTTCACAGCACACTCGTGTTAAATAAATGTTTTAAAGGAGAGGCTGGTTTCAATCAGTTCTTTAGCTTTGCAGCCTGTCTTGTGCCAGGCTGTGTATCAGAAACCCTTCAAGGGGGCAGCATTCCTAATCTTTGTTGATAATGGAGCAGCACTTGGTGATCTGACTCCATCAGCTCCTAAAATAATAGTCCATGATTTTTGAAGTGTGTTTTTCTTTGCTAAGGTGAAAGGTGAGGTCTGGCTTCCTGAGCACGTGAATTTACGTGTCAAAATGCGCCACAGCCTCTGGCTGCTTTAAGATGATTGTGTGACTTTGGGTAAACCCAAAGTTTCGCTCCTTTGGTAGGAGCGATACTGAAATCGAGTTGTAAGTTATATTTTCCTCCTGAGACTGCTGCTTCTGGCATTGCATAAAGCCATGTTAAGTAGCCAACCAAAAGATATCCATTGCCTCCCATTGCCCGTATCTTTGCCAGATCCCTTCTGGGGGTGCGTGGGGCTGCCAGCGTCGTCATAGGGCTGTACGCAGGAAGGGCAGAGAGAGGGCAGGCCAAATTCCCCAAATCCTAGCACTGGTGACAGTCACCTTGGCCCCACCAGTGGTTTGCAGATACCCTGCTCAGGCCGTCCCCGCAAAGACTTTTCCTTTCCCTGTGCGTTCTCCGGGCAGCAGTAACAAGGCTGATAGGCAGAGCGCTGAGAGTTGCTAAGATGATGATGATGATGATGATTCCTTTAGGGCACCTGCATGTGGTATTAAGGCACGTGCTCTGCTCAGTTGCTGGTTTAGATCTGGTGCGCCTCTGTGTTTTACAGTAGTTAGGGGAGTTAATGTGTGTAGGGTGGTGACTGAGGTAACACACTTGCTTGCCCCTGGAATCTTGTTTTTGCCCTAGGTTAAGAATACATTTGGGTGAGGACTGAAAAACCTGATCTGAATTAACCCCAAATTAAAGTTACTTTCCTTCACTCTAGCAGTGGCTAGTCTATGTCGGGAGGGGAACTGCAGCAGTTTTATCTATCGCATGCCCTACTGCAAGC
This sequence comes from Pygoscelis adeliae, assembly GCF_000699105.1. Classification (NCBI taxonomy): domain Eukaryota; kingdom Metazoa; phylum Chordata; class Aves; order Sphenisciformes; family Spheniscidae; genus Pygoscelis; species Pygoscelis adeliae. The sequence goes on from NW_008825251.1 coordinate 31,767, forward strand.
AAGAGAGAAACCCAGGGGATTTTCTTGCCATTTTAGATCGCGATGGAAACGGGAGGAGCTCCCTCTAGAGAGGGAGCTAGAATAAGGTAAACAGATATGCTTGTTACCACAGTCTGAACTATATTGTTGAACTATTTTTCTATTACAGTCCACGATCTGCAGAGCTTCGGACTTGATAATGTAAGTGTTCCCAAGATAGTGTTCTGGTTCCCTTGGTCTGTTTTCCTTCTGGATTTCCCTCCCTTTGCCACACTGAGATCCTAATGTACTGATCCCGGCCGGATTTGGCTTTGTGAGTCTGAGCAGAACCTGGGACCTGCTTTCACACAGGGCTCTGAAGTATGTTCTGGGACATCTGCATGTTGCTTGGCAAGCCTGTTCCCCTCTTCCTGAGACTGCCTTGCTCCTTAATCTGTGCTTCCCAGTTTTCAAAGGTTGACATTTTCACAACTGCTTCTGGATCTGTTGGAGTTCACCTGGTGCTCGGAGGAAAGCAGATGATACCCATACCTATGCCGCCGAGGCAGCTGACAGCATGGTGCTCCTGTGGCAGGGGGGGGAGTGGGTGGGAGAGCCTGCTCTGTAGATGGGAGGGAAGGGCACCGGGGTCTGGGGGTTTCCAGCAGGAAAAGGAGGAATTCCGCATCTTGGAATCTCCCATGAATAAAAAAGAAGAGCAAGTGCTACTTGCTGTTAAGTGCTACTTACTGTTAGGGTAAGGGAGGTCCTGTCACAGTGTTCAGAGCCACACTCAGAAAAATATACAAATAATTAACTTTAGGCCCCTTACCTTGCCCCTCGGATGCTGTGCAGTTGTTTGAGTTATTAGCATTTCCGTTTCAGATCAATGTGACGCACTATATCAAACATCTCTCATTTGGAAGGGATTATCCAGGCATTGTGAACCCTCTGGATGGGACGGACATCACTGCACAGCAAGGTAAAAGCCAGCTGAGGGAAATCTCTTTTTGAGTGTCTGTATTAATGAGTGTTAGAAGAGAACAGGAGCGAAGTTCCCAGTCTTTAACAGGAACCCTGACAGCGTTGCGTAAAACGTGGAGTCCTCCACCTTGTGCTCTTTCTGGAACAGCTGCCTCCATTCATCTGGAACAACTCTGCCAACGTGTTTTGATTCTGCGACCTTTCTGAAAGATCTCTCTTTTCAGTGTTCATGGATGCACAACAGCAGGTACAGCACATCATTATTAAATGCCTGCATCAGGTGTAGTTCAGGGAGGGCCCTGTCTAGCTACTGCGCGCCGTAGGAGATAACCAGAAGATGCAGGATAGAGAAAAAAGGCCTAATTGATAGTTGCTGGAGAGCTGTGGTGTCTGCCTGACCTTCGTGTACCCAGCAGTAACAGCTGAACAGCTGCAGTGAAGTTGAAATATTGCTGATCTTTCCTAGATAGCTCCAGTCAGCTGCCTTGAGAAGGAAAGGCAATTCTCTCCTCATGCTACTGCTGCTCAAACTATAATCTTGGTTTATTCACACAAGCCTGCTTGTGTGCATTTTCCATGAAAGATCCTGACCGTACCACTTTATATGCCGCTGCAGAGATTAGTTATTTTTTTAGATCCGCTGAAGTCTGCAGAGTTTGTCTTTGCAGGTGCTTGGGGTGCTGTCATATAATAAAGCTTGGAGAAAGACGTTGTTTGCTTTAAGGTGGTGGTAGGATTGTTAGTCCTACCTGAATCCGTTCTTTTAAGTTTTCCACCGTCAGTTTTAATTCTTGCACCCAAAATCAAAGGATGGTGCTTAAAATAAAATACAGAAAAATGAAAAGGTGTCATAATGCTCGATACGATCGTGATGCCGTAGTTTTTCTGTGCAGTAACAAACTCTCTGAGAGGGGGCCTGTAGCTGGCTGGTAAAATTCTCTCTGTAGGCTGAAGCTTTCCATCCTGGGCCTCGGAGAACCAGTTGGCAAATTCTTGAGGAATTAGGGCTTGACACCACGTGCTCCGGAAAAGAAGTGGGAGAAGCAGACTGCAGGTCAGATTTATGTTTATTGCAGACCAGCTAAAGATACTGTATATGAGAATTCCTTCTTCTGTATGAATGGATGAATACTCTCCTCCTCTCGGGAATTTCATGGAAAATAGGTTTTCAAAGCGACTCCTGCCTTCCGTTATCCTTAAGAGAACAGAAGGAGCAGGCTGGTCTGAGGCAGCAGCAGGAGTTCTCCTCGTATTTGTTTCTTCAGCGATGCAGATCTTCCTCTTCATCTCCTGATGTGACAGAAACCATGTTTCTACAGGAATAGACTGTAGTGGTAATTGAAGTTGATATAGGATACTCATTTAGAGTTGAGTATGTTTTCTTAGGGCTATGCCGTTAAATATAAAGGTTTTCATGTGCTAGAATAAGAATTTTCAAGAAGTCGTACTGGTAAAACTATAGCAAGATAACTGGTTTGTAGAAAGTTTTCCATTTAGTCAAGGCTGAAATGCCGGTAGCTTTGGTTTTGGTTGGAACAGGAATGAGATTCACTTTGGCAAAAGGAAAACTTATGTCAGACATTAACTTGACTGTCCTTGAAAACCTCCAGTAGCTGTTGTGCAGAAAGATGTTCCCTGACAAGCTGAACAAAACCAATCTGCGTCTACCTAACCTGTCAGTCAAGCTTTCCAGCTCTTTGCCGGTTATTAATTGTGCCTCTCTGTCTTTGCTTATAGCTTCCATGATGTTTCAGTACTTTGTCAAAGTGGTCCCCACGGTGTATATGAAAGTAGATGGTGAAGTAAGTACCTTTTTTCCCCTATTGCTTTGGCAAGGGAAAGCCTTCAGGCTTTCTCCTCAATTCTGACGCTGACCATATCTGACCTCTGGTGGAAGCGACACAAGCTGTTTTGAGTTTTCTTCAGATAACCACCCCAGCAAGAATAACAGTATCGATGGTGTAACGTTATCCGTAATGTTGCAGCAGTGATGAAGCAGATTTCGGTCTCCTCCATCCCACCTAGATCAAAGTGACCATGCCGTTTTCATCGTGTTCCCTCAGGAGAAGTCAAAGCAGCAGGGAGATCCTAAAAATGTTCTTTGGAGGATAACCCAAGATCAGCTTGTCTCCGATTTAAAAACTCCTTTAGCCTCCAAAAGAGCGTGGCTAGATTTCCAGCCCTGCTTTCAGAATATGTCCTTCTTTTGGGACAGGTAGGATAAACAAATTACCGAGGAGATACCAGGGTGAGAGGAAGATCCTGAGAACAGAGACAAACTTATGCTCTCTTCTGAAGGCAGCCTGAGGGAGTTGAAAGAATTGTGATTTCTTTCATTCATTTGGAAGGGTTTATTTTGGTTGCCGTCATTCTGCAGGGGATCTCAAGAGCTACAGAGAACCTCTTTTTGAAAAACAACACAAACCAAACCAAACCTGTCAGTTATCATTACTTGGGCCCCCATAGTCTTAGGGCAGCAGAATGATGTAAGCTGTTGTGTTTCTTTTGCAAAGAGAACACCAGTAGAGGCAGCAGCTCTGCTGTTGTGCGGGCTTCACCACCAGTGCTACCCAGCGTACTTATCTAACCCTGTGAGGAAGAGACAGGTGCCACATGCCCCCAGTACCTCTGTGAACATTCACGTACAAGATGGCTTAGCCGTCTCCGAGGTTTTGGTTCTGCATCTTGTACGCTGCATGGGTGGTCCATGCCCAGTTTCACTTTGACACCAAACCAGCTTCCTCTGAGGTGAAACCCAAGTGTCGTTCTGGGGCTCGTTCAGTGCAAGGACTGATCTACGTGTGGATGAAACTACACCAGAATATGACTCCCTTGTCCTACGCAGTTTTATAACGCTGTGCAAACCCCACAATGCTGGGAACCCTTACCACCACCTCAGGCTCTTCACCCAAACTCGTGCCGCTCTCGGGCATGTACCACATATCCTTGCAATCAGAACAACATACTACTGCACATCCACACAACCTTCATGTTGCTTTAGGCACTCTGAAATGTCAATCACCGGCAGATTATTAGTTATGTCAGAGGCTGCATAGGAGCCACAAGTCTGGGGAGCCACGCGGCCCCAGTAGTAGGTACAATGCAGACATTCAAGCGAAGCTATCCTAGAGCAGTGTGGGCAGAGCAATCTAACAGAATCTGTTGGAAAGGTAGACGTAGTTGGTGTTTCTTCATCTGCCCTAAAGATTGAAACTGTTTGCAAGACTCGGTTCTCCTGTGATAAATCCTTATGTGGACCACTCTTTCTTCAATCCCCTGCCTAGAAAGGACCCGTCTGTTTTTTCCTGGAAGTTGGGTGGAAGTTACTTGCTATGAGGTGATATTGGGAGAACCTTCAGACCGTGTTTGAAGCTCATTCTGCTTGGATTCAGGATGCCTCTGCAGTTTCTGTGGATGATTGAAATTCCTGAAGTACAAAGGATAGTTAAGCGGAGCCCTATTCTTATGGCCGCCTCCCAGTATAGCATGGCTTCTGTTTCTCCTGATGAAATCTTGCATTCTGCTGTAGAGCTGTTGTTCAGTTTTCAAAGGACTTCTCCTGTCAAAAGAATTTCTTTTTATTAAGTCACCAGGAGAGGAATCCACGCAGACCGTGATGCTTATACGTATGGTAACTATGGATCCAAGTGCTGCCAGATGTATACCAGGGGCTGTGTTACCCAATCAGTACTTGGAACCTCCAAATGCGGAATTTGGTAGAGAAACTGGATAGTATGTTTCTCAGCCTGGATCGTAATTTGTGTCAGATAGCTTATTAGGGATGGTAGAACATAATTTCATTTTACAGAAACCCAATTTATTTGCTCTAAGAATAGGACTGGTACGAACAACATGGAGAAGAATGGCGGGGCGCAGAAGAATGCTGCAGGGTGATCTTCGTTTATATAGAGATGGGCATTCTGTGTCCTCCTGCAGCCCTGGCACTCTCCTGCCTTTGTGTATTATTTACTTTTTTTCTCATTCTTGAATATATATGGCTTTCTCACATCGGTGCTGTCTCCTGAAGCAGGCTTAGGTGGACTGCATTTTGGTAGAGGATGACGTGGACTTGGGGTTGAGGTCGAGAGGGACAGCTTATGCCATTACTTGCCAGCAGAGCCCAAAACAGTCCAGCCTGGAGACTGATGCACCACTCGTTCTTGGGGCTAGCTGGGGCTTTAACTGATAGCCTGTGGTAAAAATAGACTTGATCCTGATGGTGCTCTTTATGACCCTTTGTAACCACTGTCAGGCCCCCCACAAGTGAGTGGGCAGGGCTACGTTGATGTGGTTCACTGAACTCATGTTTTAGTAGCCTCTCCTATTCCTCGTTAACAAAACAACATTTGCTGTGTTTGTTTCCTGCTAGGTGGTAAGGACTAACCAGTTTTCAGTTACGCGACGTGAGAAAATAGCCAATGGGCTACTAGGAGACCAGGGTCTGCCTGGTGTATTTGTGCTATATGAACTTTTGCCCATGATGGTGAAGCTGACAGAGGAACACAGGTAGGAGACATTTCAATCTATTCCATTCACCCTCCACTGATTTTGTCATTCTGCATAGCTTAAAACTCCGTCCTCACTCAGACGTGACGGTACAAATGCCTGAAAGCCATCCAGGCCCCTTCCCAGTCAGTGGAGAGGAAGAGGCACTCCCAGATGCCCTTCCTCTCAGTGTGCACATCTGAAAGGGATTGGGGTTTTTCCGATACTACCTGAAGCGTTTTAATCCAGTATCGAGATGGAGAAGGAAGTTGGTGCAGCGAGCAGAAGTCTGATACAATGGTTTTCAGTTCAGACTAATTTCCTCAAAGTCCTTTTTTAATGGGAAGGCTGGATTTATATAGCATACCCATCTTACCAGCACCTACAGCAGCACCCGCCTTACCCAACCTGCATCTGCTATAGCTTTTCTGCATGTTGTCGTCAGCGTGGAACCTCTCTGCTCTTTCCGGGTCCTCTGTTAATCACGGGCATGTAATTGCAGGGGAATGGAAGGGGTTGTAGCTGTCCGATCTTTTAGGATCATAATGAGGGACAGCCAATGCCCACACCTTAAAATGTATTAACATGTGCTTAGGGATTTAGGTTTTGTGTTACAGCAGCCTGCTGTGCATTCTGTCTGGGTAGGAGTGGATAAAATCTTGGGGATTAAAAGACCATAAATTCAGTACTTGCCTCCTAGGGTTGCCTTTGAGCTCGTTGGAGCGCACTGCTCTGATGCTACTCAATAAAATCAGGTGACAAACTCCATTCCGTAGCCAGTAGGGGTTATTTAATTGTTAAATCTGTTGCCAGCTATTAATATTTGTATAATGCATACTTACATGTGCTATGATGAACATTATGATAATTATGAATTAGTTTTTATTAGTTAATTGTTACTTATCTGACATATTGGTATCTGAGCTCATGCCGGTTGTTCAAATTGCTTTCCTCATTCTAGGTCCTTTACGCACTTTCTCACGGGAGTTTGTGCCATCGTTGGAGGCATATTTACAGGTACTGGACCTTTCAGTCCTTTTTCTTTCTAAAGCATAAACATTTGACATCTTACTCTTTCTAAAGTCTGCATGGCTGGTAATAAATCCCTGTTTGATGGGGAGAGATGATTTCAGCCTTCAGGAGGGGATGTAGCATGTTCTACAGAGCCATGGGAGCGGCATCAGATTGTAATCAGCACTGCCGACTTTCAAGACGCTGTAGATGATGTAGACCTATTATAATATTTCAGCTGATGAAATACTTTGTTTCATTATGATGTAGACCTATCATAGTATTTCATTTTGATGCTCTGCAGGACGTTTTGTTTTCAAATAACGCGGTCTTTCACATACCATATGAATGCATCTGTACTGTTTTCTTGGCCAGCTTGGGTCTGTAAGCAGATAGTTGCTTTCACGTGGAACCAAAGCCAGTAAGATCTGTGAACCCAGGTCACCATGGGCATAGCCATCTCAGAGGGCTCAAGCTGTGTTCCCAGACATAGGAGCGCCAGTGAGTGCTCTGCAGGGACTAAAAGCAGCCCTCACAGCTAGACGGGGTCCCGTAAGGACAGGCTGTTCGGGCAGAGCCATTTGAATGTCTGGACTTCATTCTCAGTGCTGGCTTCTGGAATAGCTAATCAGCATCTGCTCAGCTCCATGCGTGTGACAGAGCCCAGCCTTGGTCCAGCCTTGCACTCCAGCTAATAACCCAGGGTGCTCTGAAACATAGGCAGAGATGCTCACGTGGCTGTGAAGGGCCAGCCCGGAGATCTGGTCAGCAGATCTTACTGGACCTGAGAAGCCAGCTACTATATCACGTAACACGTGTATCACATACCTATATCACATAATACCTTTATCTGCAAGGTTTTCCCGTCGCCTGAGGTGTCACAATGCTCAATTAACCTCATACTGTTAAACAGGATTTCTGTCTGTAATGAATTTGATCGTATTCATTTCTGTGGTTGACTCAGGGAAAGGCTTTCAAAACTTATTTTCATGACAAATGCAAGTGCCCTCTAGCACTGATTGGATTTGACAGCCAGTTCATAGTGTTTGCTGCCATATGCCATGTTCAAACTCTCTATATTCTAGAGGACGGACCAAATCAGCTGTGTAACAGTTTTTGTGTTACAGCATCAAATTGATTCCACAAGTAGAGATAATTTCAGGGTGAAACAATGACAAAAGACAGTCATCTGAAGCGTTACTCAAAGAACAGATAGTAAGGCCAATAATTCCATATTCTGCAGTTATAAACAGAAGACTCAGTTCCCGTTTTAGCTGCTACTCTTTATATTGACTGGCTGTCAAATCTAATCAGTGCTAGAGGGCACTTGCATTTGTCATGAAAATAAGTTTTGAAAGCCTTATATAGTAATGAAATGTCTGTCTTTGTGTAGGACCAAGTAATTGCTTACTCATTGCTTAGATTGAGGCATTGAAAATACTTTCACTCCCCGGCATCCTGTGTTCCCTCCATGGCAGGAGCCTCAGGGTTCCTGTCCTGTGAAAGCTGCCTCGATGGATGCAGGGTTGTCTGGATTTTGTGGTGCAGTAGACCCATTCTGAGCTTTGCTGCGGTCCCAAACAAGCACTGAATTAATAGGCTCCTTTAGTGCTGGAGACATTTGGGGAAAATACTGAAGAAAGAACTAAAGGCATCGGTTTGTTTTGCTTTGTGTCCTTGGTGGGTAAACATTGCAGTCTCCGATAAAGGGCATCCTTAAAGGGCAGCATCAGGCAGAGTAGCTTACTTTTAAGGTTACTGTGAAATGAGCAAGAAATGGGAAGGATGCCCTTGGCAAGCTGGGTCAGGACAATGACATGGCATAAAGCTCTCAGCATCAGCTTCCTCTCCAGACTCTTCTCACTCATCAGTAAACACATGTGACTCAGCCTGTCTCATTTTTACTTCTGTAAGAGAGATCTTTTTCTGGAGAAGCATGATCACCTCTGCCCTGCAAGCTGGATCTTGTCTGTCCTCATGAAATTAGTACCTTATTCTTCTGAGCAGCAGCAGCTGTTTTCTGTCTGGGCGAGCTGGAATTCCTTTCCACTGATGAAAGGGTTTGTGTTTTCTTTCCCTGGGAGTTGTTCTCTCTTTGAGGCATGTCTGGCTTGATCCATCTGTTTTTTCCTTTTAGTTGCAGGATTCATTGACTCCTTGATCTATCACTCAGCACGTGCCATCCAGAAGAAAATTGAACTTGGGAAGACAACGTAAATAAGCAACGACCTCACCCCACAAAAAAACTCTTAAGGAGAACTAAAAAGGTCTTTTGAAACACAAGTGATCTTCGAGTGCACAAGAGAAGAGGTTTGGAATTACCAGATGGCCCTGACTGCTCTTAAGTTACTGTCCCATCATTCTTTGTTTGGCATTAATTTGTGAACCTTGCTGCTATGAAGATTAGCCATCTTGTCTGGCTGTGCAGACCCTACTGTAAAAACCCTTTTGTGTCAGTCCATGTTCATCCAGTTCCGCCCCGTCCCCCCCGCCCCCATCC
>NW_008825251.1:40733-45559 GCF_000699105.1 Pygoscelis adeliae
ATACTGCATTGTTCGCCTCCAGGAATCATGTGCTGTATTGTCATGAGCCCTGGAATGAATTGAAGTTGCCATCAAATAAGCTTTCTAGCAACACCATCTAGCTTTTTTATTTTTTCTTAAAAATGTTTCTGAGTGTGCTGATGCTGTATGCCAGACCTCTGTGAAAATGTGCTGAATCCCATCCAGCTGTCCTGGGCAACATGGTGAGACTTGGGTTGTGTTTACTGTACTGTGGGGCATTGCAGTTGCTCCAGATTTGCTCTTCTTATGAAAGATGTAAGTTGATGTTTCAGCAAAAAAAAATGTTTGGAGGTTTAATCGATTTTTAAATTCGATTGTGTTTTTCACTTCCCCTCTGTTTATATTTGAAATAAAGTCCATCCTCTGTGTGTTTTGATAAAGCATTTGGAAGAATAATTATTTGAACTAATCCTGGTACTGAATTGGAAATTAAAATTAATAATATAATAATATTATACCAGATATATCGTATACCAGATATAATAATATAATTAATATAATAATAATGCCACCTGTATTGTGGCAAAGTATGTAGATATCATGATGATGATGGTTTTTTTTCTTTTTAATGATCTACACATGTGAATAAAGTGATATATTGGGAGAAATTTGAAAATAATGAGGAAAAATAAAATATTGTGGATTTCTGCCTCATTTTGAGGCAAAACAGACTCATTACTCTTAAATCTCAGCTCTGGATTTGCTTTGGTATTGACCCTAAACTTGGTCCAAGTAATTGGTCCAGCAGTGCACAGTGTGACAGGCACAGGATCAGATAATGCAGAGAGAAAGCTATTTTATAATTCATTTAAAAGTTGTTTTTGCTTGTGTTTGTTTTTTTTTTTTAAATCAGTTGAACTTACCTACAAACCAGGGAGTATAAAAACCTGTGTTTTTTCAATAGGGGAGAGAAGCAATTTGAGGTGTGGGTAAGGAGACTGATTATTCTCCAAGCTAGAATACTGAAAAAATGGGTTTGTAAAAAAAAAAAAAAAAAAAAAAAAAAATTGAAACTAGGATGTTTAATAAATCCATCGGGTCAGGATCATATAGTACTACTACAATGTGAGGAAGGGGACATAGTATGTATATGTTTTATCAGGAACAAAAAGTGACCTGAACAGCTTTGATTGCTCAGCAGAGCACACAGCTTTGTAACTAAATTTGAAAGAATAATCAGGAGGGGGAAGATGAATGGAAATAATGTAGCAAGAGTTTAACCCACAGTTCAACAATTACCAACTGATTGCTTGTCTTTGATAAGAAAGCCGATTACTTGTAAGCCTCAGAAAAGCATTGGAGAGCATCGTACAGAGCACTGCTGAGGCACCTAGAGAAAATAGAGGGAAGGTGAAGGGGCAGGTAAGTGCAAGACTTATACTCGGTGTGGGAAACTGGATATAATGGAGAAGAGAAACAGAAGACACACACAGACATGGAGATTCTACCTGGAGAGATAGAAAATCAATGAAGCTAATAATACAGGCTTCTGCTATAAAATGGGAGCTTATGAGTAGGAGAGATCTGATGATTTTAATAGACTGAAAGACCAAGTGACTAATAGCTACAGGAAAGCTGAGTCTGATTCAAGGATGTTCATGTTTGTGATTGAAAGTAGGAAAAGACATCCTACTAACACCGCTCTGGAGAAAACCTTTGGGGGGCTCAGTCTCCAGGATCTGCAATCTTGTTCTGCAGGGTGGAGCCAAGATAGGTTGCTCTGTCTTTTCAAAGCAGTAAGGGCTCAAAAAGTAAAGCAAATGTTAATAACAGATTCATGTGTGTTTTCAAGGTTTATTCAACGTTAAGATCATTTCAACTGTACTTGATTCTGTTGTCTTCTGACTTAGCATGCTTCATTTTTTTCCTTTCTTACTCTTCTTTGATACAATTTTTAAATTATTTCCTTAGGAAGGGAAGATGCCCCTCTCCCCCTGCCCAAAGAACAACTATGAACCTCCCCCAAAAGCCATCAGTGGGTGGAAATGTCAGGTGCGTCATGTGGACAGCCATGTTTGAGCGGCTGCCATCACCACCACAGCTGTCACCAAACAAACAGCTTTGTGGCCACTGCAGGGACATGCACAGCAGCTCATGGGCTCCACGCTCACCTCCAGCCCCACTGTTTCCCCTTCCTCTTGCAGCCAGCGTGGGCAGAGCCATGCCCACCCTGTGTCCAGCCAAATGCAACGTCCCTGGTGCCATGGGAGCATGTCACCTCCCGGCACCCACAGTGCCCAGCTGGTGGGACCAGCACAAGCAGCACCGAGACCCCAGGGATCACAGGGTCTGTGAGCCTGGGCACGTGGCAAAGCTGGGGGTGAGGAGAAGCAAGCTTAAAAGCCAAGGCAGCTGCCAGTAGTGCAGGGGGCTGCCAGTTCCTACACTGATGGCCTGGCTTCAGTTTCTTGGAAATGCATCATTTGTAGAATAAAATCCTGCCTTCGGCTGCCAGTCTCTCAATGAGGCTGAATTCGACATCAGCATCGTGGACCCTCGTCCTGCGAAAGGCTCCGGACCAGCGGTTTTTCTCCCAGTAGTGGTGCCAGTTCCCTTCACTGTCTGCTCCAAATCCAAACACAGACACCTGTGCACATGCCAGCAAGAGCCATCACTGCATGGGCGCTCGGTCAGCTTGAGAGCATGCAGACAAGCAGTGCAGTGGTGGTATGGCAGCAGTGCCTGGTCCGGCTGGCTGCACTCACCTGCTGGCAGGTGTGCAAGGCGAAAAGCAGGGCTGTGAAACCAGTCGAGGGATACCGCCCATGGCGCTGCGTCCAGTTGTCGTGGATGTACTTGAGGAAAGCTGGGCTCAGGATCAGCACCTGAGTGGGTAGTGGAGAAGCCATCAGCTGCTCACCATGCGGCAAATGGGACAGCCAGCTCCTGCCACCAGTGCAGCCATTGGCCCTCCTGCTTGCCGGCTCTGCCCACATCCCACTGAAAAACAAGCCTGGCCTCTGCCAAGAGAAGCCCTATACACCCAGGAGGAGCTGGAGCCCGCTGAGCCCTTACCTTGTTTCTGTCAGCTTTGATGAACTGTTTCACTTTCACGTAAGTGCTGCAAAAGCCAGAGGACAGCAGTGAGCATGGGCCACTGATGCTGCCATGGCCTCTCCTTTGGAGGCAGCTGGTTTGCAGAGGGTGACTGTGTCCACCAGCACCTGGCCTCATGGCACCCCCAGCCCCTTGGGCTGGCCCAGCAGCATTCCCTGGCCTTCCTCTGGGAAGGCACACATCAAGCCCATGGCCCCACAGTGGGAACAGCTACCATCCCACCCATGGGGGTTATGGGACTGCAGGATGCCCAAGCTCTGCAGGGATGGGTCAGTGCCCCGAACTGTGGTGCAGAGGGATGCCAGGACCCTCGCCCAGAGGCCCTTCATCCCACCACGACCATGGTGCCAGGGGCCCAGTGAGGCACAAGGGTCCCCAGGACCACCCTGTGCCATCCCCAGGGTCTCCAGCACAAGAGATGCCATCCCCTGAAGCCAACGCACTGCGTGAGCTCTCCAGTGGAGAAGGCGCTGGCCACCCACTGCAGGTCCAGTGGCTTGAAGGGGACAAGGACGAGGTGGACACCAGGCCTGAGATTCACTGCGCTCTCTGGGTACATGAAGTGATGGGTTGTTCTCATGCCAACATCGAGCTCAAAGCCAGTGATCTTTGCTCTGTTCATCCTAGGGGACAGTGAAGAAAGCATGTCCCAAAATGAAGGTGCATGCCATGCCGGTCCCAGGCTGCTGGTCCCACTGGGCAGGGACATCAGGTCACCCTGGCCAGCAGCAAAGAGGGGACATGGGCAACACAGGGCCAGTGTGTGCCCCAGGGTGGGGGGCTCCAGGGAGCAGGAACAGCAGCCCCACCCCACCACCCCCCCGCCATCACAGGGCTTGTGTTGGCAGATTTCACAGGGTGGCTGGCAGCTGGGGCATGCAAGGGTCCCGGGGAGACAGGGAGGGGCCAAGCCCCTTTGAATCACCCACCTCAGCACCCAGTCATGGGCATCAATCCGCAGCCCGTGGCCAGACCCCTTCAGCTGCCCCGAGTTCCCCACCACAGCACAAGTCCTGCAGTGAGATGTGTCCCACATGCTGCCAGTCGGGGCCGGGAGTACAGTGAAGAGGTGCCAAATTATGGCCTGGAGCTGGACGCCACTTGGGGAACCCTGCAGGGTCTGGGGGAGCAAGGGCAGCAACAGGCAGCATCAACCCACCCACCCCCAGTACCCCTAAAGGGGGACAGATCCCCACTCCTCCCAGCAGAGCCCTGGGAAAGGCACAGAAAAACATCATGGGATCTTAGGAAAAGGGTGCAGGACAGCCCAGAGAGGTGCAGGGGTGGTGAGCTGGGGTCCCTGCACCCCCTTCATCCCCCATCGCATCTGTCTGACTTGACCTTGGCCCTGCCCCACCACAAACAGATTCGGGGAGCCCGAGAAGAGCCCCGAGCTCCCACCCGTTCCCCCACTCACCAGCCACCACTGAACCACGTCAGAGGAGAGCTCGTGGGCTGCGCCTGTCAGCAGAGGCCCCATGGCCATGTTGTAGCGGGCATTGAACCATGTGGAGCTGTTGGCACCAGCAGTGCAGTGGGCAGCGGGGGCATTGAGGAGGGAGGGAGCCCAAGGAAAGGGGCTGAGGCCATCCATGGAGGCTCGGAAACATTGCCACAGGACCAGCAACAGGCACAGGGCCAGCACCACCTGTGTGCGCCTCTGGCACAGCATCCCTCATGCCACCTGCAGCGAGATGTCACAAGAACCAGTAGCAGTGGCACCACAGGACCCTTCCCACCCACCCACC
>NW_008825251.1:45577-46219 GCF_000699105.1 Pygoscelis adeliae
TGGGACACCCCTTGGCTGCTCACCAACCCTGCAGGGACCTGAAATAGCCTGGTACATGTTTCCTTTTCAAACTATTCAATGGCTTTATTGCTGTGCTCTGCTTCTGGCACTGCTGCAGTTACTTAGGTCCGGGCAGGGCTGGCTGGTAGCACATGCTGTACGAGGAGCTGCTTTCTGCCTGCAACACTTTTAGTCTGCAAATTGACCCGCAAACAAGTGTCGTAGCCCTGGCCAGCTCCCCTCCAGAGCCGCAGCCGCCCACCCACAAAGCAGCTCCTCTGCCGGCAGTGAGCCCTGTTGCCTCCTCCCCACGCATGCCAGTGCTCGTGGAGCAGCTGCTGGGCAGAGGAGCCCCTCAGCCTCTCCACTGCCGTCGAGCCCATTCAAGCGCTGTGCAGCTGGCGAGGCGCTCCCTCCCCAGCAGCCCTGGGGTTTTGCAGCTTCAAGGGCACTGAATCACTGCCAGAAGGAAGGAGCAGGATGTACTAACTGCCATCTGTGTGCATGAACCTTTCTTAAATACCAATATTTAAGTGACATTTCTGTTCTCCATCTAAAAGCACTCAAGTAAACTAATGTCAGAGGGAAAAGGGTTTTCTCGCCCTCAGGAAGTTCACAGAGAGTGAGAGGCAGAGGCAGCCT
>NW_008825251.1:46264-64020 GCF_000699105.1 Pygoscelis adeliae
GGGGGGGGCGGCTTTGTACTGGGAAAGCTGAAGAAGAGAAAACCTCTCCTATCCTCACAGCAGCACGCTGTGCTTCCCCCAGTCCCCTGGGAGCTGACATGGGGCCCATAGGTCAGCACCGGCTTCATTTCTCCACATTAACCATTTTCTGCGGCTCCTGCAGCACAGACGTACCTGCTTGCTGTGGTATCCAACCAGCTGCACTCAAATCTGACCTGCAGGACGTGTACCTGACAGCAAAACTGCTGCTCCTGAGGATCCGAGCAACAAGCAGAGACGAGAGATGTTGGGGGCGCAGGGGGCTGGACGATCCCAGGTGGCTGCAGTGGGTCGTGCTCCCCTGCAAGCCTACCCTTTCAAAAAGTAACTGAACCGTCACCTCTTGTTGAAGGGAAGCACAAACAAGCCACCACCAGTGCGCCGGAAATGCAGATGTGGGTGCTCCCAAGCAGGAAGTGGCCACGAAATGCTGGCTCTTTGCCCCACAGGCTCAGGGGGCCCCCAACGCTCTCCCAGCTGGCAGTGGTGGATCCCCATGACTTAGTCTTTTGCCCTCCTGCAGCAGCCAGGAGCATTTGCCAACATGGAAGTGAAGAGCATCCATCTGACATGCCGGTCGGGGCAGGACCCAGCAGTCTCCCAGGCTGATTCGGGCACTCATAGAGCCTCGGGGGTTATTAAGCTGCAGCCCATGGAAGGGGATGAGCTGGCTGGCAGCTGCATGGCCATCACCATCGCAGCTCCATTAAGCCCAGAGCCAGGGAACTCAGGCAGCGCAGTGAATATTTCATGAAGCTATTTGCAGTTGCCCATCACTGAGGAGGCCAGGGCCCTGGACAGGCAGGGTTGAGCAGCCCCACCTCCCCGCCTGTGCCCATGCATAGACCCTGCTCCGTGTACGGGACCTCTCCCCCTGCACCCCCATGGTGGCTGAAACAACCCCCTGGCCCTGCGCCCAGGGGTGCCCTCATCTTGGGGTTCCCCAGCCCAGTGCCATCGGCCACAAGCCACCGTGCTGCAGCTATGTGGTTGCTGCATTGGGCTGCACCCCGTGGCCACAGACCTGTCCCCATCCCTGCTCAGCCCCAAGGGACAGCACCAGGAGCTCCCCAGCCCCGCAGACAGGAAAGAGGCCCTCACAGTGTAGCAACCTCCTGGTCCCCAGCCAGCTGTCCCTGGGGACCCTCACCTCCTTGGAGGAAGCGCCGCTGAGCAGGGCCAGGTGACGTTGATGCTCCCAGGCTTGGTGGCCTCACCAGTGCTCGCTGCAAGCTGCAACGAAGAGGAAGTGTGGCGCCGTGACGTGGGGGAGAACAGAGCCTCGCGGTGAGTCGCACAGTGAGGTCAGGGCTGCTGTCCCTCCTCTGGCGGTGCCCACCACCCTGGTATCCTGGCACAGCCCTCCCATACAGCCCAGCACCGTGGTGGCCACCAGTCCCGCTGGAGCCGAGTGCCCTAGCCATGTTCCCAGGGCCAAATCAGGAAATTCATCATTAAAATATTCCTCTGAACATGGGAGAAGTTGCCTGGAGTGGAACTGCCCTCCTGCCCCTACGTGTCCTGCTGGGATAGCTCAACTTCTGCCAACACTGACACCAGCAACAGAGGTCTCAACAGCCTCGTGCATCCAGCACCTCACCAGCTGGATTCTTTTCCTCACCTGGATGGGATTTTGGCTCACAGAGGACAGAGAAAGGCTGTGAAATGTGCCTTGGCAACTGGAAAAACACAGCCAGTGGAGAAAAGCCATGCAAGCTGAATTGTGAGTAATTTTACCCAAGGGGAGGTCAGCCCTCTTTGCTCTGATGCCTGCAAGGAAGTTTGGTGCCTGAGGGAGAGCGGCGAAGAGGAAGGATCTAGAAACTCAAACTAGAACAGCCCTGCAAAATACAGAGCACTGAAGAGCCGGTATTTATTTGCAGCAGGCTCAAAGGGCCTCTCCACCTCTCCAGCAATCTGGGGGGGCCAGGCACAAAAGGAGCAATGCCCTGAGCTGCCACAGAGCACGTTTCATGGAGCACAAACAGTGAAACCTGGGTGGGAGGAATCAGGGACAGCACAGGCTCATGGTGGTGCTGGCTCCACAGCACTTATTTGCATTTCCAAGCTCCCAGCGTGCTCAGCCTGCAGCAGAAGTCTCTTTCCAAGGGGTTTGCATGCCAGCACGGCTCCACTTGCAGCTCCAGAGCCCTGCAGGGCACAGCTCTGCTCCACTCTACCATCATTTCCATTAGCACTAGCACAGCAGGGAGCACCACGGGACTTGGCAGTGTGGGCAGGGCAAGGAGGAGCCGGACATTTGGCAGCAGAGTGCACCAGAGCTGTTTGCTGCATGGGGATGTGGCTGAGGCAGGAGCACATCTGTGGAGTATGTAGGTTGCTGTGTTCTCTCCCTTTGCCTGGCCAAGGGATCCTCTGGGACTGCCTGGCACTGCCAGTAGCCCATCAGAGGAGTGGGCTGGGGGGACAGGGATGCTGGGCCAGCAGAGGTGAGGGAGGCAGCACCAAGTGAGCTGGTGCTCCCAGCCTGCTCATCCCCAGGGCCCTTGGTGCAGACAGAGCTTGGGGACTTACATTTTAAGCAGCTGATCAGATCTTCCTTCTTGAATTGAAGCAACTCCTACTCATTGAGCACGTGAATGAATGAAGCGGGGAAGACACCTTGCTTGTGAGGCTGTCCTTCAATCCACCCTTTCTGCAGGGAGAAGGAGAAAGGAAGGAAAAGGAGCGGTGAGTATGGCACAGGGGTGTTTGGGGGGGGTGAGGAACTGGCCTCATAACAGCTGCCTTTGGTTGCCAAGAAAAAAATGGAAGATGGTGAGACAGATGCAGAGCAGGAGATGACAATGGGTGCAACAGTCATGGAACAGAGGCAAGAGATGGAAGGAGAGGGGATCATGCACATTCCAGCACCAGTCAGCATATGCAGGTTCACTCACCCACCAGTTGCTGTTCTCCTTTTCAGACACTACGATGATCTTGCCTGTGTGGAAAGTCAGCTCATCTTCCTGATCAGCATTGCAGTCATAGAGAGCACGGACCCTGTGGAGCAGCAGTCTGTTCTGCAAGCAGGAGAGAGCATCGTCAGGCTTTGTCAGACACAAACTAAAATAGCTCTAGTGTCTTGATCCTAAAGCCCCTGGCAAAGATAGATGTGAGGAGCAAGGATGAGAGACTGGGAGGTTTCTTGTGCAGAGGGAGGGCAGAGGTGGCAGGTCACCTGCTGGGAGTTTGGGCGGGACAGGGATCCAGAAGACACCACCTTCTGCTGGAGCATCCTTCCAGGGGCACCTGCTCCTCTGCCCCAGGACTGAGGCATGTGCAGTTGCACTGTCTGGGGTCCTGGTTCTCTCAGGGCAGCTCTGTGTGAGGAGTCAGCAGTGCTGCTCAGCACAACCCCAAGACCAAGCAACCCAAGCAATGTCCCCCTAACGAAAGGGCTCTGCCTCTGCACAGTGTCCTTGGGGAGAACGGTGTCCCCTGGAGCATGGAGAGGCAGGGCCAGTGTGGACACTGCACACTTGTCCTTGTCCAAAACTGCACCCTGACCTGCCAACAACCTGAAATCATAAACAAGGCTTCCCTCAAAAGGCAATGGAGCCTTATGGGGATTTTGGTAGCCTGCACCCTGCTGCCAACAACCTGAAATCATAAACAAGGCTTCCCTCAAAAGGCAATGGAGCCTTATGGGGATTTTGGTAGCATTCCCAGCACCTAGCAGGGAGATACCAATGCCAGGGAGTCACAGCAGAAGTGCTGGGAGGAGAAGCTCCTGGGGCCAATTCCAGCTCAGTTCAAAACCAAAAGTGATAAATATGGGCAGATGTGGGAGCTGAGCTGAGCTGATTCTGGCCACTGGCCACCTACCAAACTGCTCCTCCAAGGAAGAAGAGGTGGGACATCCTGGGCACGGCCAGAACATGGATCTGGCTCCTGGAGGGATTGGTGTGGGCCAGGCTGTCCCACTTTGCTGGAGCCAGGTGTGCAGAGGGGGTCCATGGCTTTCAGGGCACCTATGACACAATCAGGCTGGTCATCTCCTCCCACCTTTCGTCACGGGTGGACAACCACCACTGTCAGGCAACATGGTGCAGCGTGGTTCTCCTCCATGGTACAGCATGGGCAACAAGCACCCCATCAGTCTGGGAGCTGGAAAGGGGAGGGACTGGGGATGGGGCGGAGAGTGGCAGCAGGGGAAGGGGACGTGGCCAGGAAGCAGAAGGACATACAGTGGAGGCTGGGGTGAGACGTGTTACCAGGAGATGGGAGATGGGCTGTGCAGCTCCAAGGTGCCCCAAGAGCTGCCAGCACCAGGGGAAGGATGCAGCTGCCATGGGTCATGCGCTTGGCACCCTTCGTCCCACCCATGCTCCCCAAGCTGCTGAGCTCTGCTGCGATGAGGCTGTTTCCTAGAGGCACCTGGAGGCTCCAGCTGGCCAGACCTCCATCCCGGAACACATGGGATTGCTCCTGGCAGTGGTCACCCCTTTGTCAAGGGTGAGCCACTGCCTCAGCCCCCAGCCTGCCACCCTGCCTGGGTGCAGAGAGGGGACATCCTTCTGCCACGGGGCACCCGTAGAAACAAATCCACTGAAAGACAGGGATGGAGCCATTCCCTTCTCCAAATTCAGCATCTCCAACAGCCCAGCAAACCCCAGAATAACCCTGCCTTGGAGGCACCGGTGTCTAACAGCCAGGGTGCAGGGAGCCACCATTGTGCTTGGCTGTGGGCATGCCATCCAGTGCCGCAGCTCCCACAGCTCTCCCAGCCCATGTCCAAATGAGGCCTCATGAGCCTGATCCATGAATGAGGCTCAGCCAGACAAAGCCACGGCCAACCTGACCTAGTGCGGGTGCTGGAATGCAGACCTCCAGCACGTCCTTCCCACCAGTGTGGTCTGGCTCCTTGCTCCTTCTGAGCCTGTCCTTTCATTACCTGAAGCCAGGCTGGTCAGGCTGGCTGAGCAGTACCCAAGGCACCGGCTCCGAGGATGTGTGTTTGTGCTTGATGCTCAGAGGCAGGGGTGGGCTCCTCCTGCTTCTTGTGTCCTCAGCAAAGACGGATGAGCTGGTAAGGAAAGGTGGATATGCCCTCTGGGGAACTAAACACAGAGAAAGAACAGATCAGAAGTCAGCAGCAAGCTGGCACTGAGCAGGGCTCCTGGGGCGAACCTCCAGGGAAGAATGGGCACAAATGCGTGGGCAGGGATTTTCTTTTCTCTGCTTGCAGCTCTGATTTGAGAAATGCATCAGGTTGGAAGCAGACCTGGGACCAGCAGAGGGGAAGTCAGGCACGACTTCGTGAGTCTCCCAGAAAGCAGGGTGGCTGTTGGAGGTGGGACACACCATGGGAAGGCTGGGCAAGGACGGTGGGAGCCAGTCTTGCTAAGAAGCAGAACTGAGATGATGATGCTGTTTCTGCCAGCAGCTTTGTCTTCCCAGCCCTGTCTCTAAAGATGTGCTCCTCTGCCTCTCCCAACAGCAGCAGCATTTGGGAGGGGATGGCACATCCTAACAGCACCAGCCTAGGGGCTCCAAGGACGAGCATATGCTGCACTGCTCTTCAAAGCAGGGATCAGTGCTAGGACAGACCAGCCAGTGCAAGCCAGCCTTCGTCCCTCAAGGAGCAGAGGACAGAAGGGTGCCGTAGGGCACCAGGCAACCCCTCACACCCCGTCGGGGGCCCAGCTCCCTCCCAGACCACCCTCTGCCAATGGAGCCAGGCTGCAGCAGCAGCAGCTCACCCTGCCAGCCCCTGCAGGACCCTGCCGCAGGCTCTCACCTGGATTTACCTGCTGGGGCAGGATTGGAGGCACGTAGGAGGGGGCTGGTGGTATGTCCAGGCTGTGGAGGTGGGTGACCGGTGGGGGGCAGGTGTCCGGCTAGCCCCCCCAGGGCGCTGCCCCTGCTGCCTCTGTCCTGATGGCAGCAGCAGGGAGGTGGTAGCAGCTCCGGGAACGGGCAGACCCCCTCTTCACAGGACCCAGCTGGGAAAGGGATATTTGCGGGTTAGACGCAGTGGGTATGGCTGGGCAGGTACAGGAGCACCCACTCCAGCGCAGTGTGAGCAGGGGCAGCGGTGGCACGTGTGGCCCCAAACCAGAGCCTGTCAGGCTCTCACCTTCTCATCCAGGTCTTCATCACTCTCATACATGTCATCTTGGCCCAGCCACCACTCATACTCCACATGGACATTGGGATTGAACTGATTGCCCTGGGCCTGCAGCAGCTGGGGCACAGAGGAGCTCCCTGAGGACCCACCAGCCCTGTCCTGCCCCACCAGCCCCACAGGCAGCTGCTGGCCCCATCTCCAACCACCCACCCGTCAGGGCAATGTCTGCAAGCTGTGAGCAGTGCTTCCCAGCAGCAAGGGAGTTTTGCGATGGTCTCCAAGCACACAAATCAGGACATGGCACAAGCAAGACTTGGACTCGCTGAAGAGATGCGCTCATCCCATGCAGCCTCAGTACAGCTCCAGGTCCCCCTGCCCAGGCATGGCGCGACCCCTGCCTGGCCTGTCCCAAACCGCTCTGCCCTGAGGGACCCCACGCCAGCAGAGTCAGCGCCCACTGGACCCCTCCGCACTCTCCTCTGCATCCCACACTGGCACTGGAGATGCTGAGGGCGTGGGTGACCCTAGAGGACGCGTCCACATGGGTGCGAGTCTCCCACTGCTCTTTGCCACTAGGACATGTCCCAAAACCAGAGGGGTGATGAGACATGGTGTCTTACCAGCTCTTCACACAGGGAATGTCTCATCTTCCTGGCAACATCCAGGGCCGTCTCTCCTGCTTCATTAGCTGTGGGTGGGAAACGGAAGCTTTGAACACCTCAAGCCTGCCCTGTGTTCAGCGAATTGAAGAGCAATGCTGAGTTCAGGGTATCTGGGGACAAATAAGCCTAAAAGAAGGGACAACCTAAACCCAGACCAAAACAAAGGCTCAGGCCGTTAAGAGATGGTGGTGGGAAGATGAAGAAGAGGGCAGGCTCTGAGACATCCAGATAAGGAGAGAAAGGAGCACAAGTAAATCCTGATGAATCACAGAGATGGGACAAGATAGAGGGACAGAAGAGCTCGGGCACTGCCAGAGCCTAAAGGCTATAAAACCAGAGCAGGACTCCATAACCGGGATCCCTTGTCCTCTGTGTCACTGCAGGGAGCTTTGGCCAGACCTGATACGTGTGTCCTGATGCCTGCTACTCAAAATGCTTGAGGTACCAGTAGTAGTCAGTAAAGACAGATCAGGCACGGCTGTGCTGGGCATGGCCGAGGCAGTGAGAAATTTGGCTGCCAAATCACTGTGCGACTGGAGGACATGCACCCAGCTTCTGCCACCCCATCGCACTTTCTCTGCCATCCGAGGGGCTGCCACCACGTTGCCTGGAGCAGGAAATGGGAGCATCTCAGGAGGCAAGGCTCAATGCACCTACCAGCTCGGCTGATGCTGATGATGGATACATTTGTGCTCTCCCATTTCACCCAGGATCCTAGTTTTAAAGCTCACTTCTGTGTTGTGAAGAGGAGATTCATGGGCAGTATAAATGGTTGGAGCTGTGATCTGGGCTCCAGAGCACCAGCCCACACTGTATCTGAACCAGCACTTTGGCAGCCTTCCCACCTGCTCTCCAGCATTGCAGCGTTGGCTTTGAAAATGAGTTAAGTGCCTGTTTCAGCTCCTGCTGTTCATGTGCTTCATGTGGAAGAGCAGCTCAGGCAGTGGTTGCCTTGCTGGGCTCTGCCAGCTCGGTGAGCCCACTCCAGCGCAGTCCCACCATGGAGCTGCCAGTCACAGGCAGGCCTGTGGCTGCCCACCTGAGAGGGGGACAAATGAAGTGGGGCAGAGGCATGAGCTCCCTGGGGTCAGGAGCACCCTAGAGCAAGCTGGTTCCTCCCTAGGGAGCAGAGAGGAGCATCCCCTGCTCTGGGCTGGAGAGCAAAGCCACCACTTCTGTCCCACGCTGCCGAGAGCAGGAACCTCTGAGATATGGTCAACCCACTCACGGAGGACCACGTGCACCCCAAACCAGCTTGTGAACACCATTGAGCCTGGAGAGCCAGCCAAGAGCAGTGTCAGAGCAGGGCACCTCACTGGACCCGTGGAGAAAAGCCTGGGGCTGAGGCTGTCACTGCACGGGTAGGGGCCCCACCCAACACCGTCATCAACCCACCTCTCTCCAGACGCAGACAAGCACTGCTGAGCACTTCAGCAAGGCTAAGGAGGTGTTTCCAGAGAAAAGCTGAGAAGACATCCTGTGTGTGCATGGGGTGGGGGTCCCGCGGCCACTCACTGATGGCAATGTTGGCTTTGGCCTTCAGCAGCAGTTTGACACACTCAGGTTTGTTGTGAGAGCAGCAGTAGTGAAGTGGTGTGTTCCCCTCCACCGTCCGCTTTGCCAGGCTCCCGCTGCAGCAGAGGGTGGATAATGTCAGCACCCTTGGGAAGAGCCACCGGCCCAAGCCACAGCAAACACTGCCTGGTGCTGGCACACATGTCCTTCTTCCCACCTTGCCCAAAGAAGATACGGTCACCACCAATGTCACACCTCAACCCAGAGGAGACGAGGGAACCCAAGGCGCCTCTGATCTAGGGATAGTTACCCCAAGCCCATCCCAAGGCATGTTTGCTGGGAGGCCTGCCCTGATGATTCTTCTCTTTTTTGGGAGCATTTTGGAGAAGATCATCAGTCTTGCACCTTTCACTAGCATGGCTTAGCCATGACAAGCTGACTGGGTGTCATGAGCTTACCTGTTCTGGACAAGAAAATCTACGATATGCAAAGAGGTTCGATCAGACAACAGCACTGCCAGGTGGAGAATGGTCTCCCCAGGTTCCTGTAACCAAGAAAAATACAGCAAGGATGAGACTGTGTCTGCCCGCACCACCACCACAGATAGGAGCATTGTCCTTTAGGGACCCTCCTTACACATTTAAAATCCTTGAGAGATGAACAGGTTTGTCTGTCTCTTCAGAGTCATGGCCACCAAGGCTGGTGAGAACCTAGTTAACATGCATAGAGCCATGGCTCATGGCTTCATGAAGAAGAATCAATCATCCCCTTTTCACATTTAGAAACTGAGGCAACCAAAGGTGACTTTTCTCCTCAGACCAGCAGCTGAACTTTGCCAAGTCCACGATCTCACCAGAACCCCAGGGTATGCAACGGCTGCTCCCTGTGGAGCTGCTTCTCGCTTGCCAGTTTGTCCCAAGACATCCCATACTGACGGTGCTTCTTGCTCACTGCAGCATTTTACTCCTTCGGTTTTACTCTGGAGGACACCCACTGGTGTCCTTGGCAACAGAGGGGGTGGCACGGCAGCATGCCCGCAGCTCTGAGGGTTAGGGCTGCGCTCTCTTCTTGCACTTACAGCAAGGACCCATGCTGCAGTTTTGCAGGAAAAAATGCTGCCCTGATTTTTCAGCCTACAGTGAGACTTGGATATCCTGAGAAAATCCGTTCAGAAGTTTGCAAGTAAATCTCACTTAAAAATTGGCCTTTGGAAAGCCTTGGGCTTGTGGTTATGACTTCTGGCCCCCACACACACAGCACGAGGAGGGCTGTGGGGTCACAGCCAGAAAACCTCTCTCTTCTGTGATGTTCCTCACCCTGCTCAAGTCTGCCTGTTGCTCCCGGCTCACAGAAAGTACAGTTTTCACCAGAAAATGCTGTTCCCTCCCAGGCACGGGGACCCTTATGGACAGGTTGGAGAGGTGATGGCAAAGCTGTTTGCCATACGGGCTCACAGGACAGGTGGCCATACCTGCAGAGGTGCCAGCACAGGCTCGTTCAAATCCACGTTCTCCGCATATGCTTGGAGCAAAGAAAATATGTCCTTATGCTTGACAGCTTCTGGGAGGCTGGAGCACTGAGTAGCAGGGCTCCTCTTGGCGTATTTCTTCTTGACATACTTGGAAATGATGAAATTTTTCCGAAAGGCCCTGGCAGAGACCAGCTGAAAGAGAGTTAGGGGCCACAGAGCAACCCAGTGAGCATCCCGGGGCCACCGCCCTCCTCTCCCACTGCCCCAGCCACCTTCCCTCTCTCTCCTTCAGACCTGCCAGGCAGTTTAGCATCTTTCCTCTCTCTGTCCCATTCCCCAAACTCCTCTGCAGCAGCATTCATAATAACTCTTACAAAACACTGTGGTTTTCTTAAAGCTTCCTCTCCTGCAGTTACATAATTAAACAAGAACTTGACTTTCATGCATTTAAAGTGTGAGCACTGCCATGGCTGGGGGCGAGGACCCCTGCACCCACCATGGGAAGCCAGAACCAGCTCCCCGTCTTTCCTTCCAGCAGGGATCCCACCGCCTTCATCCAACACCCCACGGTCTTGTGCTGGGAGGGACAGGGAAGGGTCGTTGCCTCTCCTCCTCTCCCAGGCACTCATTGCTTTCCAGAACCCCCTCCATCACCTCTGCTCCGGGATGAGGAGCCCTGACCCCTCCATCCTTCCTGGGTGGGAGACGCTCAGGGCTGCACTGGGGATTTATATACAGTCCCGGTGATATTTTTCTGCTCTCTTCTCCCTTCCCTCCCTTCCCAGTCCTGACCCATCCTTTGCCTTTCAGACCCCTCTGCCCTCACAGTTCAGTACTGGGCTCAGCTCCCTGACTGTGAGAATTAGGGGAAGGAGCAGAAATCTCAAGGACTGGGAAACACCACATGGCATGAACTGGCTGAGAGTATCCACGGGTCAGGAACAGCTTCCAGACAAGGACTGACCAAGTAAGCTGGGTCTCTCCCCCTGGAGAGGTCAAGAACAGCAGAAGTGGTGACTAGCCAGAGGATCTGGGGTGGCCGCAGGTGCCCCAGGGGTGAAGGAGTGCTCCAAACAGAAAAGGCCATTGAGGAAGAGCTGAATTATTAATTTCACGCAGTTTCACTTTCCCCAGCATCCAAGCGGAAGGGTGTATCTGGCAACCTTGACCATGTTGTTCTAGTTGTATTTTCCTGCTCCCCCAGCTCTCTGCTGCTCTCTCCCTGCCAAGTGCAGTTCCTTATCCACCTATTCACTGCAGGGTAGGTCCACACTGTCTAAACAGTGCCCTAGTCAGGACTCACATGCCTGTAATGGAACCTGATCGTGCCTGGTCTGCCTGGTCTCCAGTCTCCTGAAAGTCCCCTCGGCCCCTGACAATAAGCTCCCTAAGAGCTCTGCTGCATCCCAGGTTTATAGCATTAAGACCTGGAGAAGCCCCCAGCTATTGCTGGTACTAGCCACGCCACCCCAGCTCTCCCATGTCCTCTGCAGCGCCTGGAGGCTGGGGCACTCTGGGATGAAGGATGGGGGTTCCCACATCCTCAGCAGATCTTTGCTTGATGCCTATGCTGATCCCACCGGCCCTGGGCCCCAGTCACTGGACACAGTGAACTGCTCTGCACTGCACAAGTCCCTGTCCCTGTCCCATTCCACCCTCCTGCCCTTCCCTGCCCTGCTGATGTGCAGCCAGAGTCGTCCTGCCTGGCAGCTCCACTTATTTCACTTCTTGTCTTTCCCTTTCCAGCACCAATTCCTCAATCCCTGTCCTGACCTCAAGGCCAATCCTTGAGCTGTCCTGCTGGCTCTTCCTCACTCTTCTTCTCTCTATCAAACCTTTCCTGCTGGACTTGATGAAATTTCTTTTAAAGAGAAGTTACAGTCTGGGGAGGAGATCGGGCAGTGCCAGGTGCCTGGTCACTGCAGGGAGCCGCAGAGCGTGTAACCATGGGTGAGGGTCCCGTATCTAACCTCCCACAAAAAGCAGCTCTTGCGGAGCAACTCACATGTCACTGTGCACTGTGGGCTTCAGGGAAAAGCTGGGGATATTCGCTTCCATGACATCATTGAAGCCAGAGTTGCTCATATTCCTCGCCAGCTGCAAAACAGCCAAGCTAGAGGTAACATGGGACATGCAGCAGCTCTACATGCATGGCAGCAGGAGAGGGAGCTCCAGGCTGAGATCCTGACCAAGTATCGAGGGGATGTCAAGGGGTGCCAGGATGTGTGTGCCCAATGGCTGGAGACTCTGCCCTGACTCCTACTGCTGAGATCTCCCAACTCCAGCAATGCAACCAATCCCAGAGCTGACCCCTGGGCTCAGACCTGGGCAAGGAATGATCGCTGCCAAATACTCCCATCCCCTGCCCTGATGCCCACCAGCTGCCAGCAGCTCCCATCACAGCCCTACCAAACCCATGAGTAACTGGAGCATCGTGGCCCTAAAACAGCCCCTTGCAAGGTCTCCAACCCCCTGTGTGCCCCACACTCTGCTCTACCCCAGTTCAAGCTTGGCCCTGCCCCATAGCTCCCCTGCACCAGGAGACACAGATGGGGAAAGAGGACTGAGGGAGACGGGTGACCCAGCAACAGTGAAATGACTCCACCCTCTCCTCCTTGAAGATGACAATTCCTGCCACAATAACCACTAAACCCTGGGAATTACAGGTGGGTATGTGTCAATTTAACAGGTGAAAAACCCACTGAATTAACTTAGTTTCAGGAAAGCCACAGCAGAAGCAGGGGGAGACTTGAGGACAGAGCACACCAGCAGCATCCTACCAGTAATTCGGAGGTTGCCGGCTTGTCCAGAGACAGTGACTGGATGCAGGAGAGATGCACATCTCTCTGTGAATCCCAGAGCACTTGATGCAGATCAGGATGCCCCAGTTAATGGAAAGCCAAGTGGGATCTGTAGAGACAAGACTGCCAGGCTCATGCACATCTCCTGCCTGTCCTCCCCGCCGGCCCCACCACCACCCCAGGGCACAAGCTCCACAGCAGGACAGAGGGGAAGGGCAAGACCCCAGATGCCTGCGGGTCTCCAGGAGCTGGATGCTGCGGAGGGCAGGGCGCCTGTCCAGGGGCGAGGAAGCACGGCGGCCCCACGGCCATGGGCTGGCTCTCACCTGGGGCCAAGCAGTCGCAGCACTCCCTGTTCCCAGGCATGCCTCTGACCTCCTCAATGATGGCCCAGGTCAACTCCTCCTGGCTGCTCTCCCCTCTGCCCTGTGCCTTACTGAAGGCCACGTTCAGCACCTCCTCCTTGCTGTTGCTGAGGACAGACACCCAGCTGCACAGGCAGAAAGTGGCTTAGGCGCGGGGTCCTGTGTGGCTGCATTCAGGCTGCAGGGTGAGGAGGGCAGCAGGGCTCGTCCCACTGCTGTGGGGGAGATCCCATTCTGCCCCAGCCTGCACAGCAGCCACCTCACACAAAGGTCCTGCACAGGACTCCAGCAGCAAACTGGGTGCCAGAAGCCTTCACCAAGTTCCATGTCCTGCTTGCAGCTGGCCAGGCCCCCCCGGAGTGACTGGGACAGTCAGGGTGGGAAGGGCATTGAACAATGGGCTGCGACATGCTGCTCAATTAGCCAAAGAGCTGGCTCCTTATCGGCAGCCAGAGGAGCATTTTTTGGTCCTCAGCGAGGTGCTGGCAGTACTTACGCAACACAGTCCTGCTCGTCCTCTGTCAGGAAGCAGTATGTGCGATTGTCTGAAACACACAGAGCTGGTCTCCTCTAGGCACCCCGCTCATCCATGTCACCTGCCAGGCTCATGGCAGGGCACAACATGCCTGAGCTGGGCTCAGCAGAGCCGGGAGCAATCTCCAGCCCGGGCAGCTGAGGTGACAGTCACCTCCATCTCACTCAGCCCCTCCCCAGTGCACCCCAGGCAAAGGGACCTGCTTCTGTACCAGGAATGACGGATGCTGGTGTTAGCTAAGCTGCAGCCCGGGAGCTACATTTGCATGGTCCCCACACACCCTGCACTGCCCCATGGCAGTGCTGCCTATCTCACTCTGTGTGTGCATCACTGCTCCTGAACAGAGCTGCCTCCTGGCACAATTTCCCCAGGGTAATCCCCCCAAGCTGGTCCAAAGCTGCAGAGCTTCCTCTCATCCCTGCCTGCATTGGCTCTCTGAGTCCAAAGCACTGCCGCCTCTCCAGGCCCTTCCTGGAGGAACCACAGGGCAGGCACCAGCACTCACAGGAAACCAGATCGAAGCATTTCTTGTCATCCATGTTTGGCTTCACCTGGCAGGTCAGTAAATTCAGCTTGGCTGGTGGGCAGTTGAGCTACAAGCAGAATGAGGAAGCATTGAAAGGCTGTGGTCCAGTGGTGACGAGCACTGTCTGGCTCTGGAGGCAGAGCCATAGATCCACCTTATGCCCAACACTTTGTCTTTGGCTCTGCTTTCAGGAGCAATGCAAGAAATAGCAACGCGGATCTTTTCTTTCCCAACAGCCACCCCATGCTTGGAGCCAGGTCCCCAGGCTCATGCCCCTCCATGACCACAGGCACATGAGGACCTCCTATGTTTGTCTAAAGCTCTCTTGGGTTGCAGGGACTTAAGTCTCAACAGAAAGCCTCCTATGCCAGGGCAGCCCAGCAGGGCAAGCAGCAGGCATGAGGGCTCTGACAAGCCCCAGGAAGCCACTGGCATGCTTGACAGTGGCAGGGTCTGTAGACCCTGCAGGGGTGGGCAGCAGCTCCCAGGCAGGAGTAGAGCAGAGTGGAAGAAGCAGTTCTTACAATGCTGTGAGAGATGGTCAAGTAGCCATTGCTGATGGTGCATTTCCTCTTCTGCCAGACTTTCCTCAACCTGGAAATGAGTGGAGGGTGAGCTGAGAGGACACACACACACAGAGGAGCAGATGCGCAATGCAGCGCAGCGCTGGCAAATGCAAGAGCCATGCAAGGCACAGCATGGGGCCACAGCTCTCATCAGACATGCCAGCTGGGCTGCCATGGATGGGGTCTGTCACTCTTTGTCTGTTCTTGGCTGAGAAGGACCTGTCATATGGCATAAGACAGGCTTGAACGGACAGGCAGCACAGCTGTTGTGGAGGTGATACAGGTGCAGAGCATCAATCAGGGCAGCAGGACCTGCTAGCAGAGCACAAAGCCCTTTGCAGAAGCCCACAGCAAACATTCAAGACCATCACCTCCAAACTGCTCCCAGGCTGGCTTTCCCGTGCTTGCCATTCAGGGCAGATCATAACACAGGGGAAAGGTGGTAGTGGGACACCCGAAAGGGGGGAGAGACTGAACTTCAGTCTGCAGTGAAGGAGACTCCTGAGCCCCAGTTCATTATTTTCTGTCCAGTTTCAGTTTTTTCTAGGACACTTCACAGTCCTTTCCAGGTGTGCAAGTCTCCCAGTGCAGGACCCCTGTGATTTCCAGCAAACATCCTCCCACGCACTGGTGGGAGATGATCCTCTTTCCAAAGACAGTGGAGTGCCTTCCAGGAGCTCAGGGTCTGGCTCCCGGGAGAGGGGCACAGGATGGCTGCTGGCTCTCTCTCCCCTCTGGCCCACAATGCCATTTCCAAGGCAGCACTGACTCACACTGTGTCTAATTCACCCCACATTTCTGCTCCTTCCCCTAATTCTCAGTCAGGGAGCTGAGCCCAGTACTGAACTGTGAGGGCAGAGGGGTCTGAAAGGCAAAGGATGGGTCAGGACTGGGAAGGGAGGGAAGGGAGAAGAGAGCAGAAAAATATCACCGGGACTGTATATAAATCCCCAGTGCAGCCCTGAGCGTCTCCCACCCAGGAAGGATGGAGGGGTCAGGGCTCCTCATCCCGGAGCAGAGGTGATGGAGGGGGTTCTGGAAAGCAATGAGTGCCTGGGAGAGGAGGAGAGGCAACGACCCTTCCCTGTCCCTCCCAGCACAAGACCGTGGGGTGTTGGATGAAGGCGGTGGGATCCCTGCTGGAAGGAAAGACGGGGAGCTGGTTCTGGCTTCCCATGGTGGGTGCAGGGGTCCTCGCCCCCAGTGCTCACAGGGCTTGAGAGGACATTGGGCAGCTTCACAGGAGAGGAATGTCCTCAGAGCTAAAAGACGGACACAAGCTGCCTGGAGCTCTGTGTTGAAAGCTGTTGGGCGCTGGGATAGTGTTGAGCACACCTTCATGCATGCTTGTCCCGTTTGTCTGCCCTGTGGCCACCCCAGGGAGAGGGGGTTGGTCTGAGTGAGTCCTGCTCTGGCCCCAGGTCACCAACGCACAATTGAAAGGGGCATGCTGGATCCCAGCTTACCCATCGCTTTTCTTGAAGAGGGTCCCCGACTTCTCCGTGCCATACTGCTTGTTTCCTTGCAGCTGGTGCATATTGTACCCTGCCTGTTTGTTCCCAGGGTCCTGGCAGAAGGAGAGAAATAGCAGCAAGGCCTTACACCATCAGTACCTCTGGCAACCAAGAGCATGTCCTCATGGGACTGCCAGGGACCCTGTGCCACCCCCCACCCCCCCACCGCCCTCTACAGGCACCACCACACATTCCCTTGCAGGGAGGATCAGACTTTACCTCTTTCTGCTCCAGCTGCAATGCCATTTTCAGTTGATCCTGAAGGGAGCAGAGCTGCTGCTTCTCCTCATCTTGACTGATCTTCATCTGAAAGGTGCCGGGGCACAGTGAGACATTCACATGGCAGCAGGAGGCTCCTGCCTCAGCTGCGGCATCCCATGCCTTCTCCCAGGTGCAGCGGAGGTGCCCCCACACCTCCCTCTGCCACCCTCTGCCCTCGCTGCCTCCCCACATCCGTGGGATGCACTGAGCCCCATTCCTATGGTGGGAGGTTGCTGCTTGTCCCCTGCAGTGCCATGATATGTGGCATGTGCAAGAAGCACTTCAGTGGAAACCTCGTTGAGGGGAGGGAGTAGGCATGTCCCCAGCACCAGGACTCCTGCAATGCAAGACCACAGGAGAGCAGTCTGCATTTTATTGCGAAAACAGCTGTTTGCAGCTGTCCGCAGAGTAAAAACAACCAACAGCTTGAAGGTCACGGTGGTGGTAGGGTTTTTTTCCCTTGGTAGTGTCAGTAATTAAAATAATTAAAAGGTCTCCAAGCCATCAAAAAGTTGATGGACCTTGGCACAGGAATGTGGCCCTGAAAAGGAGCCTGGAGGTTTGTCTGCATGAGGGATCCATAAGATGCTGCTTGCTGTGCTTGGTTACTCTGCTCTGGGGTGGCACCTCCCCTCTTTTTGTTATTTACATAATGAATTTTAATATGAATTATTACAAATTACGGCACAAGCAAGGTAACACCCCTAATGCAGATTAATTCGAACAAAGCAGCAGATGCGCAGAGGACACCTGCACTACAGGACCAGGGGAGACGAGTACGAGTGATGCTGACACAGTATCTGGGTGAGGACCATATCCCAAGCCTCTGCAAATCTTGACTTGCAAGGAGGTGTGGAGAAGGATGAGCAAGCCCAAGCAAACTGGAATGGAGGTCTAGAAACGCTGGGAAACTGATATAAACCCTCTGCTGCACTTGGAGGACATCATACCACCTGGAACATGAGTGCTCAGACTGTCTCTGAAAGCCCTGCCACTTGGAAAAACTCCTTTCTGTCTCCAGGCTGTGTATGACTGACAGAGCCCAAAGTCAAAAACTAAAGTTCATAAGGCTTACAGTGACCTGCCTCTACAGCAAAACAAAGCCCCCAAGGAAATGCATTAAGAGCTTGAGTTGGCAGCAACAGGCATGGAAAGCTAAGAGCACAAATGAGAAATCTGGAATTCTGCAGAGCAGCTAGGGCTTTGGCAGATGAATACATTAGTGCCTGCTTGGTATCCATGTTTATGCTTGTTCTTCCTACTCTGTGTCCTGGGGTATGGCACCGTAATTTTCCCACTCTCAAGGATGGCTGCATTTTGCCCCTCCATGGGCCACTGCACATCAGAGGATCAGGAAATAATGATTAATAGATGTAAAGAGCTGCAAAAGTCCCCAGTTCTGCTTCTGCAGAGGAAGAGGAGGCCCTG
>NW_008825251.1:64146-78168 GCF_000699105.1 Pygoscelis adeliae
TTCTCTGCCCCCCAGCCTGCTCCTGCTTGCCACATCCAACGTCAGATGAATACTCACACTCTGCAGCTCTGGGATAAGCTTCTCTGTAAATTTCTTAAGTTTTGCCATTGTGTTTAAATGTTCCTGGAAAAAACTGAGAGGAGAGGCTAACGTAAGGGCATGTCCTGAAATCCTGCTCTTAGCACTGGCTGTGAAGCCTACAGATGCCAGGCTCCCCTGAGCTCCTGCCTCAGAGCCCATCATGCCTTCAGCAGACAGCACTTTCCCTTCATAATTGAAAAAAAAATCTTTCTTAGGAAATGTATTTTAGAAAGATTTGGAGGCAGTTAAATTCAGGGAGAGTGCTCAGCACTCTGTCTTCTTTGCATCCCAGATTTCTGCTTTACACTGGCTTATGAAAACATCAGACTAAAGGGAGGAAACACACTCCTTGCCTCCAGAAGAGGACTTTTGGCAAGTTACAGGACAGGCCAAGCCAACTGCAGGAACCCAGGTCCTGCAAGTTAAGCCACCCCCAGGTCCCCTCAACAACCAGTGGTTCTGGAGAGAAAGGGCGTGCAGGCAGGTTACCGGTCGCTCTTACTTGAACTGTGAGCTGCAGTGCTTGATGTGGTTTTGCAGCAGGTCAATCCCTTTCTTGGTTTTGATCTCATTCACTTTGATTAGATACTGAAGGGAAAGGGACACAGGGACTGAATTTGTAGCTTAGAGAGAAATGCCTTTTATGCACTTTTTGATGGCCCCCCCCTCCCAGTGTGTTGTGGCCCATCCTGGCAGTTATGCCCTGATGGGAGCAGCTCATGTGGCTTTTATGGTGTGAGAAGATGGTGGTAAGCAGGGCCCAGTGCTTTGATTTGGCCAACAGAGTGGTGGACCCATGGTGGTGGCATGGACCCTGGGCTTGCTGGGCTTTACTTATGCAGGGCAAACACTCAATTAATACACCCTCAAAGATTCATCATTCATGGTGCCTTCACTGAAGAATGGCCAGCTTTCCTATAGACCTTCAAACCTCATTGCTCAAGAGCCAAGTTCCTCTAAGACCCACCAGACTTGATCCGTGAACTGCACCACCTCCACCTGACCCTACCGACAATGTCAGTGCTGTGAGCCTGCCTATGTCCTACACGCAGCTGGCATCTCAGCCTGCCTTGAGGACCTTCAGAAGCGAGCTGAAGGTTCAGGTTTCCAGCCCAAAGTTATCTGCCACCTCACCCAGCCCATCCTCCAACATAACAATCTCACCAGTGAAAACCAATACTGGCCTTTTCAGTCAGTGGACTGACAATGTGAAACAGTGTGTTGTGCTGTGAAACACGTTGAGTATTTCTCCATCCATATCTGGACTACTCCTACACCAGCATCAGCTCTCTTGACATTGCAACTACTGTAAAATCAGCAACCTACTAACAACCATTTCCAGAAGACCCCCAGGCCAACATAGTAAATCACCTTCCAAAATACATGTTCAACATGGCTAACCTCAGACTTCCCTGTATTTATTCTGAGGGGATCATTCAAAACACCCTCGATCCATCAGAAGAAGTGTTTCCTAGAAGACACCCTCTCAGGAACCCGAATGCCACGTGTGGACTCACATCAGCACAGAACAAAACCTCCATCTGACCTACTGGCTCTGTTTAAGGACAATGCAGCTCCATAGCACAAGGGCTTCTGATATTTGAAGTAGAACAACAGTTTCAGTACGGAAACAGTAACTGTTTCCAAAACACAGTTACAAAGAGCTGGATATTTTGAATGAAATCCGTACCTTCCAATCTTTTACTCATGCTGTTGCTTGTGACAGTGGCAGTGGGAGCAGGAAATCCTGTTTGCAGGGGAGTTGGGCTGAGTTTATCCCAACAAGCAGAGGGAGGGCTATGGTGGGACCATCTGAGAGGGAGCAGGGACCTCAGTGCCAGCAGTGCCCACTGTGGGCAGCTGGGAAGAAGCTTGGATCCAAAGCCTTCGTGGGATTTTTCCCAAGTTGTTATCTCTACTGCCAAGTAGAGATAACAACTCTCTATATAGGCTCAAGATTTGGCTAAACTCCTTAACCAGCCCCTATCCCAGGTTGGCTTGAGCTTACCACAACCCAGGCAGCTCTCCAACTGCGGGAATATGCCCAGGGTCTCACTGGCACAATGGACATGACCTGCTGAGCAATGGTCCCTGGGGATCTGCAGCCCACCTCAGTGCTGCTCCCCAGGGGCCAAGCAAAGGGAGCTACCAGATGCTGCTGGTGCCCGGGGCAGAGCCTGGGGGACTTTAGCAACCCAGGAAGGCAGAAAGGGACCTGCAATACCCTGGACACAAGCATCACTCACTGACCGGGGACAGAAGATGGCCCTAAATGAAAAATAAGCGTGGATTCAGACAAAAAAGCTGCTTTGAAACAATCCCAAGTTGGAGGGCAAGTGAGAAACACCAGCGTGAGAGTCACTGCTGATGACTGCACACTCCAGACTGGGCTCTGCCAGGGCTGTGGCACAGTTGCTGTGCACCAATGGAAGGGAAATTCATCCCTTGGATGCTGATTCAGCAACTCTAACACTGCTCCATGTGGCACAGGCTGGTCCCTGTCCTTACCTCACACATGTTCAACTGGAAGGTCCTGCGCTCCTTCTCCATCTCCTCGGCCATCTCCCCCCCGCTCACCTCGCCCCGCACCATGCTGTGTTGCTTTGCCAGCTCACGCTTCTCCTTCTCAATCTTGGCGCTCAAGGAAAGAGTAGACATGCATGAAAGGCTCCGTCTGACTGCTTGCTGGTGAAGGCAGACAAAAACTAGCCTCCAAGTCCAGGCCTCGGGGTGAGGGAGCCTAAGACTTACAGTTTGCTCTCATAGTCTTTGCAGGCCTTCTCAAAGGGCTTCTTGAACTCCTAGGAAGAGCCAAAGGCACCATTTAATGACTACAACCATGACAGAGCCTTCCTCATCCTCAGGATACTGCGTTTCCACTGCGTCACCCTAGCATAAAGGCCCTTGCAGACCCAGGACATGGCTGTCCACAGGAGTGTCCCTCCCCAGAAAGGTCCTTGCCTTTCCTCAGTGCACTGCAGACAAGTGTGCTCAGCAGTGCAGGTTCACTCACGGGCCCGTGCTTGCACACACACGCAAATACACTTAGGCTCCAAAACATACATCACGCACATGTACATCACATAGCAGTACCCAGCTATAACATCTTTCACAGACTCACAATTTTAAGGGCAGAAGGAATTGCTCAGACATGCACAAACCAGAAAGTGCGACCCAGATTCTCACCTGCTGAAGCCAGAATGTCATGCTTAACCAAAGCAAACCAAACCAATGTCATGCTTAACCAAACACCACTCAGAGAGACATCAGAAACCCACCCAAACCTGGCAGCATCAGCACAATCTGATTCTTCCCCAGGTATTCATTTAATGGTGAATTACTCTTGCTGCTAAAAAGCCATCATTTGTTTCTCATTTGACTGTGTGACTTTAGCTTCTCTCCAGCAGTTACCATCTTGATAAGTTCATCTGCAATTTGTCCATTAAATGCATTTACTCAGATCACCCATGTTCTGCCCTGTTCTCACCACTTACTGCTCTGCAAACCCCTGTGTCAAAGACAGAGTAAATCAGGTTGGAGGGGACTTCGGCAGGTCTCTAGTCTAATCTCCCACTCAAGGCAGGGACAGCACTGAATTCAGACCAGGCTTTGTGCAGGCAGATGTTGGAAAAAACCCAAGGATGGAGACCCACAGCCTCTCTGGGTCCCTGTCCCAATGCCCCTCCATCCCCCAAGGTGAAATTTATTTATTTATGTCAAGGCAGAATCTTGTCGGGACAGATTTATCTTGCATTTATCTCCATTCTAATGAAAATGTCAAACTGATTCAGGTCAGCCTCTGATTCCTGTTGGATCCCTTCAGCTTAATCATGACTCCTTGCAGGCAGCTGTTTTTTTCTTCTCTCTCTGCCTATTTTCTTGGTTCCCAATCTTCTTGATATTGTCCATAACAATGCAAATAGTGGATTTTTTTTCTTATTATTTTATATTCTCTTATCAATTTACTTCACACCAGCAGTTCCAGAATTTGCTCTCTCCTTCCACTTTCATGCCCCTGTATAGCACAAGCTTCCACATGGATGCCTAATTGCTTGTAATTAGTTTCAGAATTAGTCCTTTGGAAGTCCCCAAGCCCTGCCACAGTTCCCATTCCTCTTTCTGCAATCCTGTCCAAAACTTTTCCTCCACTTTCCCAGAGGTTCAGCTGTTTGCTCAAGGATCCCCAGCCCAGCTCTGATACAGCTCAGCTGCAAAACCTTCATCAAGCATCTGAGGAAACTGCAGAGCTGGGAGAAAAAGCTGGGAGAAAATCTATAGAGTGGAACCATACAAGATTAAAAAGGTAAAATTAGAGTTTAGGTTGTTGAAACAGGTTCGTTACTAGCTCAAGGATTCAAGAGGAAAAATAGTATCATGGAAAAATATAAAATCCCAAATGAAGAAAACACAGGGGGTTTGTCAGAGTATCAGCAGGTCTTGTGGAAGACAGCAATGACCAATAGCAAGAATCTGTTGCAGGGAGCAGGAGCACTGTCCCTGCTCCTCCCGAGCTGGTCTGCCCAGCCAGCACAAGTCCTCAGCTGTCTCATCATGGTGCTGAGTGTATTAATGCCAAGCTCATTAAATCCTAACAACCTTGTGTGTGCATCAGCTGATAAATAATTGCTTTACTGTTTCAAGTTTTACATACCCTGCTCATGGAGTCTCTGTGCCCAAAACTACCCAGAGAGAAAAGATGCCAGGTCACAACTGGCAGCTGCTGCACCACATTAGATGCAGGCTATGATCAGCAATCCCTCGACAGTGACCTCGCTCCAGCGTCGCGATCGGGACTGGTCCAGCTTCCTCACCCCAAACTCCCACAGGCAAGGGCACCCCTATGCAGGCAGAGGCACCCAGGGCAATTGCGCAGAGCTGATGGCCTGAGCACTGCCACGGGGACTTAGTGGTAGGAATGTGCATGCAGACTTACCAAGGACCATGATGACCTTCCCATTGGTTAAAAAAAGCAAAAATTAAATACAAGTTTGATGCTTTTCCTAAAATCTACACTGATAAGCGCTGTGAAGCTCTCCGATATCTCTACAGTGCTGAAGATCAAATTGCATGGTCACTTCAGTACTTGCTATTCTGCAGTCCCTGAGAGGTACCTGCAGCTGGTAGATACACACATGCACGCTCAGATTCATACCAACACGCATGTGCTCATACACGTAAATGAAAGAGCCACAGGTGGGTCTGCGGGGGTGGGGTAGACCTCACTGGGAGGTTGTGGGGGAGTTTGTGCACTGATGGCCAGGGAAGATATCAATATTTGTTGGCACAACATCCTGATTTTTCCCTGCATAGCAAATACCACCAGACTCCTCCAGATTCAGCCAGGTCAGGCAAACAGGCTGAGGTCCCAGCTAAGGGGCATCTCTAGCTTGACTTGTGGTGTGAGGTGCCAGCCTCAGGAGAGAGCAGGATCCAGCACACAGGAGGTGCAGGCAGACCTGCCCTTCCAACATGTATCCCTGCCAGAGGACAAGACGTGAGCCAGGGATGAGACCCCACAGCTGGTACCCGCTCTGTCTCCAGCAATTCGCTTACCAGCCCCACCGTGGCACAGCCCTTTCAGCCCCTGCTTACCCCTTTGAGCAATTTCATGTCATCCTTTATTAATGACTCCAGGGAAAAGTTAATGTTGTGGTACAAACTCTGCCACTGGAAAGGAAAGAGAGAGATCATGCTACTAGCACTGCACCCCTGCACTGCTCCTCATGCAGAGAAAGCAGAGCTGTTTGTGAGCCTGCAGAGGAACCACTTTGGAAACCAATCAGCTGAAAGCCTCCATCCTTGGAAATTACCAAGCTGGAAAAAGCCACAGCCAGCCTGACCCAGTGTTGGTGAAAGCCCAGCTTCAAGCAGGATGGTGGACAGGAGACCTACAGCAGACCTCCAGAGGCCTCTTCTGAGCAGCCTCAGAGGTCTGCACAGACGGCCCTGGCTGTGTAGGCTGCAGTACTGGCTCTGCAACCGTATGCCATGGCCTCCTGCCTCCATCTGGGGAAGGGGATGAGCTTGGACCTCCAGGCTGTGGCCCAGAGCCTGCTGCTCTTCCTGATGCCCAGAGCATCCCCCTGCAAGCCAGGGGCCCCACTCTGATGTACATGCAGGGAACAGAGCTGCCTACCAGGCTCCTGACAGCAGTCAGCAGCTCCTGGGAGAAAGCAGCAAAGGTGCTAAAGGCACTGGCCAACTGCTCCTCGCCCTCCAGCTGGTAGTTGGCTGAGAACTTCTCCTGGGCAGCGATGTAGGCTTCGAGGTAGCTGATGAGGTCTGGGAGAACATGGATAGTCTCCAGCGAGTGCAGGGGGAAGGTCAGGATGAATGCCCATCCCCTGCCTCCCTCCTGGGAGTCACCATGCCTGGTTCTGCTCATGTACCCAAGCTGGCTCCTGTTGCCTCCTGCTGCCCCCACCACTACCACCCCTCTATAGGGACCCCTGAGACCCATATTCCCTGCTGCGGTCAACCTGACCTGCAGCAAGGACTCCCCTCACCCATCCATTGCTGTCTCCCCATTCCTGAGGCTCCATTCTGCCCTGACCTTGTCCACAGCTATGCTCTGCCTTGGTTGCTTTCCTCGTCTTCTGCAGCACAGCTCGGTCGGCATCCAAGGCCTAGGAATGCAGAGGAGATGATCACTGACTACATCCATACATGCATTTCCATAACCCACAGGGCTTAGCACAAGCCTCAGCATCCCCAAGCTGGACTGTCCTGCCAGCAGATAGGTGATGATCTAGTTGTAGTAGTCCATGTATATCTTAAATATCTGCAAGCCTTCCTGATGTTCTTCTGGAAGAAGTGGTCAAGCATTAAGGGAGAATTGGAAAATATATTAGAAAAAGGAACACACAACATTGACAGAAAATGTGGATTTCAGTGGCAAGAGACTATTAGTTATAAATTATATTTCCATCGCTGTCAGTGTCATTCCTGGGCTGAGAGGAGGAGGCATAGGTGGCTGAGGGGACAAGTTTGCAGGCGTCTAAACTCTGCCTATGAGAGACTGGATTACAGATGTTACTTCATACACGTACTGCTTGGAAGGGCTTTCATGCAATCTCTTGTTGGGAGCAGGATTATTGTCAATACCAGATCAGGTTGGCTGTGCTTTACTTAGTTGGACTTTGAAACCCTCCGAAGATGGAGGTCACCTCTCTAGTGACCTCTTGCAGGGCTGCACCACCCTCTGCAGAAGAAACTTTTCCTAATGCCCAATCTGAACTTCCTGAGCCACAAAGTGGATATTGCTGCATGTTATATCATCTGATGCTGCCCAAAAGAGCTTGACACTATTGCCTATAACTGCCCTTAGATGAGTTGTGGGCTGCTGTCAGACATCCCCTCTTCACCCAGCTAAATCAGCCCAGCTTTGCTTGTCTGTTACCATCCACTGACCCTCTCTGGTTTCTCCACATCGCTCCTGACTGGGGACAGTGCTTCAGGTGTGACCCATTCACCAGACTGATGTGAGCCCCAACAGCTCCCACATCAGGCTGGCCCTGCAGGGAGTGACAGGGCTTCGCTCTGAGTGTTGTCCTGACAGTGCCAGAGCTTGAAGACAGTGCACAGGCTTTTAAGATCCATAAACACTGGATTTGTGGGAGCATATAGTTTTACAGCAATTTGGGAATGTGAAGAACAGCTCAGGGTGGACTTGCATGCTGCAGCTAAGGCTATTTAACAGCTGAGTGGGTGGGTGGGTACCCAGGGGATTGGTACCACCACTGGCTTTGTCCTCTGTTGTGCACTGCATCAGCCAAGCCACACAGCTGAACACATGTAGTAGAGGAGGACGTGAGTCAGGCTCTGCATGGGTCAGCACAGTCAAGACTGTGGCATGCAGGGACATCACCGTAAACATTTAGGTACCCAAGGAGCTGGAAACTTATCTGCCTGCATGTTTCCAGAGTTCAGTGCAGCAGGGATGTTGAGAACTTGAATTACGGACTTATACACCAAAATAGGAGTTGCCAGACTTTCTGCTCCCCAGGGAAGAGCTGCCACCCACAACTCAGCACCTGCACGTTCTTATAGAATCATAGAATCATAGAATTGTTAAGGTTGGAAGAGACCTCCAAGATCATCGAGTCCAACCGTCAACCCAACAACACCATGCCCACTAAACCATGTCCCTAAGCGCCTCATCTACCCGTCTTTTAAATACTTCCAGGGATGGTGACTCAACCACTTCCCTGGGCAGCCTGTTCCAATGTTTAACCACTCTTTCAGTAAAGAAATTTTCCCTCACATCCAATCTAAACCTCCCCTGGCGCAACTTGAGGCCATTTCCTCTCGTCCTTTCGCCAGTTACTTGGGAGAAGAGACCGACACCCACCTCGCTACAGCCTCCTTTCAGGTAGTTGTAGAGAGCGATGAGGTCTCCCCTCAGCCTCCTTTTCTCCAGGCTAAACAACCCCAGCTCCCTCAGCCACTCCTCATAAGACTTGTGCTCCAGACCCCTCACCAGCCTCGTTGCCCTTCGCTGGACACGCTCCAGCACCTCGACGTCCTTCTTGGAGTGAGGGGCCCAAAACTGAACACAGTATTCGAGGTGTGGCCTCACCAGTGCCGAGTACAGGGGCACTATCACTTCCCTACTCCTGCTGGCCACACTATTTCTGATACAGGCCAGGATGCCGTTGGCCTTCTTGGCCGCCTGGGCACACTGCCGGCTCATGTTCAGCCGGCTGTCGACCAGCACCCCCAGGTCCTTTTCCGCCAGGCAGCTTTCCAGACACTCTTCCCCAAGCCTGTAGCGCTGCATGGGGTTGTTGTGACCCAAGTGCAGGACCCGGCACTTGGCCTTGTTGAATCTCATACAGTTGGCCTCGGCCCATCGATCCAGCCTGTCCAGGTCCCTCTGCAGAGCCTTCCTACCCTCGAGCAGATCAACACTGCCGCCCAACTTGGTGTCGTCTGCAAACTGACTGAGGGTGCACTCGATCCCTTCGTCCAGATCATTGATAAAGATATTGAACAAGACCGGCCCCAAAACTGAGCCCTGGGGAACACCGCTCGTGACCGGCCGCCCACTGGATTGAACTCCGTTCACCACAACTCTCTGGGCCCGGCCGTCCAGCCAGTTTTTGACCCAGCGCAGATGCCACCTGTCTAAGCCGTGAGCCGCCAGCTTCTGGAGGAGAATGCTGTGGGAGACGGTGTCAAAGGCCTTACTGAAGTCCAGGTAGACCGCATCCACAGCCTTTCCCTCATCCACTAGACGGGTCACCTGGTCATAGAAGGAGATCAGGTTGGTCAAGCAGGACCTGCCTCTCATGAACCCGTGCTGGCTGGGCCTGATCCCCTGGTTGTCCCGCACCTGCCTTGTGAGTGCCCTCAAGATGACCCGCTCCATAATCTTCCCCGGCACCGAGGTCAGGCTGACAGGCCTGTAGTTCCCCGGATCCTCCTTCTGGCCCTTCTTGTAGATGGGTGTCACACTGGCCAGCCTCCAGTCATCCGGGACCTCCCCCGTTAACCAGGACTGCTGATAAATGATGGAGAGCGGCTTGGCTATCTTCTCTGCCCGCTCTCTCAGCACTCTCGGGTGGATCCCATCCGGCCCCATAGACTTGTGAGCATCCAGATGACGTAGCAGGTCGTTGACCGCTTCCTCTTGGATTATGGGGGGTTCATCCTGCTCGCCATCCCTGTCCTCCAGCTCAGGGGGCCGAGTACCCTGAGGGTAACTAGTCTGCCTGCTAAAGACTGAGGCAAAGAAGGCATTAAGTACCTCAGCCTTTTCCTCATCCTCGGTGACAATGTTCCCCCCCGCATCCAATAAAGGATGGAGATTCTCCCTGGCTCTCTTCTTGTCATTAATGTATTTGTAATACATTAATGTATTACATTAATGTATTACATTACACCATCTTGTCCAGTCCAGTTTGGGACTGAGGTTTTCCAGCCAAGCCCTCAAATAGAGATTGCTGGGGCAATTAATGTGACCTCTAGGACCAGCAGGACTATGCTCACACCAAGCATTGCAAATCCAGGGAATCCAGTATTATGGTTCAAAGAGATCCCCATGAGCCAAGGTCAGAAAGGCAGTGGTGTGATAGAGCACCTGAAGCATCTGACCATTTTCATTTGGCAAAGCTGTTGGAGATACTCATACCCCCATGTTCAGAAAATGACTTTAGGTTAATCCAGGACTTCAAGGACTAACCCATTCCACTCACAACCGCATGGTTATTGTGAGTGCCACCACAAGGCAGGAACAGTTCCTTCCTTGGCCACAGCTCCCTGCAGTTGTCTGAGCCATTGCATGTTGGATTCGTCTCGCTAACCTTAGGCATCCCTTCACCCTTCTTTAGGTGAAACCCTTTTGGCTTAGGTGGAGCCCATCTCCTTTGCAGAGGCTCCACCAGGGCAGCTTTCCCAGTTCCAGATGTCTCTCTTCTCCTCAACCCTACAGCAGATTTTTAGCCACACATTCGGACTTGACCTCTTCCCTTCCCTGCCTGCCCTTATACGTGGCACTAGGAGGGAGCAATTTGGAGCCTGCTGCCACTGAGACCCTGATCTCCAACCTCCAAGTGGCCTCCAGAGCCTCTCTCCCCCTCACTCCCCACTGCTGCTGGGACCCACTTTGACCAGGATGGCTGCCTCCTTCCTGAAATGTCCTTGGAGCCTGCCCAGGTCCCTTTGTGATGCCAGTCAAGTTTATACTTCATCTTTTACCAGAAATTCAGCCTTCCACACACAGATGCTCAAACCTCCCACATCCATGGCCTTCCTCTTCCTTTCTCCTGACAATCCCCTCCCTGAAGGTGTAACCTCGGTCCACAAGTGACCCATCACCACCTTTGGGACCATTCCCTGCCTGCTGGGCTGATGCTCTCAGGCCGGAAGTCTTCCCTGCTTTGGAGGAGCAGCATCAGGGTAAGACTGCTCCATGGTGTCCCAGAGGCCATCACCAACAGGTACTTCCACCTCTCCAGGCTCCCCTCATCCAGTGAGCCCAGCTGCAAGAGGCGGCACTCCCTGCAAGGATCATGAAGTGTAT
This sequence comes from Pygoscelis adeliae, assembly GCF_000699105.1. Taxonomy (NCBI): domain Eukaryota; kingdom Metazoa; phylum Chordata; class Aves; order Sphenisciformes; family Spheniscidae; genus Pygoscelis; species Pygoscelis adeliae. Next base: position 75,251 of record NW_008825251.1, read on the forward strand.
ATGAGTACAGTTGCTGGCCACAAGGCAGGAAATTACATATCTGGCACTTGGCACAGGAAACCCCAAGCTCCCTTCCCTGTCTGTACTTTTACCTGTGTTCGTTTGCCTTGCAGGCACAGATCTGGTTCTGCACTTGGCCGAGCTGCATGAATTCCCCTTTGGGGACCTGCCTCCAGCAGTGGAAAACTGGCTGATGTCCTCCCCCTGCGGCTCAGCACTCCTTCTCTCTGCTGCCCACACTACTGCCAGGCTCAGCACACACCATGCCAGGGCTCTTCTTGCTCAAGGACAGGCTCTTGGTGTGTTTACTGCTTTATCCCACACTGGTGCTGCTCTCTGTTACAAGCATGCACCTGCTGACAGCTGTTTGCACGCACTGAGTCTTTGCTGTACAAAGTTCCACACACCATCAATAAAAGCTGCTGGCTGAACCACTGCAGAAGTCACCAGCACCGGTATCTCTGCCTTTCAGAGGTGAGACCAAGGAACAGAAGGACCTGTGGCTCCAGGTCTTCCTCTGTTTTCATCCCTGTCTGTGATTTCCAGGGTGCTAGGGTCATAGCACACTTTTCCCTTCTCCCTAGTTTTCAAGAGTGCAGAAAAACCCAGATTGAGAGCGACCATCAGTTCACATTGTCTGATCGTCTGCATAGACATGGCATTAACACTCACAAGACAACCTTGCATGAGCCTATACCCTGTGTGGGACTCAGAGGTCTCCAGAAAGACATCCAAACTGTGTTTAAAGAGGATGGAGACCAAGCACTTGCTTCACCTTTTGGCCACGCACACCAGTAGTTCATTAAGTCACAGCTAAAATATTGCAACTAATTTCTTTTTTCATTTCAGTTTCAACTTCAGCTTCAGCTCCCAGCTGCTTGCTCTTGCTTGCCCTTCTGCAGCACCAGAGTCCTCCTCCCAGTGAAAGCGCACAGAGGTGGCAGCTGAGCTACTGCACAGGTCAGAAGGAATTAAGTCCCAGGCAAGAGCCTGGTCAGCCTCACCTAGCTGCACGGTGCGAGCAAATCAGGCTCAGGGCAGAAGCAAGACAGAGGCCAGCGCTGATGCAGGCAGAAAGGACCTTCCTCTAGGACAGGCAGCTCCTGCTGACACCAACACTCAAGCAAGAGCAACTGGGGATAGCCCACAATGTTGGAATTTCTCCTTGCCATCTGCTCAGTCCAGCCCTGATCTGCACCCAAAGATGAAATCATCTCCCCGTGTCTCCTGGCTTACACAAATGCTGCTGCCCAGCCAGTGCGGCTCACACCACCGCTCCCTGCTTTCCCTGCAGCAAATCGTCTGCAAACTGCACTGGGGGTTGCTGCTGCACAGCAGCAGGAGCATGTCCTGAGTTTTATGTCCACTCTGACACGCGAGTCCCAAGCCAGGAGCTCTGCAAACATGAACAAGTTCAGCAGTGTTTCTTTCTAACCACAGCTTCCTGATGTAGTAGCTCTGTTTTAAAGGACTGAAGTTTTAGTTTTGCTTGGGGTGCAAGTGATAGAGTAACAGTTGAAAATTAAGCAACACAAGGAAATTGCCCCATGCCCAGAGGCTCCTGAGCAAGTCCTGGCCTCCGGAGGCCTGAGAAGACAACAAACCTCAGTGACCACCACTGACAAAATGATCTACAGGAGCACAGCTCCCCACCTGCTCCAAGCCTGCAGGTGCTGGGGAACTTCAGGGCAGCAATCACAGCCCACAGACAGGCCCTGATAAAGTCCTGGGCACCATCCCCTCATCTGCTGGAACTGCAAAATAACGAGAGGTGACATGGTGGTGGTGCAGTTTTGTTGCTCCCAGCACATTTACCAGACCTACCAGGAGGAGGCACCAAGGGGCTCAGAGCCCTCTGGACCACCATAAGGAGAGCCCCACCACAGTGGCAACATATCATGGATATTTTCCACAGGGGGTCAGAATCTTGATTTGCCCAGGAACAGGCCAGCATGATGGTTACATTATACTGGCCGTAGTTTTCAGCTAAGTCCCAAGGCAGGTCTAGATGAGCAGTAGGAAGCTCTCAATGGGAAGCCTGGACCCCCCACTGAGCCAATCTTGCCCTCACTCATGGTCTTCCCAGGGCATCAAGCTCTGCTGCTCGCTCCCTCCTGTGCCAGCAGCATGCAGCAGCCCCTTCCCCTCCTGCACCATGCCTCATGATGCCTATCGGGGTCTTCTGGCTTTTGCCATCGGTCAGAAAACAAAGGCATTTGGCCCGAATAAGTTTTGCATCGGATGCTGTGCTCAGCAGCCGGCTCTCATCCCAGCTTTGTGAATTTTTGGAACCACTCATGCATTTGGCCTCCAAACATCCCACGTCAGAGTATCCCACAGCTTAACTCTGGACAAGTGAGGAAACCATCCTGCGGCCCCCAAGAACTTCCTTTTTTTGCTTTTAGTTTGATGCTTGTCTGGTCGAAGGGTTCTGTCCTCTCTTTACCACGCAGTGTGAGCCCAGTACAAGGTACAGCCTTCCCACACAAACCTCTCACCCTTTGCTCTTGTCCCCACCAACTGATGCCTGTCACGCGGCCACCACGACCCATCACAAGCCTTCACCAAATCTTTGCTTTGGTGATGCTCATACCACTCTCCACTCACAGTGACAAATAATACAGTGATGCCCGAACTGGGGTGCAGATCCTGTGGGACCATGATGGGGATGGCCCCCCCAACTCCTCAGGGTGCACCCCCGCAGCCCCCTGCCCCTGCTCACCTCCTCCAGGCTGTTGGCAGTGGCCTTGCAGCGGCCCATGTGGCTGGCAAAGGTAGAGGTGGTGGGTGAGCTGAGGTCCTCCTGTGCCAGCTGCACGAAGTTGCGCACGGAGATGAGGGCCGCCATGGCGCCACAGTGAGGTGGCACCAGGAAGGGGAACTGCTGGCAGGAGCCGCGGGCGGCCCCGCACTGGGCA
>NW_008825251.1:78197-109157 GCF_000699105.1 Pygoscelis adeliae
ACTGGGCAGGGGGCTGGGGTGGAGGGCTGGGGTCACGCTGCTGCCAGCAGCGAGGGCAGGAGGGAGCCCCTCACCTTGCACACCCACACCCCAAACAGACACACACATCCCCTGCAGTGTGCACACACTGACACACAGCCGCACACCCAGGCACACAGCAGCATGGCTACAAATCCTGCAATTATCAGCTGAAATATTTTCAGGAAGCCTGAGGCAGACACACTTTGAGTCACAGGGAGCTCCAGCCGGGTGCTGTGGTGGAAAATGCAGCTGAGTGTGGCTGCAAGAGCCAGGGAGTTGCCTGGGGATGTGCACTGGGCATGCTGCGGTGCACTGAGCTTGCTGGCATGGACCGGTCACCGCTGAGGTGCACCAGGTGTGCTGGGATACACTGGGCACTGCTGGGGTGCACCAGGCACTGTTTGCAAAGGCAATGTCCCCTGCAACAGGCCCTGTGGAAAGCTGGGGGTGACGCAGCACTGGGAGCAGCACTGTCACACCCCAGGGCCCCGCTCTAGCCCCACACAGGTGCTACATGACCTGAGCCTTTTGCAGCCTGTTTCGCTCCCCCAGCAGCCCAAGGGTCCCCTGGGGGGAGAGAGGGCTCCCCCTTTACCATTCTGGGGCCCCCCACCCAGCAGCTGAACTCCGGCCCCCCTGTGGGAGCAACATATCTGCCCCACACTCGCACCTGGCTTCAGGTCCAGCCAGAGTCCTCACCTGCTCCCTTCCTGCCTGCCTGGCTCTGCCCAGCTAGTTTTCTCCCCAAAACTTACTCTATTCCTAGCCCCATTCAAAAGACAATCAGGCAGCCATCTTCACTATAAAACCCCATTGTCAGTTAATTTCTTTGGAAATGCAACGGTCCCTTTGAGCATCATCTCCTGCACCAGTATGAGACCCCTCAGAAGGAATCTGTCCTGTCAAAACTCAGGGTGAAGCACCTCCACTTGAGATCAGATCATGTCAGGGCTTGTCTCTGCAGAAGACAGGAACCCTGGGGCACCAGAGACCATGCTGAGAACAAGTCTCATTTAATTTACATCAGCCCAACACCACAACACAGATTCATGCTGATGACCCCATGCTGATGTCCCAGCGCTGTGCTATCTGGGAGGAAGGGCGAAGGGGCATCAGCAAGGACTGCCTGCAGCAGGCTGGCCCCCGGCTCCAGAAAGCAGCTACAAAACACAAGCAGCATCAGAGAGAGCAGCCAAGGAGCTTTTATTCCTGTGGAAATGAAGAGCCAAAATGAAGTTTGAAGCAAGCTTGAATCCAACCCAGCACATGGAGGAAAAGCTGTTAAGCAGCTTGTAAGGAGTGACAACCAGAAAGTCCATGTCCCAGGGAGTGCTACCATGTCCAGAGCTGACTCCAATTCCAAGAGCTGTTCCTGTGCTCTTGGCACAGCAGGAAGCTCATGGCTACCTCAGCTCTGTTGTCCTTCTCCCAGGGGAGCCCCATTCAAAGGCCTTCCAGGTCCTACCTCCACCAGGACCCTACACCAGACCTGCCTTCCCCCCGTACAATGTGTTTTGAACTCTTCAGACAAAGGTCTGAGAAGTGCCAAGTGTTGTCAAGCCAGGGCATGGATGGCTCTGTATGTCCCCATCTCTGCCAAAAATTGCTCTCAATGGCAAGAGCTGGTTTCAGCTGTCACATCTGTGGGGACAGCCCCAGCGGACCCCATTTTCCCACCTTCCCACCTCAGTCACACAAAGAACAATTTTTTTCCCCAAAGCTGTAACTGTCCTTCAACGAGTTTGCCTTATTTAGTAGGTTGGTTACTTGGTTTCTTAGCACCTTATGGGTACTTAGCATGAAACATGACTCCCCAAAGTGAGGCCACTTCTGCAGGTCTCTCACTCTGAAGATGGACTCTGCACCTGCAGGATTTCCTTAAACTTTCTGGTCCAGTCTTGATTCCTGCAATAATCACCCCTGTCTTTGAGTAGTCCTGTGCTGGAGAGCATTTATCCATTGATGATCTTCTCGCTGATGTATCCAGGCATGGTGTAGATCAAAAGAACCAGGAAGATGGTCAGAACAGCTACGACGAACAGCACAACGATGTATTTCTTGTACCGTTTCCAGATAAAGAACACAAAGGTCTTCATGGGATTCACAAACCAGTTGAAAGAAGTTTTTGGCCGGCTGGAACAGGAAGGGAAGAATAGATAAGCACAGGCTCAATCCACAGAGCAGCACATTGGCCCCTCTGCTTTGGTGCCCCGCCACCCTCATAGGTCGCCAGCTCTTCCTGCTGCTTCCAGACAGAATCACCCTAGGGGCTGCAATAACTACAGTGCCTGTGAAAGTGCTGGAGACAACAGGACCTGAGCCTCAGGACAGCCCCCGCAGAGCTGTTCTGCACCCATGTGGCTAACAGGTGCGTTCACATGATTAAACCAGAGCTGCCCTTTTTGTAGAAGCAATGTTATGGCACAGCTCCCTTGAGTACCTCACTGAGATCAGCCCTGCCCAGATGCTGCAGCCACAAGTCCTGCTGGACCCACTCAAGCTCTGGGAAGCCCTGGCAGCCTCAGTCCTGCAGACCCTACCACCCAGGGCCTCACTGATTGCTCTCAGCTTCCTGAAAAGCAGATGCTCCCTGTCCCCCAAGCAAACAGCTGCTGAAAACACAGCACTGTCCATCCATGTTAAAGATGATAACACAGATACTTACTTGGGCTTTTCCAGGGGTTCAGGCTCTTTTCGGCCCAAACCGACAGGACTTTTCTCAGCCTCCTCCACAGTCAGCAGCTGGAACTCTGCTTCCACCTTACCCTGGAGGGGGAACATGTCTGAGCCACAGCTGCACGTGTTGCTTCGCCGAGCAGCCTGCTGACCACACACCCTGCCAGGACTGGGTATTTTTCTCCCAGTTCCACTTACAGATGCTCAGAGCAATTAACTTTTCTCTCCAGGCATTAGCTACAGAGTCTCTCACTTCGCAGCCAGTGGAATCTGTGGCCTGGCCAGAAACTAACTGTTTTGCAGACAAGGCACTGTATTGTAATGCACTCCCCAGCTATCTGGATTTGTCTGCAGCCTCCCACACTGGCACTGAGCAAAACTCACCCTGGGGACAAACAATGGTCCACTAGCAGGGCCATCAGCAGTGAGTCTGCCCTGGGGCAGATGGCACCTGCCTGTCTGGGGTAGGCAGAGACCCTAGGATGAGCTTTTGCTGCTCTCCTGTCTGGCTGATGGGGAGCCATGTGCCTCTTGCTTTGGTCCCCTCACTGAGCACTGCTCTATGGGAAGCTCAGAGGAAGACATGAAGTTGGACACTCCCTGCATGCCACCGCAGCTGGCACTGCTGGATTTGCAGCAGATGGGACAAGTCTCCAGGACCCTGCACAAAGTCCTGGGAAGCTGGGTCATTGCTGCCTCTGTAGGTTACGTGCATGCAGGACAGGTTGCCATGTCAAGGCAGAAGCAAAACACTGCCTCTCTGCTCACCTGTGCCAGCACCCTGCCTTACCGTCAGGAGATATTTGTTCCCACTGGGGTCTGTGAACTCCACATCCTCTGGTTTGACTGAGCTGCTCCACTTCTTTTTCTTCTTCTTCTGCTTGTCCTCCCTCTCCTCTCTCTCCTCATCTTCTTGATCTTTGAGTTTGATGAAGGGCCACCAGCCCCTCATGCGCTTGTTTCGGAAGATGGAGAAGCGAGGTGTTGCATTCTCCTTGGCCATCTTGATGGTGCAATGCTCTGAGCTCTTGGCTGCCCGCACCATGTCATGCAGCTTCAGCTCGATGGAGCCTGCAGGCACAGTGAAGAGGAGAGCTCATGGTGAAATCTTGAGGTCAGCCCCACACACCATTTGGCTTTCTGTCTCAGCCACACTCGCACCACCACGAGTAGGTCCCAGCTGCTGCAATGATCTAGCAGAGTCCTGCACATTTACAGGTGGAGAACCTGAAGCTCAGCATAAGAAAGGACCAGCCCAAGAGTTAGAGACTAAGAAGCAGAAGCCACAGGTCTTATCTCGTCTCTGATGTGGCCAGTTTGGTCTGCATGTGGCACAGTGAGTTATTTTCACTACTTTACCATGTTCCACCCTGCTCTCCTCACATGTCCAAGCTCCTCCTCCCCTCTCATTCCTGCAAATGTCAATAAAAAAACTATAAAATCTGGGAAACTCTTTAAAGGTTTCAGGTCTGTCTTACATCTGAAACAGCCTCGGTTCATTTACCTGCTTGGCCTTGTGCCCCTGTCCTCTTTGGAAGGAGTTCCTGTCCCACTTTGGCACTGAGCCCTTGCAGCAAATCAGGCTTATCACGTACTGGCCTGTATTGACAAAAGCATAGCCAGCAACCAAGGGATGTGGGTATTCTCTGCTCAGCTCTGGGGAGACCGCATGAGGATACACTGTCCAGTTTTGGGCCTCCAACACAAGAAAGGTGTCAACTAACTAGAGAGATTCCAGTGGCTGAGATGATCAAGGCTAGAGTATGTGCCATAGCAGGATGGGCTGAGAGACCTATGCATGTTCAGCCCAGAGAAGAGAGGTCAAGGGAGAGATCTTAGAGCATCTCTCACAGCCTAAAGAAAGCTACAGAGCAGATGAAGCTCAACTCTTCTCAGAAGTGGATGATGAAAGTATGCAAGGCAACAGACACAAGCTGCTGCAAGTAAAAAAATTTGAAAATTATGAGAATGGTGCAGCCAGGAAAAGGGACCCAGAAGGGTGCTGGGATCTCCATCCAGGTACCAGGAGGTACTCAAAACTCACCCAGACAAGGCCCTGAGCAACCTGAACTATGTTGCATCTAACCCTGCTTGGAGCAGGAGGTTGCAATAAAGACTGCAGAAGCCCCTTCCTGCCTAGAAGTTCCTGAGATTGTACATGCCAGGAATCGTTGGGATTGCTGTCTAACACTTTCTTCAGTGCCTGAGTAGCATGGCTGAACCAATCACCATTGGAAGTGCCTCATGGAGGTAAAGCCCTTTAAATACACCATATCTCTTGATAAATAGAGTTTTATCCTGCCCAAGAGACAGCAGGGCAAAGGGGCTGCTTTTTAATGGGGAGGCCAAAATTTGAAGAAGGGAGGGACAACTGAACGGAGTGCTACAAACTTGGGGATGGCAGCAGAAGCAGGAGAGAAACAGCAGCATTTGTGCTAGCATAGTGTGGGCAGAATCACCACCAGCCCAGCTTCATCGCCAGGCCCTGTTGCATGCCCAGCTCAGCAGGTCTGGTTACTGGGAAGTACCAGAGCAGCCAGGGAGCTCCGAGCCTGCAGTGATGGGATGCCACAACTCAAGTGTAAATGGTCTCACAAAGGTTGCCAATCCCTGTGCCCACAACATAAGCTCCTGGGAAAGCTGCTCTTTGGCCAAGTCTTTGGGATCTGCAGATCTAAGTGAGAGCAGGGAAAATGAGCAAGTTTATCAGAAAGGTTGTGAGGAAGCAGAACCTGGAAGTCCTGTGGCATGACAGGCCCTGAAAAAGGACACCAATGCCCTGGGACAACTATGCAAGCTCAGCGTGTCTGTGCAGGAGAGGTGCATATCTCCAGGCTCTGCCTATAGCTCACATGTGAAAAAAACAGCCCAGGTGACTGCTGAGCTGAAGTGCTTGATGTGATGCTCCTGGTGTCCCTTCTCAGAGAGCGGGGCCCTGAGGGAAACACTGTAATACTCCAGCAAGGTGAGGGACAGGTCACCCCACTTCCAGCAGGTCACACCATACCTAGAAAGTCATTAGCTGAAATCCTGTCGTAATCCCAGACCTGGAGGACCAGAACAGCTGGTTCCCGAAACTCTGATTCCTCCACGGAGAAGACAGAGTCCTTCTTCTTGTAGGTGATCTCCTTCTCGGTCGGGAGATAATTGAAACGGAAGATGAACCTCCAGTTGAAATTGCCCTCCCCGGTCAAGGAATTAAAGTGAACATCCGTCTCCTGCTTGTCGTGATCAAGACCCTTTATCCAGCTGCAGGAGAAACTCAGTTATCTCCTACCCCCTGTCAGCCAGCCCCAAAAGCAGAGCAGAAGGATGGAGGGGCTGAATGCCATGGGGTAGCAGGAAAGGAAGAGTCAAAGAGCCAAACCAGACCAACACCTGACCAACACCTTTGAGGGTACAGCAGTCCATGCAGGGGACTGGAGTGGGGCACCTCATGCTGAGACAGGGAGGAGCCGAGGTTCAGAGGAGGCAGTGAGGGTGTGGGGCAGGGCAGGGAGCAGGACAGCCAGGCTCTGGTCTCCCTTTGGTTCCCATCAGACCTTTTCACGTAGATGTCACTGGAAGGCTCTCCTGTTACTGGGTTCACATCATCAAGGATCACGTCATCCGTGTTCCAGATAATCACACGCAGTTCATAGCTGTGGGAAGGACATAGGGGTGAGCGAGGACACATGCTCTTGCCCCCGGTGCCTTGGAGGGCAGGTCAAGCCCACACTGGCAGAGCAGCAGGACTTGAACCCTCCTAGCACTGTGGTCCCCTGCCAGGGCTCCTCTGGCCAAGCACAGCCAGCAGCCTCACTGCCATGCACAAAGCCCTTCCTGGGGGGCTAAAACCCCACAAGACAAACACCCACAGTCAAAACAGGCAGCTTTTGCAAAGCAAATTCCTGGTGCGTGGGAAACCCACCCAGCACCGCTTAGCCATAGAAGCACAGAAAAGCTTCAACAGGAAGGGACCTCTGCAGTCTCTGCTCCAACCTCTTGCTCTAACTTCATAGTAGATCAGATTGCTCAGGGCCTTGTCTGCATGAGTTTTTAATATCTCCAAGGATGGATATCCCAGCACCTCTTCTGGATCACTCCATCCCTGTCCCAGGGTAGCTTCACTCTCATTGGGAAAATGTTTTCCCTACCTTGCTGCAGTTTGTGTCCATTACCTCTTGTCCTTTCATATGCACCTCTGAGAAGAATATGGACCCTCCATATCAACAGCCCCATTAGATCATTGAAAACAGCAGATCTCCTCCTTCGACTTCAGTTCTCCAGGCACCCAGAGGACGTCTCTCCACTAGCCAAAATAGAGCTAGATGAGTAGCTCTGACCTGGGTTTCTATCACCTGCATGTCCAGCCTTAGAGAGATTAACCCTGCCCTTCACAAACACTTGTGCAGCTGAAGCGCTTATGCCCCATGCTGATACACCCAAGACACCATCCCATGCCCAGAGCTGAAGCAGAGAGGAGGGCTGCATGCCAGGCTAGCACAGACCATCAGCCTGTGCAGGACTCCATGGCAATTCCCACCAGGCATGGCAAGGGACAGTGACCCTCCACGCAGGCTCACCAGCCCCAGCCCTGCTCCCGTGGGTGCTACCTGACAGGCAGTCGTGGCTTGATATTGACCGGCGGCGGTGCAGGGACGTCATTTGGAAACATGTCAATCCACATGTGCAAGGAGCCCTGACAAGAGAAGACAGCAGAGGAACTTCAAAAGACAGATCACCCTCCAGCTCTTCAAGGAGCAAGGGCTTGGTCCTGCAAGGAGAGCTATCACCAGAAAGCCACTGCTTGGCTCTCTCCATCCCCAGCACTTCATAGTGACATGTGACTGAATTTTAGATAGGGAAAAAATTAAAACTACCAAAAATTGCTTATTTCCCTCCCCACCCTGCTCCCAAGAAAAACCATTTCAGCTGAACTGAGTTCATTTCAAACAGAGGCAAATGTGTCCCTCTGTCTTAACAAGAAGCATACAATGATGCAACGCTTCAGCATAACCAAGAAAACTAAAAAGTGATCGGTCTGACCCTCCCCTCCCCACATGCGTTTCCAATGCCGACCAAAGCCAGAATGACTGCAGACTTCTGGTTTGTTACAGACCTCCAGTACCCGAGGGAACAGGACATGTTCAGCACAGGACGTTGAAATGGTTGAGCTCAGATCACTGCACTGCATAAAACTGAGGAGGAACGTTTGTCCTCCAGCCAGCAGTCACATCGTGCCCCCAGGGAGAAGCCAAGGGGGCAGAACGGGGCTTTTGCAGGGGAGCAAAGCAGCAGTGATAGGGGACAAAGCAGAAGAAGAGGCAGGGATAGGCAAGGACACTACCACCCACTGTGGTGCATGGTGGCAGGGCTCAAAAGGCAGAGCATGTCCCTTTCCACCCACACAGCATCCTCATCAGAGCAGTGCTACATGGCCTGAGGAGACAGGAAGGACTCTGGGCCACCAGCATTGTGACCACAACATCAATGGACAGAGGTCCCTTGAGGAAAGGGTGTTCAGAAGCACCATGAGAGGTCAGAGGGTGGATCTGAGCAAAGGATACCCAAGGCCAACAGTCCTCACTTCACAGAAGGGCTAGCCATCCACAGACATAGCTCCAGTCACCAACCCAGGAAGGGGCAACACATGTGATTCATGCCATGATGAGGAGACAAAGGGACAACAGGGGACCAGCCAGGGGACTGGGAACCAGCTGCCCTGAAGGTCCTTCCCCAGAGCAATGTCTAGGCTGGGCAAGGAAACACATCTCACCTGCACAAGCCCAGGGTTCTCGGGGTTGTACAGGGACCGGATCTCCACATGCTCTGGTACCAGCTTGTACCCATATCCTGGCATTTCTTCCCAGTGCTGCAGGACGTACAAAGCCTTATGTTCATCATCCACTGACCAGTTCTCATCTGCCACTCTTCTCTTGTTCCTCACAGAGGCCTCTGCAGCAGGACACAGCCAGGTAGAAGATGAAGGCATCTGGTCAGCAAGAGCCACGTCAGGATGTTAGTCACAGGCACAAGTAAGGGAAGATGATGGCCTGGGCAAACAAGCACGTCCCCAGAAAAATAAAATGGGGAGAAGCAGGAGGGTGAGGATGAAGGGAATGAGTCCAATATGTTGTAGTGATGAGGAAAACTGTAGGCAGGAAGACAAACAAGCTAAGAGAAGTAAGAGGAAAAGGGCAAAAAAGAATTTACTATGGCCCTGGGAAAAGGATCCAGGGGACACCGAGGAGGATGTGACCCTCTGGGGCACTTTAAGTCCCCATGTCTCTGTGGTAGTGCCAACAGATCCATGGATGAAAGGTTTTGCCCTAGAAGTGCTCCAGCAAAGCACCACTTGCCACTTGGCAGTGACATGCAGCTGTGCTCTCCGCTAATTAACAGTCTGCGTGATTAATTGACTCATTTGGCACAGTGAAGCCAAATGGCAGTTCAAGACCAAATCCTGCTGGTGGGAAGGAAAGCAGGAACCAACAGGTGAGGACACAATGACCCACCCCGGGTTTATGGAAAGCATTTTCCCTTTGGGATCAGTCTGAGACAAAACCATCCCAAGCAGTCCCCGAGCACAGCAGAGGTTCACGGGGCACCAACTGCAGCCACATGTGAACCAGAGCCAGCTCTCAGGGGAACACCAGGAGAGCATCTCATTTCTCCCTTCCCAGCTACTCAGTGACCTGAGAAAAGGGGAAAAGGGCTTTTGGAGACTCCTTGCCCTCTCCTGAGTAGGATTTCTTTCCCCTTCATGACATAAGCTATAGAGGCCAGCGGAAAGCTGAGGAACAGCAGCACTGAAACAAACAGAAGGTAAATCTGGCCGTACATGTAGGTCCCCCCTCTCTGGGCAGGTCGGGCACAGGGATCATCCTTCCTACAGGCTACGTAGCATTGCCTTGCAGGACCCAGCCATCCACAAGTGGGCCACATCTGCTCCATCCTTCCCACCAGGCTGGATTCGATTGCACAGGTTTTGGCTACTGGAGGGAACGTGCACAGCAAGGACAGGCTTGTGCTCAGGGAAGTTCTCCATCACTGCTGGCGAAGGACATGAAAGGTTGCTGTGTTTTTGGACATCTGTGGCCCTGGCTCAGGGTTTGTAACACCAGTGAGGAGGAAAGAAAAACAGCAAAGGAGAAGCAGAAGCTGCCCACAAGGAGGAAATCAACAGTAGTGAGGAGCAGTGGGGAGTCACCCAAGGCACCCAAAGCCACCAGAAGCAGAGAGCATCCTGAAGGACAAAGCCAGCTAAGAACAGGAAAGGAGACTGAAAAAGCCCTCCCCCAAAAAAAAACCAAAAAAAAAGGACGCCGGTATCTTGCTGATGGTAGTCACAAGCAGACGGAGGTACAGATTTGTGCCAGTGTTAGCCACCAGAATAAGCTACGCCTTCTCTGGCTGCACAAGTCATCAAACCCCCATGCACATCACCACCGTGCAAGCGGGTTTACTTTGCTCCACCCACTGCCTGGGAAGCCACTTTGGGACCTAATGGCCTGGATCACATCTTCCCCCAGTGCAACATTGTCATCCACTGAAACCAGGGCACTGAGCACTGAGGATGCTCCCCGTGGTGACCCAGAAAGCTGGGCCATGCAGGGCACAGAGTAGGGGCAGCCAGCCTGGACACTTCAGGGAAGAGTGGCTGGTGGGTTCCCAGACCTCTCACCAGCATGTGCACTGCTGAGCACAGGCAGCTGTTTAAGGGAGCAGTCATTGTTCTCCAAGCCCTCTGTACCTTCAGGAAAAGCCTCTGGAGGGACCTTGAATATCTTATTGTCCATTTTGACCTCCTCCCGTCTGTACTCTGCTGCAGGGAGCGAGTTTTTCTTGCATAAACTATCCAAGATCTGTGTGGGCTTGAAAGCGTCTCGCCACATGTTGTAGCCATTTCTGCATGGAAGGGAAAACATCGAGAACATCTTCAGCTTAGACACAACAGGTTTTTTTCTTAGGCCATGAAACACCCTACCTTCCCTAAAGCACAGGCTATGCCACCAGATCCCTGCTCAGATTTTCACTGGGAAAACCACAGGCACACGAAAGCTTAATGAATGAAAAGCTTAACAAGCTCTCCTCCCCAAGAACAAGCCAGGCTTGGACCCCACAGAACCATTAGCTTCAGAGCAGCAACAGGAGCAATTCCAGGTGCAGCTTGTAAATGGGAGAGAGGTTTTAGCAGTGCTGGGGACTCAACTCCATGTCCACAGGTAATTCTCCAATAGCAGGGTAGGAGAAGAGAAGTTTACAGAAAACTGGCCAAAGACACCAGAGAATCCATACTGAATGAGGCCAAAGGAAAACAGATGTCATGAGTCTTGCTTACAGAATTAGCTACCGCCAGAGAAACTGCCCTACTTTCTGAAAGAGGTCAAAATCACATCAATGTCAAGTGAACACTTTTCTCACAGAACACCAATATGAAAGCATTAAAGAATTTTTTGCTATTATATGCAAAATATATTAGCCCATAGTAGGAATTAGAGCTATCACAGGAAGCTGGTAGGAGTCTAAAGGAGATGGAGTTATCCATGTAACTTGTAGTGAATCTGTGGGGCACCTGCTCAAAGGATACTGTGGATGCAAGCTCCATCCTGCAAAACTGGAAGTGCTCTGTTACCCACCCATACAGTAGGCGAGAAGAATGCATCTCATGGCCCTAATGTGTCACACCAGTACCTACATGTCATACTGAGACGCCACTCCACAGTTGGCCCTGTGCTTGCTGTAGAATCTATTCTCCAAGTCAATCTTGGTCTCCCCAATCAGATCATCAGACCCAACCAAATCATGGTCGAATATTGCCACAGTGAGTTCTGATTCCATGGGAAAGGAGACTGTCAGCTCCACAACTCTGGACAGAAGCAGACAGGGAGAGTGCAATTAGCAAGAGGATGGAAATGAAACACATGCTCTGCTTTAATCATCCTACACATTTAAGAACTGTATTTGACAACTCAAAGACCTCTGAGACAGTTTGGTTCTCCATAAGTTCAGTGCGTGCAGTTTTCAGTGCATGCAGTTTTCAGCGTGCGTGTTCAAACAAAGGAGTTACTTTTCCAGGAATGTATGCCCTTGGATAGAGGTCTTGGAGCTAGGGAAAAAGCTCTCCAATGCTCTGTTGCTGCTTGGCTTGCTATTTTGTCTGTTAAATCAAGCCCTTGGGAATGTTTGCCTCCTGACCCAAAACACTTATGGCTCCTGTCTCAGCTGGAGGCAAGAGACATGCCTGGGACCTTTGTGTTACAGCATAAGATTCTCCAGCAGAAAGGAACAGAAGACCACACATGCTGGACCACAGCCTGAGCCCCAGATTTGCACTATTCCTATTAAACCTGCTAGATGAAAACTTCCTGCATACTCTCCAAACACAGGATTGAGCTGCTTTGGGATGTATCGCTCCTTTGTGTCCTTCTGCTCCTGCCCCACAGTCACCACCACGTAGGGGTCTGCCTTGCCATTGGGGTCTGCTGGAGACAGGTTCGTAGCCTGGAATACACAAGAGGTACTGCCATACATCAGCTGCAGAGAGCAACCTGCACAACGAACACTGCACAGGCCTGAGACCACCCAAGCCCACTGGTCAGGTCCCTCCAGCAGCTGGCCCAGCAGTGAAACAGGCACTTGTTCCCACTCAAATCCCCACTCAACAAACCACCGATGTCTCCAGCTGCCAGCCCGCGTACTTGCTCACTGTCTCAAGGCAAACGAGAGGAGCAAAGAAATGCCAATCTGGATTTTTAGCACCTCCTGAAGCTACAAAGCATGGAAGGCTCCACATGGACAAGATGTAGCTGACTTCCACTGGGCTGGCAAAGCCTTCAAGCCAGCATCAAGTTTTTCACAAGTGCCCCTGCTCATATTTACTGAGCAGAGAATGGCAGGAGATCCATAGGGAGCAACAGACCTCCAAGCATTACTGCCACCGCCACCAGAGACTTACCTTAACGATGTAAACTCTTACAAGAACCTTGATGGGTCTGTTCCTTGGAATGCCCTCGGAGACCCTGGGCTCTGTGCCAGCTTCCTCAGTGGGGTAGACATAGAAGGAGCCCTGCAGAAAAGACATTGCAAGTTACAACTAGATACAAAAGATAGTATCTCAGATGGGATTGGAGCCACCAAGACCAGCTTCACCTGCCAACTGGAAAATCAGAGCCATTGCCCCATGCAGACCGCAGACACCCTGTGCCCATGGGGACAGTCCTTTCCAAAGGCACTGTCATGTCCACATGGCCCAGGCAGTCCCTGCTTGCAAGTTAGGCTGCCGGCTGTCAGACCACTGCCAATGCCAGAAGATTTGAACATCTCCAGGCACTTTGGACTGCCAAAGGCAGGGGACACCAAAGGTTTTCTAGGGACCTTCTTAAATCAACTTCTGTAGTTGATATTTCAGAGTCTTCAAGAGCTCCTGGGTGGGAGGATGATGCCTCTTTTAAACAGGCTTTACTAATTTTAAAACCAGTGAAGCTCACTAATTCTTATTTGCATACTGAACATACCCAGAGGCCCCAACCAGAATAAGAGTCTTTATGCTTCATGCTTTCTCCTTACAAGAGCTAAAAAATCTAAATCAGGTGCATTCATCAACTCACAAAGGACCACAGTACACAATTGCTTCAACATGCACCAACAGTACCCTGGCCATGCCACTCCATGGCCTCACATCACCTTGCACATACGTGCACTCTCCAAGGCTTTGCTGGTGTTGGCATGCTCCGAAATACAGGTTGCCCTAAGGATTTTCTTCCACATGCAGCACAAATGTCATTCAAATGATACAGTACCTTGTACTTCCCCACAAAATGTTCATCCTCCTTTCCATCTTCATCCTCATTTGCTTTGCCACGATGAAGGGGGAAAATACACAGCCAGTCTTCAAAATTATCAAACTCATTTTCCAGCTCAGAGTTGTAGATCTGAAATAAGTAGAAAGGCTTTTGGGGCCTTTTACTGCCATCTTAAAGGGGAGGAGAGTCAGAAAGACCATCATTTCCCTACTTCAACCATTTCACCTGGTCCTACCTTACCCCTGTATTAGTCAGTGCGGGGTGTTATGGTTTTCCCTTGTCCCCCCAGGTCCATCCTCAGATGTGCGCACACATCCCAGCTTGGCTCCAAGACCTCACTAGCTGTTTCAAAGCCCAGCAACGATGGGGGCCCAGTGGACACTGCAGGTTCTCCTCCCAGTCTAACCTCCACTGCAGGGAGGTGAGGAGGACACGGACAAAGGGCTGGGGTTGAAAGAGGCCAGATCTGTCACCCCAATAATCACCTGAAGGGTGGCGATGAGCTTCCTCTTGGGTCGAGCAGGTTCAGCTTCAATTACTGCCTCATCTTCTGCTTCCATGTCAATGGAGGATGCATTTAAATTCCCTCCATCTAGAAATAGCAATAGGAGATTAGGAAATGCTCTGATCTCTCCCATCACTTCACATGTCTGTCCATGAAATGACCCCAGCAACAGCTTTCACTTTCACCCAGGGCTTTGACCTGTGTCAGGGTAACTGGAGCTATTGCCGTCTGTAACAGGTGTCCTTACGGCATCTCAGGTTTCCCAGCAAGGCACGGCTGGATGGGTAGGCTGGCAAAAATTGGCACAGGCTTGCCTGCCTGCAGGGCTACTGTTTAGGAAGGAAGTGGGCAGAGACCAAATGGAGGAAGGTGGCTGGACTAGCCCACAGGTGCTGTCAGGGAAGGCACAAATGAGAGTTAACCCTCTTCTTTGGATGGATGCTTATTTGATGGACTGCTATTTTCCGTGGATGTCTAACTGAAGCATCACTACCACTTTGGGCACAGGCAGCTATGCATGGAGAGAGCATAGCTAGACCTTTCTCTGGGGCACCAACAACCCAAGGACAGAGTTGGGAAACCCAAGGATCTTTGGGAAATGGGTGCGTCCTTGCCCCATTTCCCAAAGATCCCAGATCCCTTGAGCACTAATGCCATGCAGGTACCCTCCAGCCCTCTCCTTAAATAGGATTTAGATCATTTCTATACTTACTGTCTCACGTCCCCACGTCATTGCTAGGCAAGTCACTGCTTACACCTCCGCAAACCTGAGCCTACAGCTGTAACACTATTCTCAGATCACCTGTTTATTATTACTGTCTTTCTGTTACCTCATAGTGAATCCTGTACCCCAGGGTGAGTATCCCACGTGCACAGAGTGACGCCCAGCTCCTGGACAGTTTTGCCTCTCCACCATCCTCTCTCCCCATCCCACCTTTGCTTCCTGCTCTCACCCTGACAATCCCATGATCCTTGCAGCTGATTTTTCTGCAGTTTTTTACTCACTCAGGAAGGCTCTTCCTTCAACACAATTTTCCAAACTTTTCTGAAGAAAGTTTGGTGCTTTCAACTTGAAATAGCCTTTGTTAGGCCTTGCCAATATTTCCAGTCTCTCTGCTCCCTTTTGTGTTGTTTTTGCTGAATGTTGCAAAGCCATTGCCTCCTCAGATCCCATTCCCACAAGCCCAGCACCCTCTGGGATGGTGTAAGTCCTGGCTCTCCCCACAGAAGAGCTGGGTATTGCTAGAGGACTCACCTGTATCATTCAGGTCATCATTCTCAGCATCTTCCTCATCACTGCGTGTCTGAAACACACACAAACAGTCACCCCACATCCCTGACAGCAAAGGCTTCTCCATCCAAGCATAGGACACTGTCAAAGCTTTCCTGCCAGCAGAGTCAGTAATACCTAGCCTGAGATCATTTAGCATTAACATCATTGCAGGAGGGTATCCAATGAGTGCCTTAATGACCTTTTCTTCTCCCCAAATCTTCCTGCTGGCTTTTTTGATTGGGATTTAAGGGACACAGGGCAAGGAAGGAAATTTGGGGCAGACCTGCTCCCATAGCACATCCTGGGAAGACAGCCAGGACAGAGAGTAAGCAGCATGAAAGCCCTTGCATTGCAGCTAAAATCAGCAATGTCACATTTTCAGGAGTGCCTCAACAAAAGCCCAGCTCTGTTCTCAAAACCACTTGGGCACCTAGCTTCAGGGATGTTTCAACACCCATTGCCTGCTGAAATCAGTCCACCTGGTTGCTGGATACCTGGCTACCTTAAGTCTGCTTGACACACAAAAGCCCACATCTTCCTGCAGATCCATGCCAGGAGGGCTCCTATGACACTTAGTGCTGTTGAAAACATCTTCCTCAAGCCAGTGCAGCCACTTTTCCCCTCTGCTGGCAGCTGTCACAAAAGATTACCTGGTTATACAGCTCCTTCAGGGACTCATAGTACTTGGACCACCAATCCAGTTCTTCCAGCTCCGGTTTTTCCTCTTCATATTCATCCTCTTTCTTTACAAGCTTATTGATAGGAATTTTCTTCAAAGGAGCCTTAAAAGAACAGAGAAGAGTTCAGAGGGAGGAAATGGACCACCCAGGACACCCATGCACTCTACTCTAGTGCCCTGGGAGCCTCTGGCAGAGGCTCAGCTTTCAGGCAGAGCACAGGAGGTGCAAAGCTACCTGTAGCCCTAGGTTTGTGCTTTGTTACAAAAGCAGCAGTTTTCAAGGCACAAGGAAACACAGCTCTCCTCCCTGTGCCAGAGCCCAGACACGCAGCAGTGCCGATGCACAGGCAGGGGAGATGACTGTTTGGGTCCAGAGCAAAAACACGTGGTTGAAACCTAACTCTGAACTTCTGAACTTTCTTTTTTGTTTGTAACCTTCAGTTTGGCTTTCCAAACTTCAAAATTTGCTGGGCACAACACATGACTGACCTTCACAAGACTCAGGGGGTGAGTGCTGAGACCTGGGTCACCAGCTGCAGGGCCAATGTTTACCACAGTCTGAGAGGGAAGACGCTGGGATGAGACTTTCTGAGCTGAGATGAAGAGAAAGAGCTTCATGTTTCCATGCATTTATTTCTGCCCACTGCTTCCTACTTTTTGGCCAGTTGTTATTCCACAGGAAAACCCTCCCTGTTACCCCACTATAGTGTGATTGCTTTTAAAGCTTTTGATAGCAGACCCTGCAAAAATATTATTGGAAATCCAAGTACAGTGCTGAGACTGGCCGCCGTCATCAACATGCTTGTTACTGACTCCCAGGAATTCAGATTTATGAGATACACCTTCCCTACTCAGAAATGACCACAGATCAATCAATCCTTTGCTTCTTCCCCTTCATGCCATATTTATTTACACATTTCCAGATCAGGAGCTCTGGCTGTTGCTATCACAGAGCTAGTTAGTGAATCCATTATCCAATGAACAAACCTTGACCCAACTATGTGAGAGAAGCATAAACCTTTCAATCCTTGGTCCTAGTGGACCAGCTCCCTAAAACTTGATGGAGGTCTCACTGGGGACAGCTCTCCAGCCCAGCTATTCAGAGGGTTGAAATAGGTGAATACAATAGTCCTTCCCAGGCTAAATATCTCTGATTCTAGACACAGACTTTCTACAGGGATAAGTTACTGTCTAGTATCTAGCCCCAGCTAAATGTCCTGCTGGACTAAGACGTCTTCACGAGCCACTCTCCCTCCTCTAGTTTCTACAAATGTAAGGCAACAGTGCCTGGGAAAGAGACCCCAAGGAGATGCCACATCCACAGATTAACAGCCCCGCTGCTGTGGTGGGAAGGCAAATGTTGAGCTAACCTTGGAGAAAACAGTCTGTAAATTGCCCTTTGCCATCCCCAAAGAGGGATGCCAGCCCTTACACAGCACTCCATCGCTTGGCTGCTGCTGTTTCCCGAACACCAGTCTGGAGCTGAGTGCTACCGACCAGGATCACAACCTGCCTCCAACCCTAACCTGCCCCACGCTGTGCTTTTGCTGGGCATCTTATGGGCCTTGGGAGAGGACTTTCCTGCCTGGCTAGGAGGGAGCGGAAGGGCCAGGGATCTCTGCCACTGGCAAAACCTGCCTGCTGCCTCCACAGGAACCTCACCAAGCAGCTCACCTTTGGGCACGTCTTCTGGGTCCTCCTCCAGCTCTCTGGGAGAGAATTTCATCACGTCAGACACAACGTGGGTACCCACCAGTACAGTGCGTCCAAACGCCCGCTTTTCCACCACGAAGATGCTGAGGGGAGGGTGCAGATAGACCTGCTCTGGGAGGTCCTGCAAAAGAACCACGCATGGGGTTCGCAGGAGTAAGGGCGATACCCGTGGTAGCCCCACCACACGCGGGGAGGTCTGACAGCACCTTGCAGCTCTGCCCAAAAAACAAAGCCTTGCAGTGACAGGCAATGGCTGAGACTGCTCTTGGTGAGCAATTTCACAAAGGTTTTGATCTACAGCTGAACCATGTGGCCACAGGAGAGCAAAACCCCGGGGGCAACTCCCCTCCTGTTACCTTGCTGCATTCAGACAGGCAGTGCACAGGTGCAGGACAGCCACGGTGCACCCTGGCATGACAGGACCCCCCTTCCCACTCACCACGTCCATGTATTTGACCAGCTCAGTGAAGTTGGGGTTCTCTTTGTAGGCCATGATCACCTCTGACTCCACCTTCTTGCCAGCACATTCAATGATCACCTGGGGCTGATCCACCTCGAACAAGTTCACCCGCTTCAGGTCCCGCAGGCCCCAGAACAGGATCTGAAGCACAACACGAAGCCGCCAGGCTGCTCGAGACATGCCAGGCATGGCAAAGCCATGCAGCCTGCAATCCTGCCTGGTGCTGCCACCCCCCTCACCCCACAGGACACAAGACCCCAAGAGAGGCATGAGGCCACTCTCCCAACCCGGCCACCCAACAGCTCTGTCTGTTAAACTGCTGAGATGGTTTCTCCCTCATGTCAAACACCTCCATTTCTGGCATCTGCTCAGGCCTCAAAGGCAGACTTGCGCTCCAAACCCGACTCCCTCCTCAAGCCCTGTCCTCTGCACAGACCAGCTGTGCTGTCCGCTTGGGGCAGCCCGGTGGGGAGCCAGCACAGTAGAAGGCAGCGCACCTCTATGCGAAACTCCTTCAGCACTGGGCGGATGCCCTCAGGGATGATGAACCGTCCAGCATGGGGATCTCCCAGGTAGTCAGGCTCCTTGGGCTCCACGTCCTCAGGCACTGATGGCTGAACAGGTGGAACCAGGGCACACCAAGCGATGAAAGCCATTTTTACTCCATGCCATGCCCCCTATCCCTCTCCCTCTCCCTCCCCCTTGATCTGTGCTCACAGTCTCTGTCCCTGCAGCCTCCCTTCAGTTGAAAGCCAGATGTGGCTTTCAACAGGGAATCCTCTGGTGGGCCCAATGCAACCAGCTCCTCACCCACACAGCTCTCCCCAGAGAGCTGGCAACCATGTGCAGCTTCCTACAAGCCTGTTACCTCCAAATAGCCACTGTAGTCCAGCTCCATCAGCTCAAAAGTGGCAATGAGCTCTCCCACTGCTTTGCTGCCTTTGTAGAAATCGAAGAACTGAAGGGCAGGTTTGGTGTACGGCTCATCGACCAGCTTCACCTGTGGGACAGCAAAGGCCTGGCCGAGGAACTCAGGGGAACCCTGCAGGAAACAGGGGGAATGGGTCAAAGCATCCCTTTGTTATCTTACCACTTCAGAGAAAAGACCACCACTAATTCCAGCCTATCTGGGACAGCACAAGACCACTCTTCCACCCTTGCCATCCTCTGCTTTGATTTCCTCTGCTCCATCCAGAGCTAGGAGCATGAGACACACGCCTGCAGCAGCTCCTCTTAACCCCCAGTCCACCTCCATGCAGAACTGGGCAAACAGCCTGGGACCCTGCACCGGAGGACATCAAAGCTAGATCAAGTTGCTCAGAGTCCCCTCCAGCCAGGGTTTGAATTCTCCAAGGATGGAGATCCCACAGACTCTCTGAACTCCAGGCCCAGCATTTGAACTCTCTCTGGGTGAAAATTGCTTCCTTATATCAAGTTGAATTTTTCTCTTGTTCCAATTTGTGTCCATTGCCTGTCATCCTGCCCCTGGGTACCTCCAAGAGGAGTCTGACTCCACCTTTTCTACCCTCTCCCATCAGGCAGCTGCAGGCAGCAATAAGACACTGCCTTTGCCTCATCTTCTCCAGGTTGAATATACCCAGCTCTCCACCTCTCCTCACTCTGTCCTGTGCTCCAACCCCAACTATCTTGGTGGCCTCCTCCAGACTCACTCCAGTATGTCAGTGTCTGTCTTGTACTGGGACCCAGGAAATGGACCCAGGAAAGCTACTGAGCTACACAGGAGAATCTGGTGCGAGTTACACCATTCCCCTTATGATAACAATGAGGCCCCAGGAGAGGAGTGTGACTTCAAAGTACTAATGAAGACACAAAAGGGAGGACTGAGGAGGGATGGAAGATGACACCTGGGGGACAGAGGGGAAGGAACAGCCCTAAGAGCTACATCGGCTTCCCCTGGCTACGAGCCCCCTGCAACGTGACCTTGCTGAGGAAGCGGGGCAGGCAGCTGGGAGAGGTGCAGTGCTTCTCCAGAGAGGAGAGATCCCAGATCCACCAAGCACCCATCAAGGCCCTGGCTCAGGGCATCTCCAAGCCATCTGCACGCTGCAGCCGGCAGCTTCACCCCAGCTGATAGCAGAAGTCTGCAGAAAGGCTCAACCTCAGCCACAGTCCCCAGGACTCACCACCACCGGTGGACCAGGATCAAGCTGAGTCATGGAAACCAAACAGATATGTGGCTTCTAAGTGCCTGCTCACAGCACCCACACAGAGCTCCTCTGCCTTCCCTGTCCTGCAAACAACAGCAGGAGGGCAGCATGACCATACTTACAAATTTATTGTGGCTGAAAAGGTTGATTATAACGATGGGTGTCTCTGTTTTCAACTCTTCTTTTTTCCCATCAATAATGAGCTGGTCAAACAAAAGTAACTCGTTCCACATGGGGCTCAGTGTCTCCTCCAGCATCTACAGACAGAGAGAGGAGACCTAAGTGTACCACAGCCAGTGGAAACAAACCACATGCACTTTGTAAAGAGAGTGAGGAAGCGTGGGCTGATCCCCTCTCCCACACAGATGCACACAGCTGGCGCCTGGCAGGAGGGGAGATGGTAAAAGCATGACATCAGCACTTGGGGCCAACTAGCACATGCCAATCAACCTTTGAGACCATGCTCAATGATATGTATGTTTTGTCAAATGTTCCCTGAACATAGTCACACCACCCACAGCATAAAAATGCCTTGCACCTGGAGTTACAAAATTTCCAGGAGGACTATCACAGCACTGGCCTTCAGTATGTCAGTGAGGACATGATGATTTTTCTCTCCCCAAGTCCCCAAGAAGGCAGAGGCAAGAGTTTAAGTGGTCTCACCCTGGTGGTCTGGCAATGAGTCGAAAACACCACTCTCGCAAATGGATCTGAAAGGCCATTGTCATCTGCAGGGAGGATCCCTCGAGCCTGATACAGATGGGCTCGGAGCTGGAAATAGCTGAAATCTGGTAAGAAAAAGAGAAGCGAGGTCCCAGTTCCCCAATCCAGCCCTGCGTGAGGCCAAAAAATGCATGAAGAAGAGGGCCAGCCAGGTAGGAGTGGGCACATCCTGCAAGGAATGAGTACCACTTCTAGGGGCATTCACTGTGGTTCTCAGAAGGCCAGGACATCTCAAAAGATTTGGCCAAGCAAGACAAGCTCAGCAGGCTCCCCAGAAACCTCTGGGAAGGACATGACATGTGAAATGTGCAGTGACCTGCTGTGAGCATCTGCTGCAGTGGAGCACCACCAGGCCTCAGCAAAGGGCCAGACCTCATGCCCATTGCCAGTCTGGCAGCACATTCAGTGCCTACAAAGCACCCGTCCTGCCTGCCACTCCAGCTGTGAGTGTGAAAATATGTCCTCATGAGAGCAAACTGGACCTGCCTGTCCCAGTCATGCCTTGGAGATGACATGGAGATGATAGATCAGGTCCTACTCCTCGGACACTGACCCTGGGGCAGGACCTCTCACCTCTCTGCTCTCCTGCTCACAGTTAAGCCGTGGAAAAGTGGCATCTGCACTCACCATCCCTGCTGAGCCGGCTGGGAGGACTGTATGCCGAGAGCTGGGCTATCTCCTGTCCGCTCTCAGAGAGGTACTTGAACTCCTCAGGCAGCTCTGTCAAACAGTTCTTTGCATATTTGGTTACCCCAAGCCACATGTAGACTTCCAGTTTGGCAAAGATCTCCCCAGTGTGTAAGCAAGGGACCTGAAAGCACAGGAGGTTTAGCAGGTTTCCCATCTCAGCACGCCCCCTTCAGACCAAGACAATCGCCATCAGCCAGTGACCAACCGAAGAGCACAGGAGACAGAGCACCACATTGGCAAAGGCAAAAGGCAGTGGTGGAGCAAGAGCTGTGTTTCCTTGTGAACTCCATGATTTCAGGAAGGAGGGATGAAAGCAAGGAGGGAGAAGCCGTGTGAAGCAAGCAAGAGCACACTGTTTTGGTATAAACCCTACCTTCATAAAGACAGTCTGGATCTTTGCACAGTCCTTGCCCTTCTCCTCTTCAACTACCGAGTAGAGGATGTTTTGTGCAGGAACTCTTGCATATGCCACACGCCTGTTGTTGCTAAGCATCCAGATGAGGACATCGGGGAGGGTGCACTGGGGCTAGAGGGAGGAAAGAGAGGAACATCACAGCAGAGGAACAGCACATATCTTGTCCTCCCTCCACTAACATGGTGAAAGCTTTGTCTCCTCGCAGGAGGGACTGCTGGCTGCACAGCGCTTTAGAGATCCACAAGCAAATAAAGGGCCTAACGTTGGGCACATGCTTCTGAAAGTCTCAGCCCTGCAATATGGTTCTGCAGGTTTCTTGGAAGGATCTGTGATCCGCCTTGTTTTTCATTGCGAACACCAGCAGGATGCACTCAACCCCATGCCATGTCAGTAAGAGGGAGCCCCTACGAGACTGGAGAAGTGGCATTTTACCCCACACCTTTGACAGGAGCCTGAGTGCTGATCCATGGGAAGGAAGCACATTAGCTGGCATCCCAGCAACATGAGTGCCCGGCGTAAAGCTGTGGTTCGGGTTGAGAGCAGGACTTGCAATAAAGCAAATGCACAGATGGAAGCAATGACTTCTTTTACACTCTAACCTGAGTTCTCATCCCCACTTCAGTTTCCCTGCCATTAGTGTTTGCATTTGTACTTGGGACTTGTCCTTGCAATTTTTCAGTATATAAGTAGCTGAAGCAATTTATTACTGATCCAAACCAAGACCGCCAGCCTCCAAGCAGGGACTAAAAGTGGCAAGTGTATGTGCAGGGCTGGCTCTACAGAGACAGCAACATTCCCACCCAATCGCAGGGAGCAAAATGGGAGGAGGTTTCTCTCTGTCTGGGGGCTCAGCTGCAGCCAGCCTGTGAGGCTGGAGCCTGAGGACAGCTTCTCTTCCTGGTGGTGCAAGGGGTGACATCTTGGTCATGCTAAAGTCTAGCCTCACATAGCTAAATGTGTGAAATAGTGTGAAAATGATTTGACTTCACTTAGTGAAAGACTTCTCCAAACTGCAACAACATCTGTCTACCTAACTCCAGCAAACACTGAATTCTGGTTTACACTACACAAACGCACTGATTTTCCGGAGTTACTTAAAACAGAGCAGTGAAACTTTGAAAATGGAGTCTCTGTTATGGATGAGAGACCTTATTTCAATGCAAGCATAAATGTGCAGAAAGTGTCCAGGGTCAGTCCCTGGTGGCAGTGCAGGCAGAACAGGCAAGGCTGTTTTCCCAGGCAGACTGCCCACAGCCCCATTGCAGGCACGGCCTCGGGCTGGCCAGGCAGATAGGGCTGTGAGGCCCGGGTGGCCTGGAGCTAGCCCAGCTCTGCCTCCAACCCACTGCTGAGCTGCTTGGACCCCTGCTCTGTCACCAACTGTAAAGCTGCCAAGCCTCATCCCTCATAAGAGCCATTACGTGAAATATGGTAATTTCCAGCAGCTGGAACTTGGGATTTTTACATAGCAAGGAAAGACAGCAGAGGAGAAGCCCCAACTCAGGCTAGCAAGAGCCCCAGCAGCCAGCCCAGTGCCCTCTCCTGCTCAGCAATGGGGTGGCCTGGGAGCAGCTGTACCTCTTTAGCCATGAAGCGTAGCTTTGTCAGGACCCTCCTTGTCTCCTTAACCTTCTCCTTGACGTTGGCTCGAGTCAGCCGACGCCTCATGCGAAGCCCCTGCTTTGCATACAGGATCTGAACAGAGAGCATGGCCGTCATGCACCCAGCCATGACCCAGGCATGCCATGCTGGCACCCCTCACAGGGGTTCTGCAGTGAAGCACCCATGTGCTGATCACATCCATCCTGCCCCATCATGTGCTGACCTCCACCACGGCTCACTCCCCAGCTGCTGAGAGCAAACCTCCATGAACCTGTTGCGAGCCATTTAGTGAAGGGTGCCAAGAACTGGAGACTCCGGTAACTCGTCAGCTCTGCCGATACCAGCCGGTAACAGAAGTCCATGAGCATCATTTGGGGCAGAAAGATGTATCAGGAATAAACATTTCAGAAGCTGGTGGTCTAAGGCTCCAGACAGTGCCTGGGGGAGGCTTTGAACAAGGAGCAACTTGGGGCCATGGAAGTATGGGAATATGAAGATGTAGGAAACTGGAAGACAGGGCTGGGCTTTCATGTCCATTAGTTGATAGCGTACACATATGAGGAGAGACTTTGTGATGAACCAAAACTAATAGTGAAATCCAGAAGGAATTCAGGGTGCAAACCCGGTATGGACTGACAAGGCCAGAAAACTCAACTCTTGGGCTGGTTCTCTCTTTCAGAGAGTCTCAGACTTACCAGAGTACCTTAACCACAGCTCAGGTGACGATGTGCAGGGAGGCAGAGGGAAGGGAGCTGGGACCCAGACATGCCTAAATTTTATTTCCTGCTGCTGTCATTGCATTTTGGTCAGCCTTTCAAAGCTTTGTAGTCTGATGGGGACTATGACTACAGCCGTGCTCTGCTGTGCTGTGATGGATGGTATGTAACTGTGCTCTCATTCAGCTAGCTGGCCTTGTCTACAGGATTATGAGTGCCTAGACGGTGCCCTCTCCAGGGACAGGCAGATGGATGGCTGTTGTAGATCTGCTGCATGGGCACCCAGCTTATGGGTTGAGTTTCCAGGGGCAGTGGGTCTCAGTGAGCTCCCCCAAAACTGCCTGCAGGAATAGCCTGCACCAAAAGGCCTCCAGCAACCTACTGGGCAGCAACATGCATGTGGTCAGCTACACATGCCCCACAGGAGAGGAAGGATGGCATCAGGGCACAGCATCTGCATAAAACTGGAGGCAGCCATGGCCAGTCCCTACCTCTGTTCCCTGTGCTGGAAGCTCTATTGCTCTGAGCAGAAGTGGGAGTTGCTGCAGTAAAAGCCTATGACTGATACCATGAGTCTTAGCCCCAGGTTTCCTTCTTAGCATCAATTCTAGCTGGTTCTCCAGAAGCATCCCCCACAGCGGACATCACACAGGCTCCTACCGCCACCACCAAGCCCCACAGCTTACGATATTGCGCATCAGGTATTTCATCCGACATCTGTCAAGGTTGTTTGGATGTGCCATTGTTTTTCTCTCTGTGCTGAGTAAATATTGCCTGCAATGAGAGAAGCAGTACAGGCTCTGCATCCCCTGCACCCAGCAGGCAGAGTTCAGCTCACACAGCAGGGGCACAAGCTCCAAATCCCTGGTACTAATCCAGATGCATCAGAAACCCCCCTGTCTGCAATGCCCTCTCTTCTGCAAGCTTTTTGATTTGGAAGGTACTCTGGGGATTGCTCAGCACCTGAGGCTCCCTCTCTACTGTCACCATCACAAGGCTGGGGACTGAAGTGAGTGTCGGACCCCACTGGGCAGTCACAGTGATTGAAACACTAGTCTCTTGTCTGCATGATTGAAGAGAGTGAAGGAAATGTCCTAACATTTAGGAAACACCCAGGAGTCCAGGAACATCAAGGCTGCAGTCTGTGATGCCTGTGCTTCCCTGGACTGGGGTCTCCTCTCCAAGCTTGAAGAGCTACAGGGTCCTTTCCCCAGGTCGTCCTGGTTTCTTTCCGCTCATCCACCTCAAGAGGATGAGAGAGCAGGCCGCACACAGCCCAGGCAGAACATGATACAACCTCCTAACCTGAAAACAAGAAACCTTAGGAAATCAGGGACATGCTAACCTGCAACCAGCTACAAATTCCTCCAGCACCTCTCTGAGCCGCTCTTCTGCTTTAGTCTTTGGCCTTCTCATGAGCTTCTCCACGTCATCCAGCCCCTGCTCCTGTGGGGAAAGCACAGCATTCAGGGAGCTTGCATCTGGCTGCAGGGTCAGAGTGAAACATTGCAAGAATGCGTTTTCCACAAATGGTTTGTGCCCTTCTGCAGAGCTGGGGATCGTGAGAGGGCTGCAGGTCAGCACTGCGCTGCCAGGGACTCTCAGGAGCCTGGGGATAACCTTAACACTGCTTGTTACAACACCTTGTGTCTCAGTCCTTGAGCAGCCACTGAAACACACTGGCAAGCTCTGCTTTTGGATTTCTAAGCCCAAAACGGAAAGATGAGGCCCTGGGAAGAGACTGCACCCTCCTGATGACAGCCCAAGGCTGAGAGTCTGCTTGCAGCAGCATCTCCCCAGTGCACACGCAGCTCAGGACTGGCAGCTTTTTGTCACAGATGTCACATCACTCACACCTCCAGGAGACACCACCAGGCTGTGGCACAGCACGGGCAGTGGCTCTGCACCCACTGCCCTACCCCACACATCTAAAGGGCAGGTGGGACTGAGCCCTGCAAGAGACACAGACTCGCATGGGGGATGAGGCTGTTTAAGGCAAACGTCTCACAGAGCAGCTGCATGTACTACAAGGAAAGCACACCAGGAAGGACCGTGCCACAGACACCCTGAACACACTACCAGGCGCTCTGCCAGCTTGACAATCCAGTTGGAAATGCAGAGTCTCCAGGTGTGATCCTCCCAGTAGCTCCACACGTACACGCAGGGTTTCTCATGCATCATGGGCAGGCAGCTGTATGACCTAAGGGCAGCAGGCACAGGAGGTTACGGCTGCTGTTTGCAGAAAGCATGTGCCATGTCACAATGCAGTGCTTGCACACCCAGCACAGGGAGCAGTATGTGGGCTCTGTCCTCCTCATAGAGAACCGGCTGTTTTGGGGCCTGCACCACAGGCACGGATGCAAGCTGCTGGATCTGCCCTTTGCCATCCCAAACTAGCACACAGTGTTTCTAGCAGAAAGAGCAGCATGTGCCCAGATGAATGAGGCTGATAGGAGCGTGGATTGCGGCCGAGATTTCTTGCTGCTATGGGACTGAGTAGTAGCAGGCACAGGGCTCACAACGCAAACACCAAGTCATTGCCAGGCCTGTGGGACAAACCAGGCAGCATTCATATCATCAGAAGAGCTTGTGTATGTGTCTCGCCTGCCCAACATAGGACAGAATTTGCCGGAGTACTCCTCTCTTTCCTCCTCATTGGAATCAAGCCATTAGGATGCTGCTTGTTAACCAGAAAAGGGATGGCTGTTATTGATGGGTCACAGTTTTCCTGGGACCCTGTCCTTGGCCACCTGCACACATCAAGCAGACACCATAGGGCCTGTAGGGCTTAATGGGCAATGGCAGCCAGCTAGGCCATGGCAAGCTGCAGGATTGCAAAGAGAAGAAACACCTGCACAGCACTCGCATTGCTGAGCAGACCTCTAATAACATCTGGAATAACCAACCTGGGAAGCTGGGGCAGGACCAGGGCAGGTGGGAAAGAAGGATGAAGAAGATTCACCTGTCATACTCCATGGGCTCTGGTCTCTGGCTGTTTGTCACCGACTTGTTCAGTGCTGCTGAAGCTGGGGCCAGGACTTCAACATCCAGCTCACCATCTGAACCAGGGTCCAGCAAAGGCTGCTTTTCTTCTTTCACTTCTCCCTTTTCCTTTTTTCTCCATACTTTGGTCACAACCTCTTCAGCTTTGCCATAGTTTCCTTGAAGTCAAGTGTTAAAGAGTAAACAGGTAAGTGGGATCACTGTTAAACAAGTTTGCTAGCTTGCAAAATCAGAGTGCAATCATCCTGCCAAGAGAAGCACATGGGCATGCACTGCTTTTGGAACTAGCAGTTCAGTAGCATCCAACCATCAGAGCATCACATGGACAACCAGGAGGTCTGAGAGGGAGCTGGGCAATTACAAAGAAGTCTTTGTGTATGCCTTCAAGTTCCACCAGCTCCACCAAGTGCCTGCTAACTGCCATCTACACCCTACACTGGGGTCAGCAGCAGTCACTCAGAAAGACTTCTCAGCATCAAGCATCTCCACCCATCCATCTTAGCAGGTGGGGACTTGGACCTGCTCTCCTACCATTGTTTCCCCATCAACCACTGTCACAGCCCCTCAGCACCACATGGCCAACCCCAGTATCCCAGCTTCCCCTCCTTTGTTGCCCTTTCCTGCTCCCAAACCCTTCTACCTCTTCTCACCCCCACTTCCCAGGAGAGCTTCAACTACTCTCCCCAAACAGGTAGTTCAAATACTGCAAATCTCCAATTCCATAGGAGAGCATCCAGACTTTTAAGGTAATAAAAGCACTGTGCACACTCTCTGGCCTCATACCCTATCCTTCCCGAGTTCCTGTTTCGGAGACATGAGCTGTGCAAGGGCTGGCACCTTAGGACTGCAATGCTGACTTCGGCTGTCAGAGGGAGATTTGCGCTGTTCCCATAGTTTCTGGACACAGGACCCTGGGGAATACCCACCTATAGAGACTTCAAAGCTGACGGGCTTGGAGCTGAGAGAGGAGTCCATCATAGTGGCTTCAAAGAAGGCAGCGAAGAGGAGGAATTCCTCCTTCCTCCCCAATGCATTCTGAGCAAGGAGACAGAAATCAGCCCGAGAGCCTCGTGTGCCAAAACTCCGCCTCAACAGAAATTCAGAGAGCACCAGGGCACGGCTGGTGCCTGTCAGCCCTCCCAAAGGACATCAGTGGGATGCTGCTGAGGTCACCACTTCTGGGCTGCCAGACATGGGACAAGTTTTCTTGGAAATCCCGGAGGGTTGGTGCAGAGCCGTGGCTTTGGCTGATGCTTGTGTGAAGCCACTGAGCAGGTTTGTAGGCTAAGGGATGGCTACTGTACCAACACAGCTGCATCTTGCCTGCCTTTCTCAGGCCAAGTGGAGACCCAGAGCCAGCTAACAGCTCCCTGGCTCCAGGGGAGAAAAAGTACATGCTCAAAGGCAGCTGCGCCCTGGGAATATCACCCATGTGAGAGTCCACCCTGCGCCAGGAAGGCAGCGCATGTGGGGATGCTCCAGCCTTACTGTGGGAGGCAGTTTTGGGGTTGCAGGTGTGGCCTCAGCCCTTGCAGAGGCTCAGAGAGCCCTGGATGGCCCAGCAATGGGCAGGCTGGGTTTGCTCCAGCACTGTTACACCAGCAAGTGATCCCACTGCCTCTTTCCCATGAGGCCTGTGCATGCCGCAGGCTGGCATGCGTCAGCCATGCCAGCACGGCAGGACTCACCTCGGGGAGTGGATGAAGCTCTTCCACCTCCACAGTGACCTCCCCGGGCTGCTCGGTCTCCTGAGAGCCCCCAGCCTCCTCTCCCTGCAGCTGGCTCAGTTCTTTGGCTTTCTCCTTGGATTTCTTACTTTTCTTCTTCAACTTCAGTTTGCTTAGGGCACCTTTCGTCTTGTCCCCAAGCTTCCTCTCTGCCACGCTGGGGCTGCTGAAGATCTCCACCGTGATGGCCATAAGGATGCGCCCACGGTAGAAGATCCCCTCACCCATGCCCTCGTTGAGGTCCTTGTGGATGTCCCGCAGAGCCGAGTTCTGGGGGGAGCCATACAGGTTCACCCAGGCTGGGCCAAATGTGGGGTTAAAGCCTGCAGCGACAGGGACAGGGTTTAATTACACCACAGGGTGCTGCTGCAGAGACCTTCCCCCAAGAAGACAGCCAGCCATGACACAGGGATGTAAGCATGCTTCAGCCACTCCCGCTTCCCACCTCCAGGAGACCACCATGGCTGAGCAGAGGGTACATGGCATGGGGCTGCTCAGGATGCCCTGCCCTGGGGGCAGCCATGCCAGGCCTCACCATTCCTGCCAGAGTCCGAGATCTGCTGCAGATCAATGTAGTGTGTAGCGATGGCCACATCACCAACATTGGCATCATCCAACACCTGGACTTTTATCTTCCTGGCCAGAGGTGGGAACATCTCGATGAAGCTGATCTGCTCGTTCCACTCAGGGTCAGTGGTGTTCGTCTCCACCGATGTTTCCCCCTGGAAAGGAGAAAGTGTGAAAGCCACGCAGTCCCAGCCAGCAGCCAGAGCAAGGGATGCCTCAAAGCCTCTCTGGGAATGGTATGTTCTCCTGTCCCGCCTACAGACAGTGCTGGGCAGGCTCTGGAGGTGGCAGTGTCCCTGCTCCTGCCCCCATCCCAGCAATTGCTCTCTGTGCTTCATCAAGGGGGGCTGTCCCAAGGCCCTGGCCGTGTCCTGCACAGCCAAGGGAAACACTGGAAGCAAGCGGGCAGCACCACCAGATCCAGAGTTGTCGCAGGGTCCCCTGGGAGCACCCCCAGGCCAACCAGGCTGCCCAGGGACTGATTCTCATCTTAATGGATATCACAGGATGAGAAACCGTAGCCTTGGGTGCAAGAAAAGGGCTATTAGCTCAGTAAACTCTCCCGAGAGTGTCAGGCTGAGTCCAGCTTGCCACAGAGGACTTCCGCTCCAGGATTTATTTGACCCTCTCCCTACATTTAGGGATGTGAAATCTCTGCCTGCACAGCCAGTAGCTCAGCCAGTGGCTGTGCTCAGAGCTGGGGCTGTCCCCCGTGCAGCGCTCTGCAGAGACAAAAGTCCCATAAAAGCCTTCTCATCCAGACACCGTGCATCCATGGCCACATGGCTCAGGCCATTGCCAAAGACAGCAAGACTTGGGCTCTCCCAGCCTGTCTCCGGTGGGATTGCTGTGTCCCATGGAGGCTCCTGGCAGCATCAGCCCAGCGCATGCTGCCACACAGCCAAGGGAGGATCAGCCTGGCCCCACGCAGATCCCCTGGCAGACTCACCTGCTGCCCGCAGAACGAGACCTGCACGTATGGGTCAATAAAGACTTTTTTCTCCCCTATGATCTTGGAGAAACCACCCATGATGCCTGCGCTCATGCTGGGCAGGCCCTCAGCACGATACAGCTTGACGCAGACCCTGGCCCAGGGTCTTTCTGCAGGGACTCTCTTAGGCAGGAGCAGGTTCCTGAAAGACAAATTCATGTTCTGGCTCTCTCCTGGAGCCACAGAAACACAGTGCTGGGAAATGCCCTGACTGGCAGGAGGTTTGGATCCTGCCCCACCACAG
>NW_008825251.1:109267-119109 GCF_000699105.1 Pygoscelis adeliae
ACTGACGGTCTGGAGCTTTGGATCCTTCCCCACAACAGATCTGTTTCCCTGGGTCTTTCCCCATCAGAAGAGGGAAAAATGAGGCAAAAAAGGAAGTGTGAAGAGAAACATGACTGTTTTCCCCAGGGCCGTGCAAGGCTGCACTGCACCTACCTTTCAATGTCCTCATCCTGGCTGCTGGAGGAGGTGGGAAGGGAGCCCACAACTTCCCCACGTGCAGTGACAGAGATGTTGCACTTCACAAAGCCTTTCACGCCTGCCCGCGTGTCCATGGGGTCACTGATAACAGCCCACTTCTGGAAAAACCTGTGATCTGAGAGGGAAGGGAAGGAGTTCCCTGTGGAGAGCCCAGGTTACCATTGCACATCCCAACTACGTCTACACAAAGATTGCCCTGACCCTGCCTCTGAAGGTGCAGGAGGTGTCACCAGCCCTCAGACAGCCAGGAGGAGAAGCAAGTGCTGGTCCTCACGTGAACTAAGTGCTTTAAAGACAGGGCCCTCACCAGACCCAGCAGAGCACAAAGAAAACATCAGTTTCAGACAAAGCCGGGGTCAGGGAGCAGGTATGCAGCACAGTCGGTCATACCTGGCTGGCTGTACACCGTCACAACATCCATCTTGAACGTTCCTATGCACGTTCCCAGGAATGGTATCTTCTTTGAGTGAAAAACCTGCAAACAGCACAAATCCCTCTGAGCACCAAGAGATGCCCGTTCCAACACACAGCTCAGGCAGCGGTTGCAAGCTCCTCATGCACACTGACCCGTCTGAGTTAGCCTGGGACAAACCCATTCCTGCCCAACCATTCCCACAAAGCCCACCAGCCCATAGTCCTCAGACAAACCTGGGCCAAGGCAAATTCATGTGCAACCAATTTAGCTTCTTCTGCCAGCCCCACATAAGCTAAACCCCTACGACAGACCAAGGGCAGACCTGCTTTCCCGCAAGGACTCCTACCTCCATATCCTGCTGGGCCAGGACAGAGCCATGCCTCCATCAGGCTAGTGTCTCTCCCAAAACCCAAGCCTTGCTCGGTGCTTGCTGAACCCACACCAGCAGAAGAGACATGCAGCCTTTCAAAGGGAAAGTGCTGGAGATCGTGTGGCAAAGGAGGTGCTGGCTGGGTTTAGCTGTCTTCAGAAAAGCCCCATGTCTTGGAGAAGTCCCTGTGCTTTGGGTCAAGGGATTTTTGAAGACAGCTCTCTGCCTGCCTGGGCTTTTCTACAAGCACAAATCACTGCTGAGCTCCCCTCACACCAGTCATTTGCCTCCGCAACCTGCAGGATGAGGCTCCAGGGTAAGAGGCAGCAGGGAATCATCCCCAAAACAGCAGGGCAGCAAGGCAATGGGCAAGAAACTGCCTCAGCAGCCCCACTTCAGTCACTGGATGCAGAGAAAACCTGACACAGAGGAGGTGGGAAGGCAGCACTGCTCAGCGCTGGCTCAGAGCAGGGCCAGGTCTCTGCCCCACTGTGACTGCAAGAAGCTCCTTTGGTCCCTCTGCGGGGCAGATGCCTCTGGCTGGAAAACCTGCCTGGTACTGGTACCCTTGCTTTCCCCATCACTCCCAGCATCCACATGCAGAAGCGCTGGGCTGTACCAGTTACCAACGAAGGATAAAGAGGAGGACATACTTACTGAGATCTCTATGAGTCTGTGGAATAAAATGTCCCTTGGCTCATGGAATTCAAACAAAAAATACTGAAAGAGAAGAGCAAGAAAGCTGAGCCCCCGGCTCCCAACATGGCCCCACAAGCACCTCTGCCTGAGAGCAGCTGCATCCCGAACATCCCCTGCAAGGATTGCCCCAGCCACTTGGGACACCGGTAGGGCAAGGACAGATCCTCTGTCCATATTACATACTTCATTGTAGAAGGGGCAGTTTGTTGACTTCTGCGTCGCCGTGTGCCGCTTCTCCTCTCCAACCTTGACTACCACAAAGGGGTTAATGTTCACACCCACCAGCTTCTGCGCTTCAATGATATTAATCCCAACCTGAGAAAATGTGGGAGAAAACCCTCGCATCAGCACTCTCCTCGTTTCCAGCTCCATCTTGAGCTTGTTTCAGCAATACCAGTACACAAATGTGCAAGGCCCTCTTGCCGTGGGGGCGGACACTTGGGGCAGGCAAGAGCATGGCTGATGAAATCTGCTATAGCCAGGACAAACCAAAATGGTATTTGAGATATTTGTTCCTTTCAGACAAGCAAGGAAATGAAGTGTTAAATCCCCAGCATCTTTGACAAGAGTGGCCTCCCCAGCAGCACTGTCCCCACTCAGTTCCTGATCCCAAGGGGATGCAAACCCTCTGCTCCCACATGGTGAGGTCCACAGAGCATCTTGGAGAAGATGCTCTTTGTATCTTGTGTCAATACTTCTCTTTGAATCCTACTGAGATGGACACCATTGGAAAGACTGGAATGTGGCTGTCTCATTTGCTGCGACTGGTTACGGGTCTAAGACATGGAAGAAATGTTCTCAACATTTGCTCTCAGTACAAGCAACTAGGCAGTTGTTAAGGTGAATAACTTCAAGAAAAGGATGGTAGGAAATTCCACCCCCCACAAAAGCTTGGTGGACAGGACCCAGCCCTGAAAAGCAGGAGACTGAAATGTGAGTCCATTACTTAGAACCAGGGAAGTATTTAAATCCATAGCCAGGCTGGGAGACGTGCCCTGAAATCTGCAGGGCAAAAGATGGGACTGAACTCCATTTCCAAACTTCACAGGGGTTTCAAATAAACCTGATGTCAGAGCATTGGCCAGAGCCACAGATTCATACCAGCCTCCCGGCACCTCCAAGAAAGCCCCTGCAGCAGCCCTCTACCCCCAGCCATGTCCCACAGATTTCCCTGGGGGCCCAGGCAAGGCCCTGGGGAAGCTGGCAGGCACCAGCCCTGCCTGGGTGCTTTCCAAAGCTCTGCTCAGGCACTGTTTTGCAGTGGCACATGTGGCTGTCAGGCTGATTCCCTTCTCCTGTACATCCATAGCTAACTACATGGCCCAAAAAGAAATTCTGCTCTGGGCTGGCTGATGTTGGAGCCAGCACTCATGGATGTAGTCCATTCAGGGAATCTCACACCTTGCCCAGGGAAGCCACACAAAGCAAGAAGGTGTCTTCATGCCAGAGGCCTTGCCGGGGTATGTGGCAACTGGAGAAGCCCAGGCCTGCAGCAAGGCAGCAAGGGACCGGCTGCGGGGCCAGAGGCAGCTGCAGGGACGCGCACCCAACGCTGCAGTACCTGGAAGCTCTGCGGGATTGGGGTGGCAAAGAGGTCCTGTGCGGAGCAAAGTCTGGAGCGGCTGCACAGAAAAACAACCCGGGTGAGCAGATCTCTTCATCTACATGGACCTGAGCAAGCCCCCACCAAGGCAACTGAAACCTTGGAAAATCATGGCTCCTTGCCCTGGGAACGATTAAATCCCCAACAGTCCCTGTTTGGGGCCATTGGAGATTGAAGGTTTCTGACATTTCACAGAAGCAGAATGCCAAGAGATGCAGGATTCCCCTAGAAATCACCCCATGAGCTGGCACTTTCCACCCCAGGGCCCAAGCAGGGGCAAGAGAGAAGAGCACCCCATGAATACCTCTTCACAGGGCTGAAGACAATGCCCGAGACCTCCATCTCGGACAAGTCGTAGAAATCTTCTTCCTCATCTTCCTCTTCCTCATCAGTCTCCAGGCCTTTTGCCAGCTTCCTGCCCAGCGTGGCAGCCCTCCTGTCCAGTTCACTCGCTCTCGGCCCTTCAGCTGCCCTGCAAACCCCCCGCCACATCATGCGCCACATAGTCATCCCTGATGAGCGGACTGTGCACTCCCCTCCACCCAGGAGGGTGAGCTGATACACTCAAATAGGGCTACTTACTCCAGCTCCTCAAATCCAGGATTGCGGATGATTAACTCCGAACTGTAAGAAAAACAGATGCTTTGCTGAAAAAACAAGTGTGTTGCGGCTGTTCACTGATGCATTTAAGTAACAGTGCCACAGACATGCTCCTGCTTGGCTCTTGGCAGGGACACGAGCATCCTCCTAAGCGATACTTTTCCACTGTCCACCCTGTGTGCCTGCTGCTTTGCCTCTGGCACTCCAGAAGTGACACTCCCCAGACCCTGCTTCTGCCTGTCATCCTGTCCGCCCAGACACCCACATGTTCCCTGGCTTTGGACACCACCTGTGTGCAGGGTGCCTGGGGTTGCTACAGTCCAAAGCCATGCTCTCTGCAACTTTGCAACCAGTTTCTTGCTCCCATCAGCCAGGAAGGCTGCAGAAATGCTCTCAAGTCCGAAAGGACTCCCAGGGTGCAGTGGGTTGTTGCAGTCACAGGCTCTTTGTGAAGACAAGGTATTTTCTTTCCAAGAGCCCTGCTCACTTATTGCTGCTGTAGAGCAGACATGCATCAGCCTGGCCAGAGGTGGAGAGTAAATGAGGCTGGATTGCATCCCAAAGGCTGCCACTGGCAATGGCAGCTGTACAAGCTGCCTGGAAATTTGCTCCTCCCAGGATTTCAGTACCTGTCTTTCATCTGATAGACAAAGTCCTCTTCAACCCAGGTCCCAGCTGAGCCATTTGGAGGCTGGTAGCGCAAATCCAACTCAATGTAGATCTACAAACAGAAAACAAAACTGCCTGAGAGCTTGGCAGCCACAAAACAACTGCAGAAATGTCACAGAAAAGGGGAAGGGTGGCACGGAAGAAAAAAAGAAGTGACGTGCTGGTGGAAAGAAGGAGAAGGAAGGGGGTCACAACCCCACAAGAAGCCTATTTATACCAGACTCTCCTTGTCTGCCTCCATCAACAAGCTAGAGTTAATCAAACTCCCTTCCCTAGAGCTTTCCAAACTCCAGGATTCACTGAATAAAAGCTGGCTCAAGTTTCCAAATCTAAAATATACCACGGAGAGGCCCCTGAGAGCCATCTCGGGGCACTTTTGACAAGGAAAGTGGGGAGAGCCCTGCAACAGAGCAAACTAATGAGCAGGGGTTTGGAGCCAGGTCTCTGTGGGAGGCATGAGACAGCTGGCAGAGCATCTCCAGGCATGACAGCTTGGTTTAAAACACCACAGAAGCCATAAGCACACCCAGAGTCTGCATCACAAGAGACACTGACTTAGCATTAGCAATGAAGGACAGCCAGAGAAGTATGGGCACGTTGGGTATCGGCACAGCCAGCACGGGTCTGAAAACACTTGGTCTGCAGGTGACCAGCCTGATCTCAAACCAACACAAATGCAGAAAAGAGGTGAAAATAACTCAAGTCCCAGAGAAGAACAGGAATTGGAGTAGTAGGAAGGGCTTTGTTCCCACTTTGCTAAAGGAGCAGCAGTTGAAACAGCCTCTCTCCCTTGGCAACGTGTCTCTTCCCAGCTGAGCTGAGGCAGAGGGTCTCAGGCTGCTTTTGGATGGGCGTCCAGTCTTGCCTGCCCTATTTCTGTCCCCCGCAGCCCTTGTGCAGCCAGGGCTGAACAATCCAAAACCAACCTGGCAAAACCAAATGCAGTTGGTTTTTGGTTGGAGTGGCTCATCAGCATGAGCGCTGCTGTTAGCACAAGTGAAGAGGCAGCCAGGGGCAAAGGGTTGGGCCACAGAGCCGCTCTGACCTTACAGCGGTGTAAGTGCCCCTAGCACAGTTCCCTCAAACCATCACCAGCATGGAGTGCTGCTGGAGGGTCAGTCTAGTCCCTGTCCATTTGCTGGCATGAATGTTTGTGCAGTGAGCTGCATCAGGCTAAAAATCATTCTGGAAATGCTCAGTTTCCACATGCACTTGCTCCCTGATCCAGCCAGCTCAGCAACACGGGAAAGCCACAGAGCTGCATCCCCAAGTGCCACCGCAGGGGTGAGTCAGGTTGCCCATGGGAAGGGCAAACAGGGGCGCAGCACATTGCAGGGCAGTCTGCCTCTGCCTCTCCTCCTCCCGGCCCTGCCCGCAGCCCTGGCACTGAGCCCTGGTTGTCCAGCATTCGCTGAACCGTGCCTGCACACCCAGGTGGCAGGGACCAGGTCATTTTTGGGTCGCATTCATTTTCCACCAGCACAAAGGGCCCAATGAGCCCTGGCACAGGAGGGGAGCGGGACCCACAGCACAGAGCAGAGCAGCAGGCAGGTGTCAGAGCCGCTCACACTGCCCACATCATTAAGCCATCTGGTTAGCACTGGTATTTAACCCAAAAGCTCACCGGGGGTCCCGAGGTACCCTGCCACCTTCAGCCTCACCCCATCAGCTCCCCTCTGCTTCACACCCTGCAGCAGCCCACACCCACGTGCTGCGTGGTGCAGGAAGCAGATGAAATGCTACCTCCTACATCCATCGCCCAGACCTGGAGAGGTTTTACTAAGCCTCCTTCTGCTCATCCAGGCCCTCAGCAGGTCTCCAGGGCCCCCAGCCCAACCCACGCACTTCTGGGTGCTCCTACAACCGCTCGATGGGTGTGAAGTGGCTGCACCCCTGCGCAGAGATGTCACAAATGCCACAGCGCTCCCAGGCTCAAAGCAGCACCTTGCACTCTCCATCAGCCCCAAATCCACCTGGGAAACATCACACAAGGTTTCCAACAAAGCCTTCCTGACTGCTGATGGCCAGGCCACCCATGGAGGACTTACACCAGTGACTCTGTGGTTCATGTCGACAAGGGCCTCCCGGAGGATCAGTCTCCCAGACGTCATCAGGTGCTGAAGGCTGAGGACAAGGGTACCAAGAAGCCTGGAACAAAACCAGAGGCTGCAGCAATACTGTACGTAGCATCAGTGCCTACACCCTGGGGGAAGAGAGTACCAGGATCTCCGCTGTCCTGCTCACAGCCGCTCCAAGCTGCAGTGAAGGCAGCGAACTGCTGCAGCACTTTCCATAGGGATCCTGGCAGCCGAAATACCCGAGACCCACTGACCCTGCAGCAGGTCATGCCTCCATCCTGGTCATACCCATGCAGCTGCTTGCAACCAAGCTGCCATCAATGGTTAAAGGCTTGTCCAGATACAGTCCCACCGAGTGTGAGGGAGCTCTCCCCTTCAGCAGAGCCAGCCTGTGTTTGGGCACCCGGTGGAGCTGGGGTGACTCTTCCCAGAAAAAACTGGGAAGCAGAGGCTCCACACAAGGAAATACAGAAATAGGACATAAAGCCATGGCCGCAGGCATGTCTGCAGCAAGTCAGGCCAAAATTTACCTACTCCAAAGGGGCTTCTCCCTGGGAAAGGGTCATCTGGCTCCCTGCAAGTGGCAGTAACGCATGGGGGGTCGCATTCGGCTGCTCCTAACCCCACCTTGTGTTACTGCTGTCTGGAGCCTGTTTGTACGCTGGCCGCCATCTCCCCATGGCAGCTCTGCCGGCAGCTGAGCTAAGCCCTGCGTGAAGCAGAGCTTCCTGCTGCCTGCTGGAAACCACCAATGGAGCGTTTCACTGCACACCCAGGACAGAGACAGGAAGAATCATTCCCCAGTCACCTCCATTTCAGCTGCGAGCTGCTGATCTCTCATATCCCCTCTCACCTCCCTCTTCTCTAAGACACGAGCCCGGCTAGTCTCCTACCCCCGAGGAAGGAGTCTCTGCTTCCCCCTCCTCTCTAGCTTTTCCAGATCAGTACTGCTGCAACAGAAAGGCTGCACATGCAGAAGTCCAGAGACCACAGGTCAATACAGTGGCTAACAAATTTTTCCCTTCTGTCCTTCCACACTCCCTTTCTATTTACTTTTGATCATACCAGTGTGCTGACCAACTGCTTTTAAACTGTAATGCCTGTTACGTGCCATTACTCTGCTCCCCAGCAGTGGAGGTGTGTGGATAGATGCTGCCAGTGCCAGTCCAGCCATTTCCCGTTGGACTTCTTTGCTCAGCGCCATCAGGTGCTGGTGATTTGTTACTGTTTGTTTTATCTATTTGTCCTATAGCTGTTTCTATTGACATTTCAGTCAGAGACAATTCCTCTGATCCAGCTCCCATAAGGAAAGCATCCAGTAAACAGAGACATAAAGTTCAGCCACATTTTCTGCTCTGGCTTTAAGTGTCTTGCGTGTGCTGTATTAATCTGTTTCCTCCACACCCTCTCTGGCAGGCTTGTGATTGCTTTGAAAAGGTTTGTATTATTAGCTGCCTCTAGAAAGTTGTTCCTGTTGATTTTCCTTCAGTTCTTACATTTTGCTTATCAGAGCTGGCACCCTTCCCTGCATCCTCATGTTTCACATGTCCTGGAAGGACGTGCCTCTGCTCCCTTGCTTGCTCTACCACCACTATTCAATCTGTCACCTCTACTCTTGGGTTTCCCTGAAGTGTTTTACAACTACTGGAATAGCTGCTGAGTTCACAGTATTGTGTCTGTGCCACCTAGAAGCATTTTAAATTCTGGCTGATCCTTTAAATTTAAATTGCTGTCTTTTTTAAAGGTTAAACCATACTACCATGGGCTCGGGGCTTTTTCCCCGCTGACAGGCATGTTGAATTTGGGTGCAGCATGGTCACGGTCACCACGTGGATCTACAAGGTGAGAGCAGGTCCCCACTCTGCTGCAAGTCCTGCCCTTGTAGCTCTATTTTTTAGGGCCCTATTTTACCTTTGTCCCACGTAAGGGTCTGATCTGGATCCTTAGGTAGTCTTTGTTACTGCTGGCACAACTAAATCATTCCCCTTATTTAACTTAGTATATACAGCACTGCTGCCCCACCAGAACCAGCTCCATCCCTCTTCTATAACTTGTATCCTGGTTGTCTTCCTTCCATCAAATTTCCAACATACGTTTTCTACTCCAGGTAGAAAATTTAAAGCCCAATATGTCTCTTCCCCCACCTCTGCTGGTCACTAAAGGACCTACCTGTTACTGAAAACCTTGCTGCAGTTGTAAACTTTAATGGACAGCATCTCTCCCATGACAAGCTTTCCATAGTGAGGCCAGCGAAAGAGCTACAAACAAACAGAGCAGGAAAAGATGACAGTTCATTCCCAGGCACACTTTCCCATGTTTGGTGGCTGGTTGGT
This sequence comes from Pygoscelis adeliae, assembly GCF_000699105.1. Taxonomy (NCBI): domain Eukaryota; kingdom Metazoa; phylum Chordata; class Aves; order Sphenisciformes; family Spheniscidae; genus Pygoscelis; species Pygoscelis adeliae. The sequence goes on from NW_008825251.1 coordinate 118,233, forward strand.
CTCCTCTGCAAGGTGACCGAACCAATGAGCATGACAAAAAGCTGCTGCTGCGGTGGGAAGTTACTTTCCTGCTGGCCAGGGCAGAGCCTGCAGCTAAGAATGGAGGAAGGATGGGGAGGGCAGTGAGAGCCCCTCCAGCAGCTCAGAGCCGCAGGTTGGCTGCTAAAAAAGCCAGAGCATCATCACCCTGGAAAGACGAGGATGCTTGTGCCTGCTGAGGTCCCTGAGCTGGCGGGTTGTGGGGTGAGACGGGATGTGGGAAGGTACAGAGGTACTTAGGGAGAAGCGATCACCCAGGGCAGGGAGCCATCAGGCTCAGGCACATCGCAAAGCTGCGCCCCGAGGCCATGATTCACCTGACACCCAAACTGGCCAGCTGCCTTGCGGCTGGCAAGAAGGAAAGGTCCCTCCTGCCCCCCAGTCCTTCTCTCCTTTCCCCAGGCAACCACAGAGGCATCTGGAAGGGATGGGAGATCAGCGACAGGAACCACCCGCCAACCCAGTACGGCTGGGCTTTTAGAGGCTTCAGGGACATGACGGTGAAGATGGATGCTAGGAGGAACGCCTCCCGGCCCAATCCCTGTCCCTGCTCCCCCCGTCACCCCCTCCTGCCCCACGAGGCATCGACAGAGATGCTGCCATGTCCCATCCCTGTCCCATGGATGACACCTGCAGAGGAGCCCTGGTGCTCCGCACGCCCCGCCGGTTTGCCCTCACCTCCCCGAAGACGGCCTCCGGGCCGCAGCGAATCTTCCTCGTCTTCTGAGTGAAGCCTTGGGAAGGAGAGGGGAGGTGTGAGGTGCCGACGGGGCAGCGCGGCCTGGACCGGCCCTGCCCGCTCGCCGCGGGGAAGGCAGACCCCGTCCCTCTCTCCCTC
>NW_008825251.1:119567-121580 GCF_000699105.1 Pygoscelis adeliae
GCGGGGGGGGGCAGCGTTGGGGGCTCCCCCTTCCGGGAGCTGGGAAAGGGAGGAGAGGGGAGAATCTCCCAGCAGAGGCCGTCACACGGCCACGCTTCACGGCAGGCCTGATGCCCTGGGGGGGACAGGGGCTTCTAAAGCTGGGACTGGAGGACGCTGGCCCAAGCGCTGTGGCAAGGATGGGAGCCCGACTCTGCTCTCTTCCAGCCCTGTGGCTTCTTCGGCACAAAATCACAGCTTCGGTGGTTGAAACCCTCCAAAGCAAACAGAGGGAGGGTGGGGAAGGGAAGCTGGCCGGGCCAGCTCATGGCCCTCTGATTAGGAGGGTTGGGCTCCCCTGAGGCAAGGAATCCGCACTCAGACCAGCATGTGCTCAGCACATGAAACCCCGCTCACCTCCTGCCTACCCCACACGGGAGTGCGCTAACGCAAGGGACCAGAGGAGCTAAGCTGGTGTAGGTGGGATGCCAGAACACTTCCTGGGGACAGAGCCTGCAGCCTGGGTGCCAGCTCTCTGCAGGACAGAATGAGCGTTGAAATCCACGGACAGTGGGGTAGGAGCTCCAGCACCAGCCCCTTGCAGCAGGGAGGGTGCAGAAGGGAGACCTGGGGCATATCATGACAGGAGCCGGCTGTGCTCACAGCTGCACTCACCAGCTTGGCCTGATCCAACTCATCTCACCTGCACAAGAACAGGTAAGCAAGAGATGCTGGAGCCCTTCCGGAGCACAGATTTAGGCCAGATTAAAGCAATCATACAATCATGAGCTCAGCAGGATTTGGAAAGCATTTCTTCTTCCCGGGGGTCTGGCTCTCCCACTCAGCACCAAACACCTGCATCCACGCACACCATACAGGCTCCTTGCAGCAGGCCAGGGTGGCTAATACAGCTCTGCAAACACCGAGGAGTGAATCATGCCTGTGCAATGCCAGGCTACTTCGAAGCAAGCCCTGCAGTTATTCCCTTTATCTTCCTCTTATGCAAGAGCTTTCTGGAGCGCCAGTGGCAGTGGAAACAAGCTGCGGTGGGGAGGATGCCACTTCATGGTGCAGCAAAAAAACACTGCAGGCCGGCAGCATTCAGCACCACTTTTGTGAACCCAAATGAGGGAGCCGATCAGTTTAGGGCAGCACAGAAAGCTCAGTGCACTGACCCCACACCCAGTCATAGCTGGAGGAGGGCAAGGGGTGCAGTTTAGGCTGTTTAATGAGACATTCAGACCATGAAAGTGTGCCGCTGATGGGTGCATCCAGTATTTGCTCAAAGCTGATCAAAAGCCATCATCTCCCAGTGGAGTTTGTGTGGCTTCCTCAAACACGTGGAGTGGTCCCATCACTTGCATTAACCTGAAGACAGTGCCTCAGTTTTGGTGAAACAGTCCCTGAGAGAACCAAACATTTTAGACCCCAAGTAGGGCCCTTAGCCCAACAAGCTGTCTGGGCAAAGAATGGGGATGGAGCATTATCTCCCATAGAGGGAGCTCTGTTGGGTAGCACAGCATAGCCTGGCATGAAATGTCACCAGTATTTATTGCCAGGTGTCCTAGAAGCAAGAGGAACCCTCCCTGATGAGCTCCCACATGTAATAGCTTTTGATTTATACAAAGCCCCGAGGCTGAAATACCTTTGGGGACTGCAAGTACAAGGGTGCTTGCTCAATCTTGGCCAAGGCCAGGGTAAAGAGACTTCTGGGGTGTTCCCTGTGCTTACTGTGGAGATAAAGCAAGTGTTATCTGGGACAACAGAGAGCGCGTACTGGCACTGGGCGAGAACAGCACATTATCCTGAGAAAGAAAACCTGAGCTCAAACCTGAGCTCTCATCTACCTAAAGCGACAACCATGCTGTAAATCTGCATTCCAGCTACACCCAGGGCAGCACAAGGCAGGAGACATACCCTTCCAGCCTCACACCAAAGCGCCCAGCAGCCATCTTCACTGCCTCTAAAACCAGGAGCCCTGGGGAGAGTCAAGAGCAAGAGAAAACAGGCAAAACTGTGCTGTCCTGGTTCAGC
>NW_008825251.1:121975-139155 GCF_000699105.1 Pygoscelis adeliae
AGCTTCCAAGCTTGACTCTCCCATGGCTTTTCACCTGGGCCCACACTCATGCAGCTCTTGTTCTCAAGTGACAACAATGGGACTTGTGTCCCTTTGCTCATTCACATTTCAGCCACTTACCTGCGAGTCAACAGCATGTCCTCCAAATTCCCCCCCCTCCCACAGGGGGAAGAACTCCCTCAGACCTGCCTCTACCACGTCTTGGCTTCTTCCTCCCCAAAACAGGGAAGGTCTCTCCTACCATCGATGAGTCCAGCACCTGGAGACACCTCGGCTAGCTGCAGAACAGACACTGACTCCACTCCTCTCAGCCAGTGCAGAGAGACAGAGGATTCACTCTCTCCCTTCTGAGTGGGAACTGGCAGAGGTTTAAAAAGGGGAGGTGGAATGGATTTCCCACTACACATTCTGCTGTCTCAGAGCTCATCTTCTGCCCCTCAAGGCTAGAGCAAAGGAAAAGTCCCAACGTGCTTCTGACGTTTTGCCAAAGAAACCATTCATTGAAGCCAAGCACTACACACTGCCACCGGTATTTCTTGGTCCAAACAAGGGACTGGTGAGCCTTCAGAACTACTGCAGTAAATATCCTTTAAAGAACACTTTATTAAAAAGAAATAAATAAAAAGATACACACACACACAAAACAGCCTTAGGTTTGCTTGTATGCGTAACACAGGGAAGGAGAGCTCTGCCTACACGTTGTAAGCAGCTGAAAACATGACTAAAGGATGGTATCAACCACAGTGCAGTTTCTCAGACTTGGCAGTTTTCCTCCCTCTCTTCCACACCTGTAACACATTTCAGTTTATAGGCAGCCACTCAAGAAGAGAGGTTGCTTGGTTTCCTTCAAGAATCTTCTCTAGAGGAAGCTGTCTGTTGCCTGTGGAACCTGGGAGAACACATTGTGGTCAAAACTAGGTTTGAACAAAAAACTAGCACAAATTCATCTTTGCTCAGCAGTGGTCCTAGACCCATGGCCCTTCAAACACAAACTACGTACTAGTTTGGTGGCAGATACCATCTAGAACGACTAGTCTAGTTGAGGATGTGGATTCAAACCCAGGTTCTGCTTTCACACAGGTTTGTGACCTACTAGTTTCATAGCCTGAATCACCAGGGCAGTCTTCCAACGTATTCTCACCATTTCCTGGTTTACCTGATAGAACAGACAAGTTCTTTCGTAATTTCACAGCAAAGAAACAGCTCATCTTACTGCAAGACAGAGCTGCAGGATATACATTCAGCAGTCTTAGTGATTAACAGGTAACAAAACTAATGATGATGGACAACTTGCTCTGCTTTTGCAGCTGATCACACTCAACCTAGGCTAACTCAGTTGCTGAATCACCACCAGGCTAGTACTATAGCAAAGACCTTCCAAAAACCAAAACATCCACTTTGCTGGAAAACAAAAGGAAAAGCCCAGAAAGGAAATAAGAGTCCAGACATGTTATGCAAGTCAAAGCAGATTATTTATTTATGAAACTGAAAGTGATGACCACTTGTAGTGCAATGACAAGCCCAAGTTTCTTTATCTCTATTTTGAAATGAACTATCAACTCCTGTCTCTCAAAACAATTGTGCTTTGCTATCATGTGCCTGTTCTACAGTCCCCAGACCACATAATACACACTTCTGAGGACAAGGAAGCACCTCTTTGGAGTTCCACAGATAGTTACTTCTTCGTTTTGTAACTTCTGTGACACAAAGCAATCACTCAAAGCATCTTTATTTCAATGTTTCCAGTTGCTGGATTTTGAAAGTCACATTAATGTGACTTAATAATCGTTAATTAATGATTAATCCCCCCATAAATAAGCAAAGTGCAGTGTTCTTAAATTGCAACAATGGCTCCAAGCAAGAGGCCATCACAGAAGCAATTTTTCCTAATAGAAAAATGTGATTAAAAAAAAGATTGCAAAGTATAGTCACTGAAATTTAAAAATAAACCTCTACATATAAAAATATACTGGCACTTTATGAAGGCACAACAGGAACTACCTCAGGCATCCAACTGACAGACTTTGGTACCAACCAGTACAGAAAGGTCCCCATTCCCAAGGCAGCTTGATAGAAGAAAAAAAACCTATCGAGGAACACATGATAAGTATCATTACAGTAAACATGACTGCAATATTCTCCTACCAAACTCAGCATTGAAGCAGTGCAGTGAGCACTGAACAGCTCAGTGCACATGCCCACACTGATACCAAGCAGCGGATGGGCCGTGTCAAACAATGATGCGTGGTATGGTGTGTCACTGTTGCAAGGTGGAAAACAAACAAGGTCTATTTTTCTGTGACAAAAACTGCCAGCAGTTGTGTTTCTTCCGTATTTACATTTCTTCCAATTAGGAACAGGAAAGATCAAAGATACAGAGCACAAGCAGGTAAAAGAATTAGTGTGAATGGTACGATCTTGAGGCACTGAGCACCCACAGTGTGCAAGGGAGAGTGTGGGTGCAGACAGCTCTCTTCACCCCAGCAATACAGGTGGCCAGGGTCAGGCTGTAATCTACACCTTCTTTATTTCCGGCAGTTTCACAGGTGGCCATCCCTGCCATTTATAGTATGACACCAGCTGCTTGGGCACTTCAGCCAGAACCATCTGGGAAAGAGCTTCCCGGGGAGCCTGCAAGAACAGGGAGAATAAATCAGAAATATTGCAGAGAAAGGATTTATCAGCCCAGTGACAAGCTCTCTTACAGAATTCAGAGTACAGCTCCCCACCTGCCACGTCTCACTCCCTGTTTCAAGAGTTCCTTGCTGCAGTTTTAGGAGCACTTCCAGTCAGTCTCAGTGAGCACTGCTGATGAAAATCACTTGTTCCCACCCCTGCACTGCTCCCACCTCAAGCCCAGGCTCACACAGCCTTTATAGGGCCCTGATCTGTGTGGGAAACTGCCCCAGCCACTAGCAATTTCTCTTATTTTGGGTTTTCATTTGACTCCACTCTTCAACCCAATTCACTGCGCAACATGCATGAATGCTGGTGCCAACAGTGGAAGTAGGGAGGAGCTGGGGAATGACAGGACTGCTTTCAACAGCAGGGAAGACTTAGCTTAAATCACTCATGATTTAAGCTAAGTCACTCTGCTCACTCTGACTCAACATCAGACACTGACAATATGATCCCAGTTCCTTGCCTAAATGTTTCCATCCCAGAAAAGAAAACATCTCCTTTACTCCTTTAACTCTGCAATGGCCAAGAGATAGTATACTAAATCAATGATACAATGAGAGCTCTTTAAGAAAAGCTGCAAGAGACCTGCGACAAAGCACACAGTTTCGAACACAGAAGCAAACATCTCAACTCTCACTGGGAACAAGCAGCTTGGACAGCACTTTGAGCATGCAGCTTGCTGCCTTGCCTAGACCCATGCTCATTTTTCAGATGTAAACACTGCATATATACTGGCACCAGGACTCTTCTGAAGTTAAAGACAACTTACATTTTTAAACTGTCGGAAAGGCACAAACTGGACAATGTCTCGTGCAGCTGGCTCTCCTGTCAGGGACTTCAGGACACCATTGTCTCCATCAAGGAACTCCATTGCTTTGAAATCAGCTTCACCAACTCCAACAATAATGATGGACATCGGCAGCTTAGAGGCATTAACAATCGCTTGCCTAGTTTGGTCTAGATCAGTGATCTCTCCATCTGTGATGATCAGCAAGATAAAGTATTGCTGAAAAACATTAGAAAGCACCCAGTTAGGGAGTTCAACACCAAAGCTTACATAACAGAAGGCAAATGGAGCAATTTCTTACTCTAAGAAAGAAATCAGATGGTGCTGTGGGTAAGACAAAACCAGAACATTAAAGAAACTTATGTTTATTCCCATTTTTCCATATGCGTAACACCTTTCATTGTGCACTTCAGATTCACTCTGTACTAGGAAAAACATAGAGGCTTAAATTCAATTTATAAAGAACAATTACATCAATTGGCAGAAAGTACTAGAGGTGAGCAAAGTACTACTAAATCAACAAAGCCGCATACAAAATTCACTGATGGGTGCTGCTTTACTCACTGACATCTCAAAAAGGCTAAATTTTAATATAATAATAAATATTAACGTTTATAATTAAATATTTATATAAATATAACAATAAATATAATAATAAAAGCCTTCTTTTTTAGCTACCAATAATTTAAATTATAAGTATGAGAAATCTCAAAATACAGCAGTGACAAATGTCATGACACAAAGGCACTCTAGAGATAACAAGAGGGGAAGAATACAGAAGCTTTTCTAGAAAGAAAAAAATACCTCAAAACCAACACATTAGCATGGTAAAGTGTTAAAATTTCCTTCCTTTTCCAGAGTCTAAGGTTTAGTACCTGGTTCTGAAATGAGCAACCACTGTTTTATAGCAGCTCTCTACAGACTTAAAATGAAAATAAAAAATGAGACACACACAATGAAAATAAAAGAAAACTGAATTTCCAATTCCAAAATCCAGTTAACACAAGTATGTTGTATGCTTGTACCCCATTACTGACAGATTCTTTATTTAAATAGTTAGTTTTTCATCTGTAAGAAAAAGTAGAGATATTTAACATATAAAGAGAAATAAGAAGATTCCCCCAAGTGTTGGGAAGGGTAAAAAAATACCCTCAGAAATGTAAAAAATGGATCTCCTTAGACCAAGCACCTCACAGTGTGGGAAATGCATTCAACGTACACACAAACATAAGTGTAACCAAAAATACTGACACAGCTAGACCATAAAGCAAGTATCAGAGTGTACATCAAAATTCCTTCTGACCGGTCTGTCAGAATGGAATCAGTTAAATCTATCAGGAAATATGAGTCCTTCATCCTTAAGCAAATAGAATGAAGTTTAAAGAAATGGAGTTGAATTTTAACAGCAGCCATGGCCATGCAAGCACACAAATGAGACATGCAACACAACTGTAGGGTAGCATGGATGCTCTGCAATGCAATTAGCATACTGATTTAACAGTTCTCAGACTCCTTTGTTAAACTGGCCCTCTAGATATCCTGATTCTGCATGCCACCACAGTGGGACAGATAGTCGAGCACTCTGATATTTTTCATGGAGACAGTCTTTGTATATATTCTTGAGAGCAAAATTGTTTGGAATAAAATATATAGGGCCCCTCTATACTGTACATATTCCCTACAGGTGATGGAGCTTGGCAAGAGAGGTTAGACTAGTGAGGCAACTGCTGACAGAGTCCAACTGGTCTAAAAGCCAACACAGCACCCCTGTATACTTCAATAGTAAGTACAATGCCAGCAAACTGTGCAAAGGAGAAATGAATATCACTTGAGCAATGGAAACTAATGTCAATGTCTACCAAGTACAGGTTCATATCAATATGTACCAAGACAGTACCAACAGCCTCTCTGTAGGCTGGTAGGACAGGACCAAACTTGGGATCCTAAGGAAGGAAGACAACATCACTTTACCATTCCATTCTATCCCATCATGAACATGGAAAACGGAAACATCAACCCACCACAGATCCACAGGAAAGGACATGCACTCACTGAAGCAGTTCCTTGTTGCGCCGACTGTGCTGCAAATCTTGCCACGTGATTTATAATAGGAGAGAAATTGGTTGGCCCATAGAGTCGGATCTGAGGAAGGATCTGGCGGTAGGCATCCACTATTCCTTGGATCCCTGTAACACAAGGAAAGCAAGCTGCCACAAGAGCCTCACAACTTCTTCAGTAATTATTTTATAAGCATTACTAAATAGTAAGGCAAAAGGATAACAACTCTCACACAGCTGTGAACTCCTCAAGGACAAATAGGCAGCAGGATAACAGCAAATACACACAGCACAGGGCTGAAACCAGTGGATATCTGCAGAGAGAGGATTTGCAGATTTCTCCCCCATTCTACATTCTTCACATTACTCTTTGTGCCTCTAACATCACAAAGCTCACGGAAGTTGCAGGAAAAATAATCCAATGAAGGCACACTGATGACTACATTTACCTTGTTCTTTCTACCTTGTCAACCAATTTGTCTTGTTTAATTGCTTATAGTCTAATTAGACAACAAGGTCAGAAGCTCTCTGGAACAGTAACTTTTTTATTTTCCTTGCGTGAAAGTTAAGACAACGATCCCTGGTTCAGGATTCAAACATTTCTGTAACAGAAATAGCAATCCCTAAGGTTTTTCCTATGCAAGAAGCTTTTAAAAAATTTTGTTTAGTTAACCTGAGAAAAGTTTGATTTTAAATGGTGCATATTCTTCTGTGGATCCATCTAAATTGGCCTATTCCTGGCTTGTATCAACGTAGCTTGATTTGCCACTGCTCCTTGCATTGTCCACCATGCAGGTTTGAGGTAATTCTCAAAACTGCTGCACAGGGACCCTTAAAGGGCAAAGACACAGATCCCAATGAGGCAGACAACGCTGAACTGACCGAGGAAATGCTTGGATTTTAACACTGAATCTCAGGTTCCATTTTTTGTTGGCTTTCGACCAGAGAAAAAAAATCTGAACTGAGTTAAAAATGCTTGTTCAAGAACAATTCTGTGTCACTGCATGCTGAGAGAGTTCTTAGTCCTAAAAGGTCATAATCCAACTTAAGAGAGCAGCTATTAAAAACAGCTGAAACAACCTCCACTAAAGAAGATGGCTATAAAGAAAATAAGCTTTTAAGACAACCCTTTAAAAGATAACATTCAAACATATACACACTGCTGATGAAGTAACCACGGTCTCTAACAGCCTTAGCAGGTGGTCACTCTGGAAGTATGACTAGCACAGGCACATTGCTGATCTGAATCCACTGCCACCTATAACATCCCAGAAGTAACCAAGTTGCAGCAACAAAAATTTTAGCACAGACTAACAATCAAATTAAATCTAGACCCCTTCACTGGAGCTTACATAGACCGCACAGAAGTCTGCACCAAAACACATCCACTCTTGTCAGCATCCAAGTGAGAGTAAATCAAGTTTGCTGCATGTCTTGCTGCTGCATCTGTTTTTCACCAGTTATGAAAGACATACAACACTTCAAACGTCCGTCACTCAGTGAAATATTAATAAAGAGGTGTCCTCACCTTGACAATAAGGGTTGCTGGGGTTGAAGTTCAAAGCAAACTCATGAGATACCTAGGAAAGGGGACATTACAAATAGTTAGGGGATGCAGACATGGACAGAGCAACTGCCCAGCATTGTGAAGGCCCTACCTGCCAGCTAGGAGGAACCTGAGCTCCAAACCCAAACGCAGGAAACAGCTTGTCCCTGGAGAGAAAGGGCAACAAGAAGAAATAAGAAAGAACAATTCTTTAAGAACTCACTATTGTGTTTTATTCCCAGAAAGCAGCTGGAGACCAAGGTTCAATTCCTGCCACAAGGAATGGGTACACCATCTAGCTCCCCATGGCCAGCCACCAGTTACCCAAGGGTTGACAGTTTCAGAATTTCTTTCAGTGCAGCACTCCACAGGACTCAGGAGATTTCAAAGTAGCAAGAGAAAAGTCAACCCAACCACAGCCTGGCTAAAGGACAGAGCTGACAAACATGTTCCCATTGAATCAAACAGGGCATTCATGTTTGAAATGCACCATCGGCCACAAGGGATTAGTGACCAGCTAAAGCAGCATTACAGAGTAACCCAGGGCCATAAAAGGGCAGACCTGGAGGGACAAATCAAGCAAATATGCCAAATTACAAAGGGCTGCCAGTGCCCTCCCTGACAGTGACAGCAGCAGGAGGAAGCAGTAGCAGCTCCTGAAGGGATCTCCCAAGGAAAGGCAGCATCTCAGTCATTCAAATGCTACAGCTCTGGAAAAAGCTATCAGCCTTGATCACTGACACCCACTGTGACACATTTTTGATGCGGTGGCTAGATCAGTTAAGATCATTACATACGTATCATAATCCTGGACTACACTTCCCACACTCCAGATGGCAATCAGGTACTCATTTATCCCGTCTGGGCTAATGTAGTGAAGCGAATCTGGTGACTTGGGATCTCCGTTGGAGCCAGTGAAGTCTACACCCACCTAATCAGTCAAGATGATGAAAGCAAGTCACTGATGCATCGCCATAAGCAAATAAGAACTAACCATACCCAGAAACAGAGGATTAGACCAGGCCCACATAGCTCCCTTCCTCCCAGGCACATAGGCAACCCTATACAGGAACAGGCAAACAAGCCTGTGTACCTTTTCCCACTGGGGTACATGCATGTTTAAGAAGTAGTAATCCTTTCCACTAATAGACTGAACCCATTTCTCGAAAGAAGTTTAAGAAAACATAGTTCCATTAAAGTTGCTACTTGATCACAAAAAGTAAAAAATATAGGGTCATTTGTTTTTTTCAGTCTTCACTGCAAATTCACACTGCATTTGCAGTCATTCACACTGCAAAAAAAAGTACTCATCACAACTTCATTGCTCTTGTCTTGTCATCTACCAAGATGTGCGGTGGGGAAACAACTCACTGTAAAGTTAATCTGGCAGCCTCCCATGACGTAGTCCAGAAACGAATATTCTGTCTCAATCTAGAGGAACAGACATAGTGTTACACTTCCTCCCCATAAGAAAATATTTCATTACGATAAGAAAATAAAAAAGGCAAAAAACAACAAAAATCTTCCTACCTTGCAGGATTTTATCCTAATAATGCCAGAGTTTTTGTAGCTCTTTTTCTTTTGTTTTTTCTCAGGATGAATGCATTCAAATTCCACCTACAGAAAGCAAGCATGCAAGAAGCAAGTTCCAAAATATCTGCATTTACAGCAGGGCAAATTATTGAAACAGAACAGTGTCAGACATCACACAATTTCAGAGTTACCCAAATATCTGGCAGAATTCTGAAACTTAATTTTAAAAGGTTTGCAACTACTTTGGCTGCTATCTGGCAAGTTAAATGGGATGCTTTGACAAAACACGAGGAAAGACCTCAGAGAAGTCTCTCTCCTCAACAACGTAACTGTTATTCTGTATGCAATCATGGAATACTGTCATTGTATCAGAGGGAAAAGAAGTCCATCACAAATACGAGCATTTCTCTTAACATAATCAGGTTCTTTTTCAGTTAAGGGAAGGGAATGCACTCAAACAGAAGATGAGGAGGCAAAATCTCAGGGTGGGGGAGGCCAAAAAAGCCTAGGTCACAGGTTCCCAATGGCACTGTTTGACTGTTTTGTTTCACTCGCATTAGTTCTGATTTCACACAGGCTAGGGAAAAAGGCAAGAATCTTCCACCAGCTTTAGGATTACAACCACAGAAATCAAGTTGGCTGGCAACTGGAAGCAGTCCTAGGCTACGTCCTGTGTGCGGATTCATCTGTCTGAATTCAGACGAGACACCTCCATGAGAATGAGAGTTCAGGTTTTCACTGCAGACAACAGAGAGAAACCAGCACCACCAGCAAACGATTCAACTTATTCTAAACTCGATGCCCAAGACAAGGTAAGAAGAGTGCCCCTTGGAAGCACTGCTTCTCACCATTAGCTAGAAAGACGACCAGAGTGCTCGTGAGGGTGACCAGCTCAAGCACAAATGTTATCTGAGACAAGCCCTACCTCTGGACTCGTCTGTTAAAGCATGAACAAGCCCTTTTATTTCCACTTGACTCAGCAGAGGCAAAGGCAAGCTGAACTGCTGGGAAAAGTGCCTGTCAACCAGCAGGCAACGGGCTGAAAGATGTCTTTAGGAATAGGAATGGTAACAGTACCCAAGGAAAACAGAGTAATGTAATTCCCACACCAGGTTTTATTCTTCCCAGATGTTGGCTTAGTAATACAAAGACACAGACAGAAAAATTAACTTTTGGAGGCAACAACTAAAAATATATCTCTGAGGTCAACATTAAAAATGGTTTGTGAAAGACTGAATTATGGACTAAGCAGGGGATTGAGAAAGCTCACCGGAGAGCAGTCACCTGCTTCCTGCAGCTGAGTCAGGTTAGTTTCAAAAGTGCCTATCAAGTCATGCGACCCGTCACTGTCATGATCTGCACACTGTACCTGAAAGGGAAGAGAGAGCGAGCAATGGGCAAGCGCACTGCATTAGGGAGAACGGCAGCTGCTCACCACATGAACTCCTGCTTCCAACAGCTTTGCAGCGATGCCAGTGAACTCCTCTATCACACCTGAACTGGTGGTGTCATCCATATCACTAACTGAAACCTGACAGTAAGAGACACACCCAGAGTGAATCTCAGAAAAAGGAAGATGTTCAATTGCTCACCCATTTAAGTATGCATAGTGAAAGTTTTAATTAAAAGCTTTCCCCAGTTTAAACACAAGAGATTAAAAAAAAACCAAAATAAAAAAAACACAAAACCCCCCAACATTTCACAGCCCAGATGTATAAATGCGAGATCATTCAGGACAAGATATGCAACTGGGGTAATGGGAAGAAGCCATTAGAAGTTTGTTATCTAAGCACTTTCTGAATATACTCTTTTCTTCTGCCCAGCAATAGCATCTATTTACAATGAAACTGCAATTCCACAGAGCACTAAGTCTGTCTTTTTCTACATCTTATACCAATCAAATTATAAATACTTAATTAATAACCAGTCATGTTTAAATCAGCATGAAAGCTTCAGAACTAGATAATGCAAAGGAGCAATGCATTTAAAAATAAAAATATGCTAATAACTATGGCTTAGAGCAAACACAGTAAGACCTATATTGTCAATAGCTCCCCACAAAATCAACTATGTGGAGCATTTATAACATGCACAATACACACGACTGCAGAACACAAATAATTCCAGAAGCAGTCAATCAAGAAACAGTTTGTGAACAGCTGCTTCCTCCCCACTGAAGTTCACATGCTACACAGATTCAAAAGCTCTCTTTTAGATCTGCCTTTGGTAACCAAGAAACTGATGTTACTCCAGTATAAACCACAGTGACAGCTTTCTCCTCAGGACGAAGAGACAAGATGAACCCATGGGTAACACCTCGATAAGGATGTCAAATTCAATGGCTAGATATCTGAATTTGAGACAGTGTTCTTTTAGGACTACTTTGATCCACTAGGGATCTGCCACTGGTATGAGTAGGAAACCTGTACAAAAAGCCAGGTGAGAATTATGGCCTAATCTAGCCACCTAAATGGGAAGCACCATGTCATCCTTCAGTCTCTTAATGGGAAAACAAGACCACCTTAGAGACTGTGCTCCCCTTCCCAACCCACCACCTTTCCACTCCTCTCTTCTACATGCTCCACCATGAAGCAACTCCCAATCCTCCTGCCTGAACTTCACTCTGCCTCCCTCAACAATTCTGATGTGAATGTCACTCAAAAGCAACTGCATTATGCCAGAGAGGCCAGCGAAGGAGGCTCTCGTGCAGAAGCCAGGGTGCGGACTCCCAGTGCAGGGTCTCCTTGGCACCAATACACCTGGAGAACTGCAGAGAATTCAGCAGTTGCCACCTCCACACACCTCCTCTCCCCTCCTGCTTGCTCCCGCTCCCCCTCTCAGCCACGCCAATAAAATTGTATTTAGGACAAGTTTCATTATTACTTCACACCACGATATGGCTTAAAACAAACCTCTTTTTGCAAGGGTTTTCTAAAACTGGCCAAGATTCACTGTATGCAGCCCAAAGCATGGTGCTGCTGCAAACAAAATCCTGCTAGCAATACTGCAGGACACTGTATATAGTTATTTACTGATGAATTGTTTCTTCGCAAATGAACTATCCAATATTCATTACGAGCCGTGGAACACAGTCAGCAGGTAAAAGGTCCCTTTCATCTACAGCAGTAACTTTCAAAATTCACCAAAAGTGGATTTGCCTTTATGTATATGCTATCAAACATGTGGACTGGCAGCTTTAGTCCCAATACTAACACCCACAAATTTCACATTTGCTATTTCCGTTTAAATAACTATGGGGGAGAAACACTACTTTCATTTGCCCCTGTTTTTAACAAAACTATCAAGGCTGTGTCACAAATCTGAGCTGTTCTTAACACAGAATAAGGAGAACATCACTCTACATCACAATGAAGAAAGGATTACCAAAATATTAGGTAGCATCATTAATTTGATCAAAAGATTTATGTTCACATACATATTCAGTACGTAATCCTCATACACAGCTGGCAAAGCTGATGTTTAGGGGACACATCAAAATGGCTGTTTCCACTACGTTGAAGTACAAGGAGTTCTCCCCTTCACTGGCTACTGTTATTTCACACATAATTGTTCCTACATAAATTTTTGGAAGCCTCAAACAATAGGTTCAGATCAGCAAATACCAGATGAAAAATTAAACACCAGTGCAATATTATGTTCTTTAGTGCTGCTAGTGAAACTCCTGCCTGTCAGCCCAGATTCCCCTTTCTGACTGACTTCACTAACCTGCTAAGTACAAGAACAGTATAATCCTTTTTCACAGCTGTACTGTGAAACTTAATAGATTATTTGCACATGCATCGAGAATTTTGGCTGAAATGAACTAACAGCAAAAATCTATCCTTTTTAAGAAGCAGGTCATTCTAAAGTGAATTCCAAAGCGCAGAACACTTCTGGAAAGCAAACAAACAAAAACCCCCAAAACAAAACAAAAAACCAAAGCAAACCAACCAACCAAAACAAAAGCAAAAACAAACAAAAAAAACCAACCAAAGCAAAACAACAAAAAAAAACCACAACCACACAAATCTTTCTGGACTATACCAAATATAGCTTCATATAACAGAATGTGTAAACCATGCCATCTCAGTTTTGACAAATGATAATATGTATCTCCTTGCCATCTCCTTTCTACATTTGCTGCTCACTTTTGGACCAAGAGGACTTCTTTCTGACCTAAGACTGTTGATTCCCCAACAGTAAAAGCTCATGAACACCACTTAGAACATTGCCACGTATCAACAAGCCTAGCACACCTGAACATCTATTTCCAGGTTAATAATGTCAGTAATTCTTTGGACCTGCCATGCTGCACAAATAAAAACATTAGCATGCATGCTTTTTGCTAAACCTTTCAGATCAAACTTCCAACATGAGATTTCTTCACAGACAGGATGAGGCAGAAAATTCTGCAAACGGAAAGCATTTAGGAGTTGGATAAGTGGAGAGAGACTATACTCACATAGAACTATCTATGGATTTAAATGCCTTTACATTATCAATGCATTGCTTAGAACAGAAATTAACAAATTAATTTGCTATCAGATTTTCTTTTGTAGAAACTTATTAAAAGATGTAATTATTCCGCTACCACCTCCATAAGCCAGGACCAGAGAGAATTAGTCAACATATACAAGACCACAAGGAATTGCAGTTCTGACTCAAAACCAAACTTCTAGTTGGAACAGATTGAAAAGGAGTTGGGACAAGCCTGCCAGTCTCATGAACAAATGAATCTGACAGATACATTAAGGTCCTCTCTATGTCAGTATCCTAAGGCACTCAAGCTTGTCCAACATATATGAGTTTCTCAGTTAACTTAGAAACAGTACTAGAAAGCCACAATTTAAAAACCAAAAAAACCCAAAACCCAAAACCAACAAAAAAAAAAAAAGCCACTAAAACCCAACCTGAAACCCTGGCCAGAATAGTGAAAAAATGAGTTGTAATTCTTCTGACTAATCATTAGAAAGTGTGTCACTTCTGCATTTCCTGACTTCTAAATTTGACAACGCATGAAATTTTAATACAGACTTCATACTTAATAGACATATAATCACTTATCTGCCACATTACTATTCTAGAAAGGCAATCCAAAAAATTTAAATATGACTAGACAACCTGATAACTCATAGTTAACATCAACTGAGATTAGATTACTTATAACAACAAACAAAGAGAATTTCTGAAGGCTGTACCTTGATAGGTTTATTAAAATCTCCACCACAGAACGTCTGTAAGGGAACACTGAACTTCCTCCAGCATGGATTTAAGTTGTTCTTAATCACCTTAAAAAAATTACAGCATAACGTCGCGTGAGGGATGCAGCATGCAAGTCACTAAGAAACACAATATGAGGGTTCTGCACAGCTATCTAAGAACAGCCTCAGCCAGTTCAACCCTGACATGCATGGACGGCAAGCAAAATGCTCTTTATTTCTTAAAGCTCTGTAAGAAATAAAAGCTTGAAGTCCAGGGTAAAGTTAAATTTTAGAGCCAAGCCAACCTAACAGCTCATCACCACTGAAAGGGAGGAGAGTCCTGCCACTCTTCTCACTTGGTGCATGGTTGGACTCTTCACTGAGCCAGCTTAATCCGGTCACCAAGCAGCAAATAAACAATTTTCTGCCAGGTCAGTGAGCAGAATCCCTTGTTTAGGATACAAGACAACTTTCATTGCAGAACTGGTGCAAAGCATGACCAGGAGTGGAACTCCTACTTTTGGTAGGAGTAAGCTGTCTGATCAACTCAAGAAAAACATCAGCGTAGAAATACCACCTCTGATCTGTACACCAGCTGCCACGTTCCAGCATCACTCTGCTTGTAAAACTCCAAAAATGGATCCGATTTACCTAAGAAATCCTGCAAACAAAAACCCAACAGAAGTAATCAACCTCCTGTATTTTACTCAGATGAGAGAAGAGCTGGCTAATCAGTACACAATACTTCAAACAAAGCACAAAGTCAAACAAACTATACATTTGTTTTCCTCTCTTTTATTTTACTTTTCTCTTTTAAACTGCTGCACTTTCTAAGTCATCAGAATTTATCAGCTCTGATTCCAAGACTGCTGCCTCAGACCATTTTTGTCACTATAAATCACATCATTTTGCTGACTGAGCAGTGAGGTCACTAAATCCCTGGATTGGTCTTTGGCTTAAAATAACATCGAGGCAGCATACCTAAATTTCCACCTTTTCTTCCTTAACAACATTACAGAAAGCTCAGTTCACAGCTACAATATTCGTTGGAGACAATTATGTAATTGAACTGTATTAATATACAGAATATTCCAAAGCCAAAATAATCCCCCAAAACCTAAACCTGGTGGTTGAGTTACTGGTTTAATATTGTGGTTTTCAACATTAAATTATGTCTCCAGTTTACTTCACTGTAAGTAACAAAACACAGTGAGCCTTTTTTCATACATGGATTACCAAGCTTAGTTGAATGTCTGCAAATGCAAAGAGATTCCTGGCCAAAAGGCACTAACTGTAAATATCACAGAAGCAGGCAGTATAATTTAAAAAAAAAAAAAAAAAAAAAATACCTTTTTGTCCAAGTTTCGAGCTTCAATTTCCAAGTACACAACCCTAGTGTCTTTAATCTCCTCTGCTGAAATCTGTGCCACAGAAATTAAAAAAAAAAAAAAAAATTTAAACAAGAAACCCTACAGAGTTTTGCTTGTACTTTGTCCATGAAAGAAACTGTAGTTACAAATATCTATCTTTCCTGTACATGTGTAGCGTTTGAAGATATACTGACAGAAAACCAGAAATGTTACTTTCTCCCAGACAACATACGAAAGAATGAGAAACCATTCTTTCCACACAAAAACCTTATTTACCATAATGGTGCCCTTTCCTGCTGGCTTTCCCTGCTTCAATTCCAGTGGTCGGGTGAACACCGAGCTGGACACAACCTAAGGTTAAAAGACAAATAATATAAACATCAAGTTAGACAAAGAGCAAAGAATTACTCTTCAGGAGCAAAATTTTCAAACTCTCCGAAAAGATCTGAAAAGATTTAAATGCATTTCCAACAGCGAAGGCCATCAGAGTTTGTGCTCCCGAATGGCTGAAAAGTCTGAAAACTATCTTTTCTCACTATCCACAGAACAGTACCCACTAACATCTCCAAACTTAACTTTAGCCTCCTATTTTTGCTACCCTCAAGACACAAGAGGCATTTTCATCACAAGTAGCCAAAAAGCTTTTAAAAATCAGAAAAGATTATTTAATTTATCAAGTCTTTCTTTAATAACATGAACCCCACTTTTCTTCTCCTACCTGGCTATATAAACCCCTCCTCAGGAAACGAATACAGAATCTCAAATAGCCTTACTTCCCCAAATTTACTACCTGATGATCACTTTGTGCAAAGGAAACTCCATTAGAGCTCTCCAAGCACCAGGCCTTCCTCACTCCCAGACTGCCTTTAGTGCTACAAGCGCCTCTTAAGTTAAGCAATTAATGGCAAACCATGTACATTTCTAACCTTCACTTTGTGATTGACACAATGATTTTTCTAACTACATTCAATAGTAATGCAAACTAACCTGTTCAACAAGATGTTTTCAAATTTGAATGTGTCGAAGCCTTTGATAAAGTCTTTCACCCCATTTTTCATAGTAAACCCAGCGTTTGCTACTTTGTAGATCGCTTAACACACCTCTACACATACCTGTCCCAACGTGCACTCGATCCCTCCAAGGTAGTCATCATCATTTAAATCAAAGGACTTGTTATCGATATCATACACACCGAATTTCAGCTTCTGCACTTTCTCAAAGTAGTAGTCCACAACCAGTTTCTTGCAGAATTCAGGGTTTTGGCAGTTCTTAATCCTCTCCGTGCGACCTAGCTGCGCAAACATGGAAGCAAAGCCATTGATGATGAGCCAGAACCACGCTTTCTCCCACACAGCTTTTAATCTGTGCCCCCAGGCCTCTGCACTGGTCGAACACAGGCACCAGCCAGGCTATGCACCCCAGACCGTGCTTCGTGCCCGGTCTGACTGACCGATGCAGACTGACCGATGGAGACTCAACGACGGCTCGCCAAGAAAGGAAATTGCATCCAATAATAAACATTACTGTACAGGAAAATTCTGAAAATTAGGGTGAAAGAGGCTGGTGAAACACACTATTCTGGACTGCGTGCTCCGGGGTAAAGGAAAGAGGGCAGGCCATATCATTACAGGCAAATGAACGTGCTCATGCAACTCTAAGCAAACATGAGCAATTAATGAAACCAATGAATGTAAAACTCCAAGCAGAGTTTGAGCATGGGCATCGGGGACTGCTCATTGAATGCAAATCTGAATTAAACGTATCACGCACCCGCTAAGAAAACCAACGGGATGGAAACGGGGAAAACCCGGTGTGTTTGCCCCCGACGGCAAAGCCGGGGCTGACAGCCGCCCTTACCTCAGCCCACTGGCCACCGCCCACGTCCTGAAGCAAGACGCAGAGGGGATCCGACCTGGAGCCCAGGTCCCTGTCGAGGAGGCTCCGGCAGGACACCGACAGCTCCACCCTGGACACGCACCCGGCCATCTGCGGGCAGAGCAGAGG
>NW_008825251.1:139541-151449 GCF_000699105.1 Pygoscelis adeliae
CCGCCTCCTTTATTCATGTAGTTTTATCGGGCTGGGCCCGCTGCTCCCGGCGGCTCCGGCTCCCTACGGCCAGGCTGCAGGGAGGCAGGCGCCGGAGCACAGGGCCCTTCCCTCCACCTCGGTGCGCACTTCTCCCTACCGCCCTGCTCTCCCCGGGGGGGATGGATTTTTAGAAACTCTCGCACCTTGTCACTTCATCGGGGTAGTTGTTGATTAAACAATTCCTGAAGCTCTAGGTCTGCCTGTGCAGATGCTCTCACAGCCTTTCACTTCACAGGGAAAGGAAACCTTGTCTAGACGGCATCTGCAGGCAGTGCTGCAGCAGCCACCCTAAACTGAAGAGGCTGAAGTGTGCTCAACACGGTGGAAGAGTTGTAAAAGCCCCCTCAGCCTGCAAGACCTCCCTTCGATCCTTACATGCTCGGCCATGGGAGCTACAGAGCCCCATTTCTTTGCGGTGCTGCCTTCAGAAAAAAAACTGTAACAATCTTGTAACAAGGTGCAACTAAATTTTATTACGTATTAAACTGCAGACACTTCTGTTCAAGGAACAGCTATAATTCTCAAAACTGAATTTAGAAGATAAGCCTTCAAGCATCAAAACATTCAAGAGATTGGACAGCTTGAGAACTCTAACAAGTACTTTAAATGTATTTCATAGAGAAACTCCTTCAGAGTTTGGAAAATAAGGAAATAATTGTTTGCTCCTTCTAGTGTCTGATTATCCACATGGCTTTCTCATACTTGCAGGGTGTAAATATTTATCTCAGTGAAGACATGAGCTTTTATTAGACAACATTTAATCCCTTAGACCTTGCAGTCTGCAATCTACCCTGGACAGATGTTAACATCATCACTTAATATGCTATTGCACAGCACTCGGATGCTCTAGTGATGGCGGCAGGACAAAACCAGCGCTCAGTAAGAATTAGCAAAGCTTTAGGCAAAGAGGATCATAGTTCAGCTTTCTAAGGTCATCATCATCATCTGCTTTAACGCCAGCATTTTCAAAGAGGCTAGTTCAAGGTAGTCTGGTCAACTGTTCAAACTACTAGTTAGAGCCATCCATCTTCCACTTCAGTTGCCTTCAACCCCAAGTAAGATTCACAAAAGAAACCATTGTCTTTTCCTCCTTAAAATCGCAAGTCACAGGTATCATGTTTTTTTTCTTTACCTACACATACCATTCCACCAGACCAGCTGACATCTCACAGTCTCATGTCTGTGCAGTGTGCAGTCCTACAGACAACTGTACACATTTGTATGACACCAGTTGTTTGACAACAAGGAAGATCAGGACAGCCAGCCTTGGCTCCCGTGCCAACATTGCTCCTCTATTTTCCTCTACTGCAACAGAGATTTCTGAACTAACAGGAGACAGAACCAGGAGCCACCTTTCCTCCCCGCTAGAGCACAAAGGATCAGGAGTAAAGTTAACCTCAGAGAAACAGCTCCCCATAAGCTTTAGCATCCCCAAACAGCAGCGGTCCCTTTCTAGGAGGAAACCATTACTACAGGTCTCAAGCTGTAGGCAGAACAAGTCTGTACTTATTTATTCCACATTACACCACTAAGGGAAAGTTAGAAGTTTGAGATGGAAACTGCTAAACCACACAATGAAGCCAGGAGGTGAAGTGACACAAGTCCTCAAACCCGACCACCTCCCATCTGCTATCTGAATCTCTTCTCCGTATCAGTAGCAATGAAATTATGAAAACACTCACTGTTTCAAGGATTTATGTTTCAATACACTAATACCCAGAAGGCTGTCTCATCCTACTGTTTCGGATTTAGTAATGGCATAGGATTTCCCTTGAAACACAGCCCAGGGAAGTTACAAACCACAAGGAATCCTTTCCCACTACATCCTCCTGCTCCATCCAGAGATCGCAGGGCATCAGCTGATGCACATGACAACAAGTACACAACAGAGTGCAGCCAGGCCGGTTGTTCGGAGCAGCTGAGCAGGAACTGTTCTTCTAACAGGCTGTACTCCCTCCTTGCCAACTCGGGGGATAACAAGAAAGCGGGCTTAACAACTATAGACAGAGCCCTTATGGAAAGAAGAGGGATAGCTCCTTAACAGATTCAGATAAAAAAACACCTCATGTTTAATCTGAAAACATCAGTTTGAACCTCAGCCAGCAATTGTTTATATATTGCTGCCTACAGACATCCTTGAAGAGCCCACAAAAAGTTTTTTTCACTTCACAGCTTTCCAAATATACTGTATGGTGTTCTCCAGTTTCAACCCATTCCTTGAATTATAGCAGCAGAAAATCCTGATCATGGACTAGCCTCGGTATCTCAGCAGCAAGAGCAAGGAGTAGGTGGTCTGTTAAAGACACAACATCCATTTCAGTCAAGCCTGAAGATCTGCTTAGCGTCTAGGTAAGCACCTTCACCCAGTTATCCTGCTCGCGCAGTTAGTGGGAGAAGTGCAACTCTCTTGAAACCTGCATCTGAAAAGCTTAAAAAGATCAAAAGCTTAATATATATTCATTCCCAAACACACACAAAAATACTGGGTTAGGAAAAGAAAAAAAATAGTGGAGTTCCTCAGCAATTAGGAAAATTAGCCCCAACTTCAGTTACCAGCTATTTTTAAACAGGATTTAACAATGATAAGCATTGGCTCAAATCTCTTTTCCTCCCTAAAGCAAGAATTCTGGAATTTACTTTCATTCTTCATAGTAACCTGTATTTTACTATAGTAATTGCATCTCTTTTCCTATAAAAGACCTGAATTGTTTACATGAAATGTATCAGTTGACTTTCATCTCCACCTCCTCCACCTCTCTCCATAAAGGCTCTGTTCTCTTCCTCTGAGAGGAGTGACCATCCTGAAAGCTTTGAAAATGCCATCAATCGGCACTTGCACTTAGAACAACCCCATGCCTAATACAGCCTCCCATCCTGTTTCTCTTTAAGTAGAAGCCTGCAATGCTTTCTCTTCTCTCTTAAGCATCTGTGTTCTGAACATCCACACAACCCTGCAACATCTTCTTGATATTTCATCATTTTGAAAGCTGCCCAGCTGGCACATGCCAGCTTACTCCCAAGGAGCAAGCACTGCACCTTCAGCAGGGTTTCGAACACCACAGACCAAGCAGTAATGCTTTGTCACTTACCAATGCTGTATAACAGACACGTGACAAGAGAAAAAGGTTTAGCACTTACTATGCTCAAAGAGTGCACAAAGGCTCTGATGCCAGACCAAGTATACAGTTTGGTGTAATTAAACTGAAAGAACTTGGGGTTTTGTTATTTTTATTAATAGCCTGCATGCACTCAAAGAACACCAATCTCATTCAGCTTGCAGATTCTAGTCAACATTTCAAAAACAAATTTCATGTTGTTTCACTGAGTTTTCGTAGAGCATACTTATATTCATAACCATTCATACACACAAAATAAATTTAACTTTTAGACTTGCAAAAATTAATCTTTACTATGACAGGATATTATTTACATTTGTTGCAACACTCAATTTTTTTCTATTTTCCAACAGTTCCAGAAATTCTGAAATTCATTGATTTCTTACTTTCCCCCCTTGCAACCACCCTTGATAACTAATATTGATGTCTATTATTTGAAACTTCTGGTTTACAGAAGGCAATGGATATTGCCAAAGCAAAAACAGCAGCTAAAGCAAACTGCTTTCCATAAAGGTATTAACACACATTCAATTTATAAAGGATTTATTACAGATTGATCCTTAACAGCTTGCAATGACAACAATTTAACAATCTCTCCAACTTACTCGCCACTGGCAGATTAAGGTACAGCATGGTCTGGAAGTCACAAAACTATTCTAGCAGCAGAAATTTAGTTTGCCAAGTAAAAATGAACTCCAAATGTGATAATAAATTCAAACTCTATGTAAAATACACAGAACAGAGCCACTGGGCGCATCCCAGCATAGCAGGTTCAGAAGAAAAGGCAACGTACGCAAGCCACTGAGTAAGTCCTGTTGTTAGAAATGGCCTGTAAAATCACAACTGATGTTATACCCCCACAATCAACAATTTATATCAACAATAGCCGCAAACATCTGATCCAATGCTCTCACAACTCGGGGATCTCACTGTTGAGAAGCATCGCCTGTGAAGTTTCATCTTGAGCCGAATTCTGCACATTCCTTTCTCAAGGGAAGAGTTTCCAACACTCAGCTTCAGATTCATCAGGCACCTGTATATTTTGCCTTTAGTTAGAATTGCACATGATATAACACCACATTTTGAGGAAAAATAATACATCACCCATGTTATCCCTACAAACTCTTGAGCAAAATACTATCCACAGAAGTCTGTAAGATCCTGAGCACATACTCGCAGAGAAGTCTTTCACTGCTCAACCAGACATCATTCCCAGGTGTTCAAGTAAAACACAGAATGGCTCTGGACTAAGTAAGCTTTATGAAGTGCTCAGACAACCAAACTGAGGTCCTGTTTAAGAAGTCAAAATTATTTTTACCATGCATACCACCTCTTCCCTGTAAAGAAGATCATGAACTCCCAATAGTTGTGTAATACACATAGAAAGATAAATCCTGTATTTCCAACAAAGCTGTTCTACACTGAATTGAAGCACACCAGTAAAGAATCAAACCAAGACCAAAGAAATGCTACATTCTAGGAAAATCATGTAGATCCATGTTACATGTTCAGAAGAATAAGGAATTACCTGCTACTTTCTGAAGTTTTATATAAGCATTTCTAGAACTTCCAACCCTTTTCACATGATTCTACAGAAAAATCAACATCCTGTCACACAGAACATTCTCCAATATAAAAAAAATCAACTCCATAGACAAGTCTAATATTAATTTATAATTATTCTTCTAGTGATTCAGCTTAACCAAAGCTTAAAAGCAAATCAAATATAAGAGAAGAAAGCACTGTCCACCTACACTTGAAGAAAGCTCCAGAACAAGAGTCCTGAAAGATTTTAACTGTTCCAATTCAGAGCTTTGGAGGGTCTCGCATTTCCCCAAAATGCCACATATGGGTGTTTGAAGCATAAACAAACTCCTCTGTACTTATCCCTCTGCAATAGGAGTGCCACCATTTAGTCGACTAAGGATCAAGTGTTGGACTGCATAAGGTGAGAATTACTGAATTACAACATTTGTTTTTATACGCTTCCATATCGCACTAAGCATGAAAGCCAGAGGCTCCCCTTTCCCTTTAGGCTGGGGAGGATGTGGTGAAGAAGGGGAGCACAGGGCGAGAGGAGGGTTGTGACTCAGATCACCCCAGTATGGCAACTCACAGAACCCACAGAATCACCCAGAGGACAAGAAAAATCTAATAACTTCATGGCATCAAACACCACCAGCAGTGTTCTTGTAGTGCCAGGAGTGATATCTTCTGGAGAGAAAATGTTAGCGTTATCGCAGAATCCAGTCTTGTGGGTCAGCTTGGTTTCACTGCTCCATGTAAGATGGAATATAGGCAAGGAGTCAGCACAAGAAAACCTGCGGTTTGTTCCTAGTTAATCACACCAACAAATTCTCACCAACTACATCACTCTGTACAGAATACCCAACACGCTCTATTTCAGTGTACACCAAATATTACACATTAAGAATTTGGTTAACTCAAGCTTGAGGCTTTAATACATGTGCTTAAGGACAGCCGATTTCCAATGAGCTTATTTTGTATTGGGCTGACCATAGCTTCTGCCTTACATTCTGCTTACAAACACAACAAAAATGTCAGCAATCCTGCCAGCAGTATGTACCAACTGCAATTTTCACCATCTTGACCTTATGCTACGCAACAACTCAGAATACACCCAGCACATGTAATAGACCATCCCAGTTAATAAATCTGGCACTTCCCAACAACCTAACGTAGTCCCCTCCTTGTCCATTGCTTAGTTTAATCCCGTATCTTGCAGTTATCACTCTACTTTCTTCAAAACAGTTTCTCTCTTCTCCTGCTGTGATCCCTGAACGTGCAGACCATCAGAAGCAATGCTTTCTCATATTACTAGATCAATTTCCAGGGGGCAGCCTGCTACGTTTTGTGTTTTGATATTACAAAGCTGATGCCGGTGCCAAGGCAGTGTCAGCATCACTTTCTAAATGTATTATCAAAATAAAAATTCTGATGTGATCCTACTTCCCTGAACCTCATAAGGCTCTGAAAGAAACCACAAAGCTAGGTTTCTATCACTAGATGCACTAAAAAGCATCTTTATTTTAAGCTGAGATTAAGAGTGTCTCACAAGAAAGACCACAGTCCACAAAAATTATTAGTAAATACAGCCTCTTTCCAGCACGCCAGCTCTTCCTTGGGCCACAGAGCCTCATCCCACAACCCAGAAGCTCTGCAGAGAATATAAATGGCTACAATTTTTTCTACCATTTCATTATTCCTGGGGATTTAGAGTGGGGACAGTTAAGACCAGCATTACTACAGGCAGATAATAAATCAGTATTCTCTATACTATGTTCCAAGTTATCCGTCACCATACATTTTGACTGATCAATCAAAACTTTGTAGGAAGGGGGTTAATTAACTGTTATTACAAATTTGACATAAAACCTGAAACAAAAGGCATCTGCTAATTGTTAAAAAAGAAATAGAATATTGAATGCTATTAAGAACACCTTTCAAACCAAACTGCTCTGGCAGCTTGACTCAGTCCTGGTAAGGAGTGTCCATGGTCTATCAGACAGCCTTAATTTCAGGGATGAGAGCTGTCAGGGAGGACGGACAAACAGCAGAAAGCTGACAAGTGTTTCCTAGAGGGTGCAGCGGTGACGCGTTGAGGCTGTGCCGACACTGAACTACTCCAAGCCACGACAAGAGGTAAGCAGCGGCACAGCCGTCAGCCCAGACAAGCCTTTCCAAGCTCTGAATTTGACTACAAGGCTTATGCAAAGAGGTTGTTGACTACTGTGCACCTAAGGCACTACTGAATATGCATGGAAGTTATAACCTAGTTCTACTTACTGAGTTGTCTCCACATGAACCCTGAAGCTCCAGTATCACCACTAGAATTTGGGGGTTTTGTATCTGAAGGCAGCCCATGGTTACAAGTGCTGAGTGTGTGCTGTGGCAATCCGACCTCCGAGACATTCGTAGAAACTGACTGAGAAGGCAAAGCTCCCATTTATAGAATCATAGAATCATTTAGGTTGGAAAGGACCTTTAAGATCATCTAGTCCAACCGTTAACCTAACACTGCCAAGTCTACCACTAAACCATGTCCCTAAGCACCACATCTATTTGGTAATAAAATATCTATATGATCATAGCTATATATATATCTATATAATATCTATATGACAATAAAAATAACAAGTTTATGACCGTTTTAAAAAAGCTGAAATAAAGCACAAAAATCACAAATGGGGTTGTTCGCGTTTTCTGCTGGAAATTACAAGAACTTCAGTCATTTCATCTTCTTCACTGCAGCCTTCCCCAATGAACAAGAGCCAAGTCCCAACTCTAGGGAAACAATACCTTCTTCTACAAGTTGACCTTTACACTGTTCAACGTTCACCTTTAACTTATGCACCACCAATATCACCCTTAATCACAACCAACAAGCTCGAAGAAAGGCCTGTGCGTGCCTTTACTATATATATATATCTTCCACTTTTCTGAGAAATAAGTAAACAAACTGATAGGTCAACATTGATTCTATTTCAAATATTAGTTTGTACTGTATTAAATTACAATGGGCTTCAAATTAACACCTGAACTTAAGCAAAACCGAAGTTACTTTTCCACGCTTTTCATGCAAAAGAAAATGCGTTTCAAAGTTCTTCATAGCATTTAGTAGCAGAATATCAAAAACCATTTCCTTGAAAAACTTAAAGCAGGCTGGGGCTTTGGAGTCAATCATTCATTTCGCTTAAGTTGGAAGAGTAACTGCAATCCTAAAAGTGCTCACTGACTTCTCCCACCAAATAAGATTTTTTTCATTCATTTCATATTCCTTTATTCAGCTGCTTCCCCACCCCCACCCCGTGATTCTCAAATATTTATTACTGAAACGTAAAGAACAACTTAATTGAAACAGACTTAAAAGCTCAACCACACTGACCTTTGTAACAACCCCAAACATGCCATTTTACATTGCAAATCAAGTAAGATTTCATTCTTTCCCTTAAAACTCCAGCTATTCCCATCTCAGGCACAAATAGCTAAACATTCTGTCCCATGCCCCAGATAAATCAAGCTGGCTATGGCTCCTCCACTTCTCAGACCGAACTCCTTAAGCTGAGATTGAAGACTACACCACATTCCTCCTCTTTGGATCTTCAACTACACTGCAGCTTCATCTGCAAGTACATCAACATACCACTTCTTACTTACACGCAGCCATGATTTTTGAGGTGACGTCTTGGCGTTCATTCTGCTGATCCCTTTAGCAACCTCTACCCTTCCCAAAGGCTGGAAAACTAAACCATCCTGTACTTACTCTAGAGCCCGCATGATTTTACCCATTCCCCCAAACATAGCCATGATATTACGCAGGTGACTTCAAGGCATAAACTCATTAAGGTCCATCTGTTTAGACTAGTACATACTGTATGAACAGCATGACCCCAAAGTAAGACTATAAAAATAAATATGCCAGCAATACATTTTACCAATCTTTGCTATTTTATCGAACAAATTCACATTACTGAAGAATTTTGGTGACCACATAGTATCAAGAGCCACTTAGTTAATGACAAGTTTGCCGTATTTCTTGTTTGTATTGCACTGCTGAATGATCACCAAGAAAATGTTGAGATACCCCAGATGAATTCTTTAGACTATTCTCGGTTGCCCTGGAGTTATTACTGCACAGTGACAACTCTTGCCTAAAAAAATCAGTAAGAACATAAAGCAGAAGCAACATTTCAAATTCTCACGCGTTACAGAATCACACGCTCTCTCACATTATATAATTCAGGCTTTCTTCTTTATGGACTTTAATGTTGAATCTCGCTCCTCATGAAATATGATCTGGGAAAAAATCCCATAATATTGCTTCTGCAGTGCTCATAAGAAATTGATTTCTTCAATTTATTCATTGCAAGTTCAGCCTTTCTTATGTCAACGCTGTCTTTCAGTTCTTCTTTCTCCTTTTGAGTATATGCTTCCTTTTAAGAAAAAGATTCACACCCCATAATACTTTTCTGCCACTTAATTATTACCATCTGTAGCCTGAACATCTTCAGTTCTCCATCCTAATCTGTTGCAAAATAATGATGCTTCAAAACAGAAAAACCTACAAAAAACCCACCACCACAAAAACCTGACATCAAGGAAGTAGAACAAAGGAAAGGATTTGGTAAGGGATTTTTTTTAAAAGTTGTTTTTTCTCTCCCCCATCCAGACTAACAGCAGCAGTATTTAAAACCACAAAACACCACACTAACGTCGTGTCCCTTTTCTGTTCTCCTCCAGATCCAACTTCTCCTGCCAGTGTACCTTCCCAAAAGCACAAACCCATTACAACAACGGATTCAAGCTATTCCACTTGTCTCAGCACCAAGTGGGCCAAAACGACCATACAATCTCCCTGCATTGAGGAAGAGATTCCACAACTGTAAGCAGGCAGGTATTTCCTCAAGTGCTTCTGCCACGTCTGCTATGCATAGCATATATACTGCAATACTATTCAATGTACACCCTAAAAAAGACTGTTGTCATTAAGTTTGAATTTGCTACAAAGGTGTTCCACACCCTTTAGAAAACATGCCTCTGCAAGTTAAGAACCTGAAAACCCCTATAACCCAATACTGGTAAGCCTTAGATTCTCCCACAGGTGAGCATCTTGATTTTCTCAAAGTCAAATGAATAGCTCCAACCATTTTTTAATAAATGTGACCAAACTAAGGCAGAGAGAAGTTGTCTGATCAAAAACCTCTCTGATGAAAAACCTAGAGTAAATTTAACAGCTGTAAAAGCATGAATTGAATTACATTTACTCTAAGTAGAGAGACTTGGAGTTACCACCATTAGGTGGAACCTGCAAACCCAGGTTACAAATTGCACGTTCTCTGGGCAGCAGAGCACTATCTGCATAGTAAGACAACAGCTGAATAACTGAGACAGGCAGCAGCCACGACAAAACAGACAGGCTCGGCACTTTAGCAATTTGTTCATCACAGATTCTTCATCAACAGGGCTTTTATGTGTACCTAATGCAGTAGCAGAGGGATTTGAAGATCACAAAAAGATTAAAACAGTATCTGTTTTCACGTTATACATCCAAGTGACCTTGGAGCGTGGGCTGCTCAGAAACATTCAAAACAACAGGTTCTTAGTACCTTTTCGAGACTAAACAAGACGGAGAGGAAGGTTACATACTACAACACCATACCATGGCTGGCCCAGAACTCAATTACAGGGATTCCTCTCACCTTTCACAATAACAGAATTAAATGATGATACTACCATCATACTCAGTCAAGTCACTGCACTGAAAATAGCTGATATTTCATAGAGATACAACATTATCTGCAGACTCACATTAGGATTTATATTACATTGATTTATTATTGGTTTTGTTTAAACCAAAGCATTTTTGGTTTCAGAAAACTTACTCTTGTTTCTTCTTGAAGTTATTTTTACAGGCACAACTAAGGACAAATTTCAACATGAGAAATAGCACAAGCCATCCAGTAGAAGGAAAACACTGCACACTCTCCTTTCTGCTCCTAGAGTAATTAGGGTAGCCAAATACTACCTTCTCATTCAAAGAAAGAGCATGACATATTGCTGGCATTGCAATGAGATGCCATTTGGATTATTGTCTTAACAAAAATATGTCAGTTACCCAAAGGGAGGGATGAGTGTCCAGATGACAAAAAAGGCCTTCAAAAAAATCCAGGACATTTGTGCAGTACATCATGGTGTTGTGTATATAATTTTTCAGATATACTTGAAAGGCTTTTTTCTTTAAGAGATGCATCCAGTTTACTCGAAATGCTTTTATATACACACAGGGGTTATCACTGCCTTAAGTGACAACAACTACAGTTGTCTTTAAAAACCTTAAAACAGACTTGACCCTCAAAACCAATTCTGATTTACAATTTAAGAATACATAAAACTGTGCAAGGCTCAAGTTTAACTGTTTAACAGCAAACCATTTAGAACAATTACATATCTCATACATTCTATCACTAACACCTGAATTTAAATTTCAGATTAGTTTAAGAATTTAATTATCTACTCACTGTTTTATTCTGCTCTATTTCACACAAGCTCAGTGCTGAAGTTTCTGAACGACAAACATTCTCATTAGATTAGGGCATCACTTCGTTATTTTTACTAAAGCTAAAGAGTGAAAGTCTGGTCTCAACCTTTCAACTTGAAACCCTAATGACACTTCACTGGTGTTAATGCTGATGTGCCTTTAACGTGAGGATGAAAACATTCTGCCACTGGCTTACTGGTTACTCGGAGAAAAATGAGCTATACACCACCACCCTGCATACACACTTACCTCACTTCCTAAAAGCATTCAAATTCATAGATGAAAAGAGCTCTAAGTGCTATAAAAACACTGCATTTATTCGTATGAGACTGGACCTATAACACAGAAGACTGGCTCTGCAGCAATGCTGGAATGTAGTGAGGGAATCCTAGGCAAATGAATTAGTAATATTTAACAACTCCGCCTCCCCTCCCTTAAAGAAGGGGGTTTCCCCTACAGTCAGTCAATGAACTGCCAGTGCCTAATTTTACTTTAATTAGCCTCTTTGCTTTTGTAGCTGGTTGCATTAGTGTTCCCCAAGAGCACAGGGTTTATAAATACTGCCCTTTTATTAGAAACATTTGGCTAACAATGAAATGGTATCAGCAAGCATCACTTTCACTCTCAAGCTGAGCTTCCTGTTCAAACAGGAGAGGACTTTTCACATTCTATATCCATCCTCCCATTAAAA
>NW_008825251.1:151479-167038 GCF_000699105.1 Pygoscelis adeliae
TTACACTGCTGAAAACAGAAGTTTCATAAAAAGCTCACATTATGGAGCACATTCTGGCAAATGCCACCACAGCAAGAAGGTCACTAAGCAAATAGGTGCTACAGAGAGGCTTGAAATCTTAATGACAGCAGTCCTATCAATTTTATCATAAAAGCCACTCAATCAAAATTACCTAAAAGGAATTCTTTAAGTAGTTTAGGTTCTGACTATATTGCTATTTCCCTCCCAATAAAAATGAATCTGCCTTCGTTTTTAAGTGACTAGAAAGCATTTCTAAGCTTTCTACTGTCACACAGAGCAACCCTACATCCACACAGTCACATTTAATGGGAAGTGGTTGAAATGAAACTCATTGTTCGAAACTATGAAATAGCTGGCTGGAAGTTCCACCTACCTTCAGATGGTCAGAAATCAGAGCGACATGATCGTACCGATTCTTTAGTTAACAATACTGTAACTACAATATGAAGATTTCAAAAAGTTACCAGCCTTCCAGAAGCAGTGACAGGTCCAAAAAGCCAGACTACGGCAACCAAGAGTTTTAGGCAGGATCAATTCCTGTTTCGCCTGTGCAAGCCTTCCAAGCCCTAAATTTTCAGTTTTAAACTTTACAGGGAAACTATACTCCCTCAACTGTGTACTGCTAAAAGCAATCCCCACTCTACCCCTTGAACTTATCCTGGCTGTGATCTATTATCAACCGAATGAGGAACTACAGTCTAGTTCACTGGTAACTCATAACAGAAGACCTCCCAAGAGCTGGGGAAAAACAGTGAAGCTGGTGTGAGAATAGTAAACACAGAGTTATAAAATTGATTCTGTGGAAATCGGACTCATGTTAAAAGGAAGTATATTCACTGTTTCTGAAAGCTTACTTGAATATATTTAGGATGCAACTGGTAAGACCATTTGAACTTAAGGCTGTAGACATGAGAGCATACAAGAGAAACAGCCACAAAGGAGTAAGCGTTGACTCCGCAGCAGCAGTAAAGGAACTCAGGTCAGAATTCATCTGGCTGCTGCTCTCCTAAGCTGCCATGCTGTGAATACATATATACAAACAGAAGAATGATAACAAAGGAAGCTGTACAGAAGTGAGTGCCAGTGAGTGAAGAGTCACAACTAAACCATCTGACACCCACGTTCAGTCTGGAGCTATGAAAAAGGAACACTTTTAGGGCTGCTTTTCTTACATATGGTATTTATACCCATGAGTGAAAAGCATCCAAGTCAGGAAGGTGGGAAGCACACCCTGCACAAACAACACCCAAACATTCCACACAGTAACAAAGCTCTGAGAAAATTACTGACAGTGTCATTTGTATAGAAAATAAGCTACACTGTATCTACCTGATCATAAGATAGGGAAGAGTAGCAGAGTTCAGTACGCAGCCACAAACCTTAAGTCAAATGCATACTACCAACCAACAGATTTTCATTCCGTGGGAAAGCCAAATCTTTCAACTACAATCGCATTCTCACTGCCAAAAACAGATAGGAAGAGAACCCCTTGAGGTTACTCCTCCTGTAGAACCATTTAACAGTTAGTTTCACTTCTTTTTCCACCGGGAGGAAGAGTCATTCGCTCCATACACAAACTCTAGCTCAGTTTCCCAAAACCATGAAAGAACATACAGCCACAGAAGAGAAGGGAGCACCACCAAACCTGCAAAAGGGCAAAGACGACCAAATATATTTGGCAACACTGCTTCCAGTCCCAAGGCACTGTTTCTGAAAAGCCTCTTACAGCAACAGAATTTAGCACCTCTTTTTTTCCTTTTTAAAGACTTGCACAATATCTAAAGAAGCAAGCTGACATGAAACTAATTTGTGTATGTCTCTAGACTCAAACTAAGTGTTTCCTAATATACCAGTCCAGTTTCAAAACTGCCTCCTTCCGACCAATTATCTTGTCAAAGATAGAAACTAGTCTTTTGCTTGCACTAGAGTCTGGATTAAACAGGAATTGCAATCCTTTGATTCAGGGTCTAATCCATATATCTGGATAATCATTCTAGAACAACTGCAGTCAAAGAGTGGTCTATTGTGCAACCAGAGGCTTTAAGCAGTCCATAATATGTAGTTGTTTCAATTTTGCAGATCAGAAGGCCAACACAGTTCAGAGGCGCGCACTGCTGAACAACATGCTGAGGACCAACAGCATTCGCTGTGGGAAGCAGCAGCTTTGGAACCACCACAGCAGAAAACCGAGGAGGAACAAAATACAGAAACTGAAATCGTTATTTACAGTTAACGCACCACTGGTGGGCCTAGGAAGCTGGAAAAATATTTTTTTCCTAGAGTCTGCAGTCTTTAGTGCACCAAAATAGTCTCAGCGAAAAAAGCTGCTAATTTCACACAGTACAGGCAACAACTTCTTTAAGGACAGCCTGAGCAATTCAGCAGAACTGACCAGCACGTACATTCTTTAGAAGGCAGACCTTCAAGGTCAACTGGCGCACGACTATAGTCTTCATTTTTGTATCGATCTTCCTCTCTCACAACAAATTCAGAGAATAGACAATCAAGGAAAACATTAAATGCTATGAAAGGAACACTACTTAGAATAAAAAAGAAGCATCCTTCAGTTTTCTTTAAACCTACAAAGCCTCAAACCTCTCATAAATCTATATTTAGAATGTGACAACAACAATTCATCAATAAAGAACTGGCTTAAATGTTGTCTGTGATATTACAGAATTGACTCGTGTTAAAAACAAGATCTGACTGCGACATTTACATGTAACTGCTTGAAAACTTGGTAACTTTAAAGTCACACTTTCACCTAACCATTGCAGTTCTTCCACGTAGGTCACAAGTTTTATCTTGGAATAATTTATTACATTCATACTGTCTCTTGTGAATGGGATGACAAAAATATGTATGTTTAACAGAAATCACATCGTGAATGTAACATTTTACCACTTATTTTTTTACAAGTAGTACTTGGACACTAACACTTAAGGAACTACTAAAAACACCAACTTAGCCAGTTACATAAACACAAGTACCTTCTTTCCATAACTTGAAGAAATTGGGACATCCGTGTCACCGACTATGCTTCCAACGAGGCTAAGCAGGATGCCAGTTCCCGACACTCAAAGCATCAAGGCCAAAACAACTGCAAATTTGAGCAGTGTCCATTAGCCAATTCTTTCTGTTGCTACCTCGTGTTAGCAGCCAGCCTTGAAGTGTGTATGCAAGGGCAGTTACATACCTTCCACATCGGAGACGGGACCTGAGGTCCTACCCCTTATTATTAAGGCTGTTCACGAATATAAGCATGTGCAAAGTAAGCAATTTTATCAAATCTAGCCATGTAGTCCATTAATATAAGGGTATCCCTCATAATTTAGCACGACATGCAGTTTAAGGCTGCTTCTAACATAACAGCAAGTTGTTATAGAAAATTTCTTATATTTGCAAGTGATACTTGATAATGAACTTCTCTCTCTATATGCTTTAAAGGATCAACTGTAACTATTTGGGACAGCAGCTGTATTGTTTATTGTACATAAATACAGTACATATAGTACAGAAATTTTAAATATGCTACAACTTCCTATTTTTTCCAAGAGCCTACTCTCGAAGAAGAGGGGATATTTACTAATTTACTACTCATTTATGCTAAAAGGTATGGAACATCAACTGCTTGCCAAGATGAACAGCCCGTTCCCCACCCCAAATCCTCCACTTAAGCATTCCATCCATGTCAATGTTCCCAGCACCAATGTCTTTTTGTAGACATTTTGCACCTTTTTTTAGATAAGCATTTAAACATCTTTAGACCATACAGAAAAATCAGGAATCAGAAAATTAAAGATTTCCAAAACAAATCTGAACTTTTAGAAAGCCCAAAGGAACAGGCACACAAGCATGTTACGCAGCATATGCCATGTCTAACACAAACACTAATAACCCTCTATCCATTACCAAGAGGATCGAGACGTGAAATCGAAAGACAGTAACACGAAACTGTGTATCTAATTCCAGACACCTGTAGTTTAATTACATTTCACAACAAGGCAAGCATTGTTGTGATTCATTTGAACTTGAAAAACAGTTATCACCAGTTTCCGCAAGTCAACACACACTAATATCTTAAATCAATTCTGTGAACAATGAAGCCAAGTTTTCCTTTTCAGTAATTTTATTCTAATGTGAAACATGAAGAAACAAGCACCCAAATAACTCCAATATAGTATGAAACTTTAATAAAAGTTGTTTAAAAAACAAAGAGCAAAATTTTAAAAATAAACTGAAAGGCTTGACTCCTAATCACACATCTTTCTGACATCAGCAAGAGTACTTTCAGACTTTCAAAGGGGGAAAAAAAAAAAAAACAAAGATCTGCTGTTGAAACATTACTCCCAAAGACTGTTGAAACGCATAACATGAAGCTTCAGAGACAGACAGTTTTATTAACAGGAGGCTTAATTTTAAACAGTATATACAAATCACATGACTTTTCCAAAGTTGGGACCACCTAGTAATCTGTCAAAACAAAATTATGCTAATGAATTACAGAAGCATCTGTGTAATGTGACCGCCTCTTTATTGAAGTACACCTTTATACAATCCTTCCACATAGTCCTGTACTGTGAAATCCTCTCAGGACGCAGCGCTGCACAGGTTTTCAAATCTCTCCTACACACCACATGAATAAAACTGTTGCCACTTGCACCTCTCAATTTTGCCTGACCATACACTTCAGTGTTCCATGATATGCAACACCAAAAGGCACTGTTTTTCTTTGTCCAAAAAACCAAAACGGTTTAAAGTTTACTATGTTTAAGTACAATGATTTGCAGGGAATAGCAGGATTTTTCAAGAAATGCCCAAGTCTTAAAATTTATCATAAGCCAAGCAAGGATGAACCAAAAAAATTCTACTTTTCACTTGTGTAATTACTTCCAATTCTCTGTTTTTCCATGGAAGGTTTTACTGCACAGCAAAGAAAATGGCAACTCTTTACAGACTTTGAATACAACAGCACAACTTTATTGCAAAAATATATAGTAAACTCAGTATTTTCAAGTTTTGGAAAAAAATAAATTTTATCTCTGAATTCACCCATAGCAGTAATTCACGACAGAGTTGCTGAAGATAGAAGTTTCTTTCATATATAAACTAATTTAAAACTTTAGCTGGACTCCAATCTTCTACTAATAATCACCACTTTGGTTCTCTTAGCAGAGACTCTACGTAAGGAGTTCAAGAGACACATGAGAAATACAACATCAACACCCAACTAGTGTCAAAGATCCTATCCCAACTGATTCATGTAATCCTAACAAATCAAGCTACTTAAACAATAATGTGTATTTTCAAGTTGTTACTTCTACTGCAAATGTTTTATAAGTGTACTATGAAACGCATATGATAATGTTTGAGGTTAGCTATACTTGTGGCAAAAGTCTTATTCTGCACAGTTATAATTGCAATATATAAATAACTAAAGGTTATTCCACAAAGAACAGCTTGAATTTTACAGAACGATTCTGCTCATAGGAATTAGTTTGGTAGACACATCAGCAATGGGCATAATTCAACTGTTCATACAGTGAGAATCTTGGAAAAAATAAAGATACATACACAAAACAATTAATCTGTGTACACTGAGAATTCGTTCAGTTGCAGAGTAAAATCAGAACTTTAAACAAAGCTTTGACCTGTAAACAAAGCAAATTCAGCCAGCTTTTAACCAAATCTAGAAATAGCTATCTATTTTACAATGGCTTGCAAGAGCACCCACTGAAGAGCTTCACTGACTTCATCTATTTCCCTTATCCGAAACTACGTAAAACCAATCTAGATTCCTTGATAAGCACTGTGTCCAGCATAGTTTACCAAACTTCTATGATGAATAAGAATCTGTCTAGCTTCTCCAATATTTGTACGGGAAAATCCACTGCGCATCTGTCCTTGCAGTGTTTCTTATGTAATGGCTAACCCAGTGCTCTGTCTTATCAAAAGCAATCTGTTTTACAATTTAAACAATCCACAGGTTCTATCCTGGAAATACTATAAAAACCAATCCGGATGCATTTATCACAGCACTATGAATATCTATTCTACAACTACTTCATATTAACAGCTACCCTAAAACAAGTTTTACTTTTCTGGAGCCTATAGGCCTGTCATTTAGATCAACAACAGCTGCCATAGCTTCATCACGAGACTCGAATGCAACCATTGCTTCTCCAGTGGGCATGCCTTTTTCATTGTATTTTAAGCACACTGAACCAGGGATCACTTGGTAACCATAAAAGAAATCCAAAATTTCATCCACCGAAACAGTAAAGGGCATATTTTGCACTTTAATGACAGTTGGTCCTGGCTTCCCAGACCCTGTTCCAAAACCTGGGGGTCCACTAATATGTATATTTCCTGGTCCAGGTCCAAACCCTGGAGGTCCACTTAAATGTCCAAGACCACTAGCAATTCCTGGAGGACCAGCACCAAAGGCAGGGGGTCCACTTAAATTACCAGGACCATTACCAAAAGTCTGAGGACCCCCTGCAAAACCTGCCGGTCCACTCAAATTACCAGGACCACCTGCAAAACCCGGGACCTCAATACCTGCACCAGGTAAACCGCTAGTTGCAACTGTAGGTATTCCTGGTCTAGAATCAGGAAAGCCACCTATTCCAGGTGGTGGTAGAGGGGGACCAAATGTGCCAGACCCACTGAAGTTACCAGGGAAATTAAATGGAGGACCATTGTTTGCATCTTTAGAATTTCCCCCCAAGAAGGCATGCTCATCCCCACCAGCGCTCTGTGCTCCTGGCACAGTCGCATTTCCTTGTATCGGTATTTTCAGTATCTTTTTCCCTTGAGATGGTGGGTTTCTCTCAATATCTCTCATTTCTTCTACAGTTATCAAACGCAAAACAACATCTCTTCCATTCAGTTTTTTACGGTGCAAACGCTCTGCCTTACGAGCATCATCTTCAGCTTTAAACTGAACCAGTGCTTGTCCTAAACCTTGCCCGTTATTATCAACAAGAATTTGTACAGAATTTTCTTCTACTGCCAGTCCCTCTAGAAACTGAAGGATTTCCATTTTTGTTATATTGTATGGAATATTAGATATATGTGCACACAATTTTGGCGAGCCTGGTTCTCCCTCAGCATTCATGAGGATTTCTCTCTGGTCATAGTTGAAGTTCTGCAACCTTTTACGAATCATATCTATCTTTTCTAACATTGCCTTTTTAGTAATTGGATGAACTTGTATAAAGCGATTCCCTATGTACTGCTTATGATGACACAAAGCTGCTTTATAATCAGCTTCATTCCTGAACTCGACAAAACCCTCTCCAATTGCCTTCCCATTAGGTCCATAAGCTATATAAATGCTGTCTTCAACTATATCCAGCTTTTTAAAAAAATCTATCACATGTTTGTTCTCCGATTCAAAGGGAAGACCCTTCAAATAAACACAGAAACCCTGCTCATGGGGAGATCTTGACCGTGACCTTTTCTGTCCACTAGGAGATTTGGACCTAGAATGAGCCTGGGGAGGAAGTGGGTGTGACTGCCCAGAGGGACCCATGGTTTGCTTGAAAGTTATGTGGCCTCCAGCAGCCACCCACTGTCTCTCTGTTGCAGGACTAACTTCAACATAGCGCTGAATCATCAGCATTCTGTTTCTCTTCAGTGCTTCAAATGTATCTTGAGGAGAAAAAAACTTAACTAGTCCATTTCCATTATTTCGACCTACATGATCCTTCAGCATATGGACTGCATCCACACGGAGCCCAAGGAAAAAGTCTTTCACATCAGATTCTGTTGCAGAAAAGGGCATTCCATGAACGCTGACATACAAATCGTCTGGATTGATTGGAATTGGCTTGACACTACTTTGAGAATTCATCTGGATAGGATTTACAGGATTCATGGGACCAATAAACAATGGATTCAAGCCGCTGTTCATATTCACTGCTGCTCCAGACCCATTCATTCCAGTGGGTAAAGGTGCTACGGGTAAAAACATGGGTGTCATTGGAGGTACAGGGGGCACAGGGGGTATCGGAGGAACCGGAGGAACAGGAGGCAGTGTGGGTACAGGAGGTGGAACAGGTATCGGGGGAATAGAAGGCATTGGTGGCAAAGATGGCATAGCTGGGATAGGAGGGATTGGTGGAGGAGGTACTGTGTTCATCGGGGATGCTGTGCTAGGTATAGTTGAGCTAAATGTTGGGCTACCAAAGGTACTCCCAAGATTTGGAGGTGCAGTCCCCATACTGGCAGTAGAAAATGTAGATATGTTTTTATTGCTTTCATGCACAGTAGTAGAAGCAGTTACTACACTAGGAGAAGGATTATTAAAGTTAGGTACAGTAGTAGGTAAGTTAACCCTTCCACTCATTCCAGAACTAGGTGGTGGTCCCGACCTGCTAGCATTTGCTGGTGGCATATCTAGATTGGCAGTTTCGAAACGCCTACGACTGAGTTCTATCATGTTCTGCATTTCAGTTTTACTGCTCAGCAATAGTGTTACTTTTGACCCTTTAATTGTACCACCTGTGCGCATCATACCAAGCCTTGCATCTTCATCAGTGGCAAAAACGATGAAAGCCTCACCCAGTTCACCCCCTACAATATGCACGCCCCCATCAGGAATGGTCAATCCAGAGAAGAAGTGGCGAATGTCCATGGTCCCCGCCACAATCGGGAGACCTTGCAAGCGGATGACCACAGCCATGCTGCGCTGAAACAACACACACCTGCAGATGAGAAAAGGCAACGGCTATGTCAGACTACTGTTTATGACACCATGCAATTACCTACAGACACCATCTACTATATTTGTTTACATACACCTAACAACATCTTGCAAAGATTAAGCATGTTTATATTCCAAGTTCCCTATTCATGTTTGTTTACTTCATACAGATTGAAGTATTAAAGATTTACCAACACAATTAGTATACATTTTGCACTAGAAATTCCAAAATAACTGTTAAACTAAGACCCACAAGTGTCAGTAAAAAAAAAACACCTAAGGAACAGCAAAAATCAGAACTATTATATCAGTAGTTGAATATTTAATGGAACATAAGCAAAATTAATATTTTAGCCAAGCAAACAAAATTAATTGACCATACAATGATATGGTATCCACTGTACCTGGCAAAGTGACCGCAAAAAATTCTGCACACCTATGGGAAATAAACAGTTCTCTTTCATTTGTGGAGGGATTTTATCTCCTGCCAGGTGAAGACAACTAGGAACATAACAGTGGGTTGGTTACGAACAAAAACCCATTATGGACAACTAGCAACAGCGAGACTCATGTGACATCCTGACAGGGACCATCTAGATTATACTGATCTTCTATTTTTCTCCTAGCAAAGGCAAGAGGTCTAGGTGACCGTGAAGCTAGCTAACTAGCCCCAGACATTTTGTGACTATACAGACCTTACCTAAACTAGGCTTACATTTATGCATATCCTAGATAGATATTTGGCCTTTGTAACTTTCAAAAACAAGGTATATTTTTAAATAGTTGCAGACGTTCTGTCTAATATTACACCTTCCACCTCAAGCACAAGTAAATGACTTTTACCTCTGCAGCTGAGATTAGTAGAAGCTTAAGATCAATTTTGAACAGGTAGATCTTGACAGTTACCTCGTACACATTCTACAGAAGAGCCTGAGGTCTTATCAGAAGTTCAAGATAAACAGGAAACCAGGTAATTCACACTTATTCTTGACAAACCTTCAGTAAAGACTGAAAGCATCATATTAATACTAGCACAACTCACCAGTTCGGAAGCCAGCCTCTCATCCTAAACAGTCAGCAGTAGCACCTTGTTTCACCTGAGCCACTTCATCTCTGAAACTTCTTGACTTCCTAAGTACAAGCCAGTTCAGTATCTGTATGGAAGACCTCTAAGGCTCCCATTAGCCACATACAAATGGTGTTAACTAAGCATTTGAAATCAAGGATGAACTAGATGATACAATGCAACTCCAGGAGGCAGTGCACCACCAAAGAATTTTGGCCTTATGCCAACACTATATGACCAACTACAATCAGTGACTATCTCCCAACACTTCACATTCAACTAAGTGTTGTATCCCAGCATACAGTCAAATCTTTAAGTCAGCTGCGTTTGCCTGTCCAGGTCTTCCAATCACTTTAGAGTAGACACACTTTGAATACGTCCTTAACTACTAGGTAAAGCCACTATCCAACATTTAACCATGCCAGGTAAGGCTGAACTCAGTACTTAATGAAAATGAGAGTAACAGTTCTTCTACAGGGGAAAAAAAAGAAGCAATCCTTTTGTTTGCATGATGGAACTTCAGATTACTCAAATGGGTACTTAAGTATTTTGTTTTGTTGCCCAATAAACCAGAGCTAACCCCTTCCATATGCTAATGAACTCAAGCAACATACTGGGGTATTAAAGGGCATTGGCCTACATCTACTTGACACCAGAAAAGTGTGGAAGACCTTTCTCCCTCAAGAAAACAGTAGTCAAGCCCACTGGCACAAAGTCAGCTCTGTTGCTCTAGCCACTGTGAATGAATGTCCAATTCCTTACTACACTGTCTTGAAAGAGAGACTGGAACTTGCAAGATGAAGATGAGAAGGTCTAAAAAAAAAAAAATCTAGCTGTACATACCACTAAGAAAACCCCTACTCCACCAAGGGATGGCAGCAACAGAAAGGAGAACATATACTAAACCTCAGGGATTATTTTTTTAAAAGCAACTTTCCCATCTCCATGGCAAGATAACAAAAGCAACATCTTGCATTTATCTTTTATAGTGACACTTACATTTAACTTGAGTATAAAGTTCATTGCCCAATCATTTTCCAACAGCAAAATAACTGGCCCATGTGAAAAAAACAGGTCAAAATAAGAACTATCTATGCTATGTAAACATCTAAGAAAGCAGATAGACTTTTTGCACTGTTTTAAAACAGCAGTATTTTTCAATGATTCTGTATTTTTTTTTAAATTTGCCTAACACTGATAGCAATCTCTGAAACTAAAGTAAAAAATGAAAATTCTACCTATTTAAGGAAGCCATACTAAAGGGGATTGTAAAACCAAAGTTTACTACATTATGCTACAGGATTGCTTCAAATTAGATGATCCTGAGGCAAGCGAGCAGTACAAAAGCATCCCTGTTTTTGCACCTATGCTTTGAAAACTAAAATAATACTAACAGCAAATCTTGCTAGGAGGTTTGCATTTTCTCTATTACCTATTATAGAAAGAAATTAGATTCAGAAATTTTTATGCATCAGGAGTTAGACATTTGAAGTTTCTTGTGTTAAAGGGGAGATTACTTTTAGTTACTTCCTTACTAATGCAAAAGGGATGGCAATCTGATATGGCCATTAGTTGAACAAAGGCAACTTGGGAAGGTTTTTCTGCTCAGATCTGCTGGTTTAGAACATCACATATTGTTTATCAGAACTGACACCTGCTAGATAACTGTGTTTACTAATGATTCCATGAATCCAGCCCAGAAGACAAATTAACAGATAAAGTCACAAAAGAATTCTTAAGAGTTCAAGCATTTGAACATTTACATAACTTATGGAATAACGCAAGTGCTTCAATCTTGCACTAATTCAAAACTTCCTTATAAATGCTAAGAGATATCTTGAAGTTTTGTTACTACATATTCTACTTAGGTCCACTAAATCACTATCAACAAAAAACCCCAAACAGCTGCTTAGGCGTATAGTTGCTAGAAAAACTAGCTGCAATGACCTTAGCATAGTTAATTCCATGCACGATATTAAGCAAATGCTTGCTATTAAGCAAGAGCTAACAGTAGCATGGTATGAAGAATTTTAAGGACTTTACTCCATCAAATATTTTTGGCAAAAAAATATTTTGTCAGCTCAAAACATAACTGCTTCA
This sequence comes from Pygoscelis adeliae, assembly GCF_000699105.1. Lineage (NCBI taxonomy): Eukaryota > Metazoa > Chordata > Aves > Sphenisciformes > Spheniscidae > Pygoscelis > Pygoscelis adeliae. Next base: position 163,377 of record NW_008825251.1, read on the forward strand.
AATTTTTCAGGATTTCAGTGCTTTAACAAAGTATTAGTTTCGATTCTGTGATCTAAAGAAAAAAATCACAAGGACCAAAAGGGTCAAATCTCACGTTTTGAAGCACTCAAGTCCAAGTTTTTCAAAAACGCACTTAGGAGACAATAACCCACTCACTCAAATTTTCCAACTAATGAAAAAGCAAAGCCTGCTCAAATATTTCACTGTTCACTTGTAAAGATCAATATATATGCAGAGGCAACATTAGCTTCAGACACAGAACAGGCTACATGCCTGTTAAGTATGTATTGAAAGGCTTTTTGTTGGGCTGTTAGAGGTGTTAAGAGGTCTCTCAGGCTGCCTGCTTTTTCCCCTGTACAAAAAGGTACTTTAAGGCAAAAGTGGGTTTTGTTGTCATTTTGTGTGTTTGGTATATTTTTGGAGAGACCAGAAGCACAAACCTAGAGTTGTATTATGGACAAGCCATCCCATTAGCAAGCCGAAATCAAAAATGGAGCGTAAAGAGCTACCAACAATCAATCTGATTCAACTCATTTGATGAGCATTAACAGCATGTTTATGTGTCTTGACACTAACGTCTTTAAAAAACATTGATGTTGCACTGCAAAAAGGCGTACAAGATGACAATATTACTTCTTCTATCTATGTGCTAGTCAGTAAAATAAGCAGAATTTGGGTCATATGCATAAATTGATAAAAACACCAGACTAGCCTTTTAAGATGTATGCATATTTCAAATTAAGAACAGTTTAGAAGATTCAACATAGTCCCTGAGGAGTATTGAAGTACAATACCCACGCGGTACATACACACACAACATATTTGGCAATTCTTGGACGAAGACTAAGAACTGGAATAACATTGGTACTGTAGGAAGAATTTTAAATATCCAGGCTGAGACTGCCTAGCAAAAGTTAAAACTGCAGACTATGGTTTTGCTTTTTTTTTTTTAAAAAAGGCTAAAATCAACCTGCTAGATTAAGATAGTCATCTCTGAGCTAATTTGAACCTATCTGATCCCTTTAAATGCTGCAAAACCTAATTAGAACCAATTACTGTACACCTCTAAACTCCAATAGTTAGAAACATGTAGACCTGTGGCCTGCAGCAAAGTAGCTACATTTTCCAACAGTGCAAAAAAACTGGGAGAGTGTTCCGGACTACCACGTGCTGATGAAACAACAAAACATTAGTTTGGCAGAAAATTCTGTTTACAAGAACAACATTGCCAGAACCACCATCACCAGTGGGAATCAAAGTAGAGAGACTACTATAGATTGTTTGACCTAAGTGTTTTGATACCAATTCACAGATTCCACAAGCTTCAAATATTCTTAAGATATACTCAATATGCATATAAAGAAGTCTTCAATTCAAAGGCTCTTACCTGCAAAGACAGATGTTTTTTTCTTAACAAGTAGCAGAAGCCAAGCCAATCCTGTGGGCAACCAATTAAAACCAACTTTTAGACTGCAATAAAGAATAAATGGAGGCAAAAATCAATGCAGGCAACACAACAGCAGTAACAGTCCACAAAGAACTGTATATATAGAAAGTTCAAACCTGCGTCCACCACAAGGCACTGCAACATACAACAACCACAAGAGTAAGAGTGCATTTTCTAATACCTTATCCCTATATGATTTGTCAGTAATTGCACTGCACAGTTTTTGTATGGTTTCAAGACATGAATATGCCTTCCACAAAGAATATAAAAAGAACCAGAAAACATTCAAAGAATCTTTCAAATTTTCCCATCACCAATAGGTGGACAAATCACTCTTTCAAAGGCAAAGAGCAAGAATTAAGTACTTGAAAACCCTGAATTTTAACAAAACCTTGCTCCATCAATAATGATATTCCTTCCTCCAACTGTGCATCTTCTTACTTGAACAAAGCAACATAACTGCACCTCAGAAAACCTCCCTATAGCTGCATGTGAAGAATTCTTCAGGAGTCACACAAACTGGTGAAACTAAGTGATATTTCACAGCCACCTCTTGGCAGTCACCTCTACAGAGCACACAGTAAGAACTCCCCATCGAGATACTGTATTTTCAGTTGTAATCTGTCACTTCATTATCCAAATCCTGATCAAACGCCCATTTTTTTCATCCTTGTATAAAAGTTGTCTTCCTGGGATTACAAGTCAACAAAAGAGCCAAACATTTTAAGTGGCAACATATGTATTTTCTATTTAAAGAAGGGATGGAAAACCCTGGCTCTTTCATTGCTTAGTAGACCATCTCATACTCAAATTGTGATTCTTTGGAAAACTATCCAGGAATTAATCACACTAAGAACAAATAACTGCCTCCTCCTCACACAACCCAAACAAGACATTTTCAGTTATAAGCATCATTACCGAAGTGAACTTAGAGAAAGAAGTACTACCAAACCATCCACAAACTCCCTAACAGAGGGAATTAAAACAAACACAGATATTCACAGATCTTCCAGGACATTAACAACAGACTTACAAGTGAGAAAGATACAACTACGCTCTTCAGACTTATATTAAAATGGCAAATGCATTTAGGAAGAGACCACCCTTTTTTTTTTTTTTTTATTAGACCTTTAAGAGAAACAAGCAATCCTATATTAGAAGGATTCAACTATATGCTTTCGTAACTAGCAATGTCAAACAGTAGTTTACAATGCAGGAAAAGAATGTAATCACCTGAAAAACAGTTTCATGCAAAAACACACCTGCTTCAAGAAGCAGACAGATCTTTCATGCACAAGGAACTCTCCATTTGGAAGAAAAACCCAAATCATTTGATATATTTCCAGTATAGCAACCACAGCGTTGCATATGTTCCTCTTCACAACACTGAAAACAAGCTGAAGATTTGCAGTGAACTAAGACAACACGCTATAATGTGAAACAACATAAACAAAACCAAGCAGAATTCTTCAGAAAAGGTGCAAAACTCCACTATGTTTAACCTTTCCACCAAACACCGTCTACTTTCGTTTGCACGTCTCAAATCTCCCAACTTTAAAGAAAACCATCCATCACTCTCGTAGGTAAAGACATCCTTTCCAATCAACCCAATGAGCAAGAGCACATTAACTAGACAAACATTGACTAAGGCACAGCTGCTCCCACACAACGCCAACACCACACCTCTGGGACTTCATGAGAGAGACTCTCCACAACACCCTATCAGCTAAAGGACCACCATCCACTGGACACAAAACAGCCGATGAAACAACCTTAAGAGGAGTTCACCGAGGAAACCTGCTGATTTTTCTGCCTAAGCACAGCAGATGGAAGTGGGCAAGAAAATCACTAAGAAGAGTGGATAAGTTTAAGAGTGAGTAAAACCAGAGTCAAGAGTTTTTTCAAAAGAAAGCTCGCACAGACTGCTGGTGTACTTCTGGGACCCACTTCCAACACTAGGTTGTTTTGGGGGTTTTTTTTTGGTTTGGGTTTTTTTTTGTGGGTGTTTTTTTTGGTATAGAGCTAGTATTTATTAGTGGAGAAGAGCATTACGTTACTGCATGGCAACTTCACTGGTGTTTACAGGGTAACCCCGACGAGCGGTGCAGCGCCGCAGGCACCAGGGACCTTCCTCCCCGCGAAGCGCAGAGCGTTTGCCTCGCTTCCTCCCCCGGGGCCGGGCGAGGAGCAGCCGCCGGCGCCCCGCGGAGCACCC
>NW_008825251.1:168025-175080 GCF_000699105.1 Pygoscelis adeliae
CGCCGCGGGAGGCGGTGGGTTTTGTTGTGGAGGAGCGTCCTTTGCCTCCCCGGTCAGCACGCTCGTTTTTTAATGCAACGCCGCAGCTAGAAGGCTGAAAAGAGCAAGGTCGGACCCACAGTATAAGATTCGTACAGTTGCCTCTAGTACAATAGTAATACGGTGTGACGCGTTTTCTGGAAATTAATGATGGTGTAACAGGGTTATTGCTGAGGAAATGGGGACTCGAAAGGAGGCATCGAATTTCCAGCGAACAAAAGAACCCTGAGGAGAGTGGTTGTTTCTGACTTCTTCACTTAGGACCAGGTTGCAGAATTAAAAGATTACCCTGGGTCACTGCCCTTTTGAGTGTAACTGCACCATGCTGTATTTGTCCTTTACTAAATACACATGCAATACAAATAACTAGACAGTGCCCTGAGCTGAAGAACAGCTAGACACCTCTTGGGAGATGCTCTGTTACTGCGCTTCAGTGGACACGGATACTGCAGCAGCATCCATTTTTGATGAAACAAAACCTGCATAGTCTGCTGCGAGAAACAAGTGAAAATAAATCATCACCTCACGTTGCAAACAATTTTCCAGCAAATCTGGGAGTTCAACAATTCAGTTAACTTAGTCGTTTTTCACCACTTAACAGAAAACAGGGCCAAAACGTGTGATGGGTGTGTCATCCTGAGGCAATGGGATCAGGCCTGGGGCTGCTTGGCACCACAATAACCCCCACTCCATGATTTGTTTCCTTGTATATCCTCTGTTTCTACTCTCAAATTCTCCTCTACCACCCTCATCCCCTCCCCATAAACAGCCCACACTTGTTTATCTTCTCTCTATTATCCCTGGTTTTACAGATTTTGTACTCTATTTAGTATGTATGAAAATGTCTGCCCTGAAAATTTATCAGTTCTGTCAAGCTAACACCTCCTTTTTGTCTTGCTAGGTGTGCCATCTGCTTACACATCACTCCTTGATTGCCGTAGGTAGGATCCAGTAATTCATCTTTTTATAGTGTTAGTGACACTAGGCAGGGTTAGCTGTCAGCATGCACCCCTCAACACAGCCGAGAGAAGCAGGCAATTGGAGTCGCCAGAGGTATCCACAGCCAGGCTTACTGGACCCCCTGGAGAGCTGCTTGCCCAAGGTACGTGGGGGGCAGCAGGAGCACCTGCAGCTCAGGGCCTTGCTCTGTGGCACTGCAGCACTTCCTGGGCAGCACTGGCCACCCTGCAGCAAGGAGAAGGTGTAGGATAACAAAGGGCAGTGCTGGAATATCCCAGGTCAGAAGAAAAACTAAGACTTTTCAGCTTTTGTGCAATGTGATGAGTCACTACGTTGCTTTTTGTTGCTGAAACACTCTGGTGGAGAGACTTGTGATATTTACTGTGCAGACCAGCAAAAAAACAGGACCAAACTACATAATCCTCAGTAGGCCTCTAGACCGTGTCTGTACTGACGCCATGAAAGTACACTGGAGAGCAAGTCCTGATGGCCCTGGACAGCTGCTGCAGACCAGCATGTGTCCTTGTACCTCAAGCGTTCTGGTCTGTGCTGCAGCTCAGCTGGAGCAAAATTTGGAACAGATGCCTGTGACACAGATTACCTCTACGCATTTCCAACTGTCTTCTCAGCCATACCCAAATTTTCACGGCGAGAGAATATTTAGTTCACTCAAGATTAACAGAAGCAGATTTGTTTGTAGAGTGGATGAGAGGGAACAAAATCCTGGACTAGTATTAGAAGCATGCCAAGTCACCAAGGGTACCAAAGAGGAGTTAGCAGCATGACGCAGTTAGGTACCAATAGCAAGGGGAAAAGTGTCTCTGGAAAGCAAACACTGGTAGACAGAAGGTTAAAAGACAGGGATCATTGGTAGCAGTGTCCAGTATGCTCCTCTGTAACATGCGCCCGGCAGAAGGCAGGCATAGAAAAACAGGGAAGAATGGGATTTGCCTTTATTAGGTACCAGGAAACTATTAAAAGAGCGCTAATTTATCTGTCTCCTCCACCTAAACCAAAACTGAAGTAGGGTGAAGTAGGTACGCAACTAGGGAAAAAAATTTACACAGGACATTTTAAAGTAAAGCTTGAGGGAACCAGCACCCATTGTGCCGATTCCACATCTGAAGTAAAAATGTCTTCCTCCTTGCATTATACTTTTGCTACACCATTAGTCTGGAAACATTACCCCAAATCTCAGGCTCCTTGCTTCTCCAGCACCCTAGAGATACCATTCTGTACACACAACCTCTGATCCTATTCCTTCATCTGTACAAGGATGTGGCTTGGATGAATGAACCCATTTTACTAAATGATTCATACTACTTTGTATTTTCCTTTCTGATTACTACACGACAACTGCAAGTCTTGTTTCCAGGTCATTTAGAAAAATGTTCAGCAGAAATAATCCTCACAGATGCCTTCCAGAAATACTCTCCTCATTCCTATCTATACTTAAAATCTGCCAGTCAGCTATGATGTGCCTTATTGATCCTGTATAGTTACTTTTAAAACTAAATTAAACACCTTGTTTGTTTTACTATGCCTACTCAGCACAAAACCACTTTGGTCATTAGTATGAGCTTTTCTTCTTACAAGAGCATCTTGTACCAGGCTTTTTTTATTACTCTGTTTCACATAGATACATCAGCTGTCAGAGTGCTCAGTTCTTCCAAGCACTCAGCTTGTCCATTTTAAAACCTGGCATTTGCTTTCTTCCAGTGCAGGACCTTATTCACCATCCTGAAATTTAATCAAAACTGTCTTTAGTGGAGGAGAGATCTCTTAGGCCAACTTTTTGGGACTCAGCTTTGGGAAACTGTTATCATTTCAAAGCACGGTGTATACGTGTTTTTAGCAGAAACAATTTGACTGAAAACAGTTGGACCATGACTGAAGTCACACCAGACAGACAAGAGAACAGCAAGCCAATCAATCAGGCAGATATAAGATCGAAGATTAAGAGGCAGTATTTTGTTGGGAGCAACAGTGTTTATGTTATTGGGGATTTTTTAAAATGATAAATTAAGTCTATGGCTGGCTGTGTAACACTGTCAACAAATCTGTCAACTGACCCTCTCTGTCTCCTCAAGTCCAGAACAGGTAACTGTCTAATTCTGTATTATCCTTCCTGAAGAAATATTCAATAATTTTTGTAGTTAGGTGATGTGCTCTATCAGCGTTTAGAAACACTAAAATCCATCATGGAGAATTTTTTGCTCCCCTTGTGTATTATCTAACCATCTTGCACTACTGGAAGTTTATTTTATTCCTGTTTGTCACACTAGTTCAATTTTTATGACACTTGCAAAATGGCGACACTAAATCCTCACCTTCCTGGTATCCTTACCTTGTATTATTAATTTAATGCCCTGCAGATGGCTCCAACTAATCACCAAAAAAACCCCACAAAACCCCACAGCTCCCTCACTTCTGAGTTACAGGCAGTTCCATTCGTAAATATTCTCCTCCCAAAGAAATTTACTTCCCCATACAAAAAGTTTTAATTGCATTCAGTGGTCTACAACTAGACATTCATCCTCGGCATTACTTCTTTCTGTCACGGGGAAAAGTATCTCCACTATAAGTTTCTCCTCATCTTGTCCTATAAGCAGTTTCAAACAAACATTTGTTAACAGTGTGTATGAGTTGCCAAACCTTTACAAGTAGAATTTATATTTTAAATCTTAGCACATAAGAGATGCTCAGAATCATCAAGATTTGGGGGTCCCTTTTCTCAAAATAATCACAATTTAAGCTATTTGAGTTTAAAAAAATTAGCTCAGATCAGGCACTGAGTTTGAGAAGAATGACTCATCAAAAGTCAAATGTCAGCTTGATGACAGAAAGAGCTTCTAACAGTGCTCACAGAAAACTTAGGCGTTTATCTTTCTCTGTTCTCTAAAGAAAGGCTGCAATTTAGCAACTTACTGATTGTGCTGCATAGTTCAGCCAGAAAGGTGGACCCGAAAAGACTGAAAGTAGCCAAGTTTAAGTCTTATCTATATTTTATCATCCATGAAACACAAAGCAACAACTTCATAAACATACAGTTAGAAAACATGCTGGGAGAGTGTTATTACATGCTTAATCCAGAAAACACATATGGCCCAAGGATAAATAGTACATACAATAGTACATACACCACCTTTAAAACCTATTTATGCATATGGTAGTTTTAAAAATGTTGTGATGAAATATAAGGTGCCAGCCCTACAATATTAAAACCACTAAAGCTAATAATTTCAAATAGAACAACTGAGGATTAGCTTTGCATTACAAACGACCAAATCTGTCCTTGGTAACAAAAAAAAGAACAAGCTTCTGTAACACAATCCGCCTTGTGAGATTTAGTTTCAGCTTTTACATTACATGGTTCATCCTCGAGGCAGATACCATCCAGAACTGAAGACGTACTATCTATAGGGTATATTAAATTCAGCAGCTAATACAGCATCCATCAATCAACAAAACTAATTTGAGAGCTGTCTGCTTATGCAACTGAAACAAAGGCACTTTGTAATACAGGGTTAAGTTTCCTACTGGAAAGATCAACAAAGGTAAGAAAGGAGAAACACTGATATGAGTTAATCTCATCGAACCCTTTTTAACAGACACTTTCCCCCAGCATTTGCGGGGAACGGATTCCCATGTAAGTCTCTAGTCAGGCAGAAGTACAGTCTGTTGCAGAGAAAACTCCAGAGCCACATGTTCTCATCTCCAGACAAAACATCCAGGCTCAACTGGGCTAGACTCCCTAAAGTGACAGAAGCCAACCGCCCATAGGCAAACTCTGAGTAACAGCAAAGGACTCATCACAACGGGAGGAAAAAAACCCAGACTGCATTAAGACATTGCACTTTATCTGCTCTCCCCACCACCTCCACCACTCACGTTCCAACTAAACTCGTACTGCAACTGAAGCTGACATGTTCTGCCTACCCCTCTCCCCCAGTCATTCAAGTTTTCTTTCCTTACTTAGAAAAAAATTGCATGGAAAAAACACTCCCCTTTGCTGGAGGGGACAGCAAAGTGCATCATCATTGTATCATAAACTCTGTAACACAGAAGGGTGGTTTGGATTAATGCACACTGGTCTGTACAAGCATCACCCAAAAAAAGATAAAACCAAGGAAAAAGAGCCAAAAATACTCAGTTTCAGAAAAAAAAATTGTTCTTAACTGCACGTACAACTTAACAGTGAAGGCACATAGCCACGCTGAGGCATCTTTTCCTCTAGAAATGCCAAGCTTCTTCCTATCTGAGAACTTCTCGCAGTACAATGCATCTGAGCAGCACAAGAACAGCTGCTGTTGCAGGATGCCCATCTCAAACAGAAAGAATGGGAGGCCTGGCAAGAGGTCTGTGCTGCAAACAGAACAGCTACACGGGATGTTTTACACTGAGAAGCAACAACCTCTCACCGGGATTCCACTGGCCCAGGAGTAACACACTGATTTCATTTTCTTATTAGCAAATACATGTCCAAATAAATTATGTTTTAGCATAAATTTCTGTGTGTCAATATAAATGCAACGGGTGTTATATCATCCTGCCTTTCTCCAGGAAAAAGACTAGTTTCATTTTTTGCTTCTTAGACTTTGTGATCAGAAAGTGTAGTTCTCCAGTCAAATTGCAAGTGTCGAAAAACAGAAGTGCTGCATAATTTGTTCAGGAATGTACAGAAAATGCATTTTAATCCACATCTAGTCCATGGATAGCAATGTTTTCTCAGTGCTGAGTCCATTTAATGCTTTTGAGGTCAATTCCATCCTGCACCATTTCCCAGAGGGGGCTGTAAAGAAAGGAGAAAAATGATGGCTATCTAAAATACACAGGACGACATCAACAATAACCAAACAGACAAGTTAATCAACTACACAAGAAATTAGGAGATACCTATCTACCTGTCTTCCCTTTCTGGAGGTCAGTGAACTTCAGACGATCAGTCCAACTGTGTCCTCAGCCCAAAATACAAGAGGTGAGAGGACAGGTGCTCCACCCCATTTCCTGCTCCCACTTTAGGCATAAAGTACTTGTGTCTCTTAGAGACTGAGCCCTCGCATTCGACACTGTCCAGATGAGTCAGGAGTCTTTCAGTTTCACCAAAGTAAAACAACTTATCGATAAACTCAGTAATACCATCTCTGGCTTAGAAACTTCTAGGTACTGCCCTACGTGCTTGCCCTACTCGCATTCTTTCCCTGACAAAGGCAGGATCTGGGAGAAGGTTTGTTATCAGTTTTTTTTCCTTTAAAATTTGTCACTACTGTTAAGATCAGGCCCACTACCCACTCTGGCAACACTGCTTGCTTATATACAGAGACACCACCAGATTTTTGAAGCAAACAATTATTTTCAGCTAAATCCAACTCTTCAAATGATTATCACACTTAAGAAGTCTTTACATTCAATAAGAAGATGGCTTACCTCATTTCCCTCAGCCTCTTAACATGCTGTATGCACTTCTGCACTGTATAATCTACTTCTTCCTCTGTAGTGAAACGACCAATGCCAAATCTAAACAAAAGGAAAACCATTAAGGACTAGAATAACGTGTATATGGAGGGGTGGAACAAATCCACCACCTACTTTTAGCAAAAACGAAAAATATTTGGAAGCATTAGGGAAGACCACTCCATGCACCTTATAGATGAGTGAGCCAAGTCTTCATCTGTTCCGATTGCCCGCAAAACATAGGAAGGCTCCAGAGAAGCTGACGTGCAAGCACTGGGGAAAGGGAAGGCAGGCAAATTTCAAACTTTTGTTCATGTGCAGATGCTACACTGAAGTAACACTTCACTAATCTCCTCCAACAACGAACAGGTCACTTACAGACATTTAATATTACTATGACTCTTTACAACAACCTACATCAGCTTCCTCAGCCTCTTAGAAACCACCAGTGAATACAAGCAAGAGTGGTGTTTCTGCTGCTGAAGAAAAAGAATGGAAGGGGCAGGCATTAGAGGGGAATGAGGGTGATAAATTCGGAGCGTGAGGTAAGAAGAGAGAACACAGATAACGCAGTAAGAATAAACACATTGCAAAACACAAGA
>NW_008825251.1:175098-176675 GCF_000699105.1 Pygoscelis adeliae
TGCCAAACACAAGCAGGAGGAATGCAGACTAAGAGGTAGCTGAAGTGAAGGCCATGACAAAAAGACAAAGGAGCCAAGACAGAACTAGCCAGAGAAGGTAACATACCAACAGTAACATTAAAAAAAGAAAAGACTTTACAAGCTGCTGTTTGACAACAGAACAAATAAATGAAAAACAGTGCACAGAGGAATCCAGAGCAAGAAGATCTAGTTATAGTCGTCAGTAGAGAGAACTTCCATCTTGAAGCAGTAGGCAAAACTGGTTACATGTTGTTACTCAATTTTTACAGGTAGCAACATGCAGCACAAACTGGAGAGCTGTTTACAGCTCTCTGGTGCACAAAGCAGAGCCTCAGAAGAGACCTTCAAATTACAGAAGTGTTTGGCTTCAGAGACAGTCATGTGAAGACTTGTTCTTCCTGTTCACAGTGCCAACATATTCCTCATTAAGATATGCTGACCGCTTTATTCTCGAAGGTGAGGAAAGGAGGGCATCTTTACACTCCATTAACTTCATCATAAGCATCAAGTTTGTCTTAATAACAGAAATGTTACTCGTCACTCCTGTAGAGTCAACAGAGCTCCATAAAAGTGTATTCAATTTTCTTTCTGCTTTTGCATTAAACACAGGCACTATGAGCTAATTTAATTCAGATATTGTCCAGCCTTGCTAGATTCTAGTTAGGATCTAAAAACACTGGTGGGAAACCCTGCTGAAGGACAGAAGCTGCTCAAATGCTGGTAGCCTTTAGAATGAAAGTGTCACCAGCAGTTACAAGCCAAGGCTACTCAGATTGCAGGTAACCAGTCTGCAAGGCTGGCAGGTAGGAATTTCTAGGTTGGTTTTTCTGGTTTTGTTTGGGTTTTTTGGGGATTTTTTTTTTTTTTTTTTGCTTTCAGGATGAGTAAATTTGACCTTCATTTGAAATGTGCCACTTCAGAGAAACGCCATCTTAGAATGCAATCAACGCCAGGCTGACTCATTAACCAAATGTGCAAATATGGGGCACAGAGGAGACCACTCCTTAGTTTGTACCTCCATTAGCAGATGTTATTTTCTCTCCAAAATACACTGCTATCCTTCCCACACATCCCACCTACCTTCCTGAAGACAGAGCCACATCTTTCAGAGCCATCAGAAGACTCTCCCCTTCCACATACGCAAAAGATAAATTGATGCATCCTACATAGAAATAAATGAAATAGAAAAAAAAAATTTCCGTCAACTGAAATCTAGGGCAAATCCTACCCCACGTGGCAGTACTCACACTATGCATAGCTAAAGTGCATTATTACACCACGGCCATCAACACTGAGGAGCTAGATGGTTCTAACGGGCTCAGGATTTTGCTAATGTTACCTGGATATCGATGCTCTCTATCGCCGTTCATAACCACATCAGGAACTTCACTCATTATTTTTGTAACCAGTCGCTCTGCCAGTTGTGAGATTCGCTTATGGTCATACTAGCAAAGAAACCAGAAAAGAGTCCAAAATAATAAACAGTGCACACTTTGACCTCACTCAAACTGCTTTGTGTCACCAGCCATGAGCAGACTGAAGTAGCTGATGTGGTT
>NW_008825251.1:176691-184912 GCF_000699105.1 Pygoscelis adeliae
CTTAAACAGAAACTGTCAAACTTTGCCTACTCTAGAGACTGTTTTGAAAGAGAATTACCAGTTTGGTCCTAGCTAGCTCAGCCTTCAAAAATATTCCAAACCATTCAGAAAGATCTATATACACAAGCTGCCACATTGGCTTTCATAAACACAAAGAACTCGGTGCTTTTAAAGACAAGTTAGGTAATGCATAAGATAACGCATTTTGCAACACAAGAAGGGGCATCTGTTATGGTAAGTGCCCCTTATTTCCCTAGGAGCTCTCAAACTGTAATACATAAAGACACAGACTCACAGATTACTGTGAACTCAGCTTTTACAACACGTAACCTACGCAATGAGAACTGCCCACGTGCAGTGTCTCTCTTGTTGTAGACTAAAAAATGAGGTCACTTACACTAAAAAAGCAGTATGGTATGGCATCAGCTCTGATGCACAGAATGGCCAGATGCACACATGCAATTCATGCTTCTTTACACGCTTGAAAAAGCTTTAGAAGAAAACAAGGCTATCTCAAATATTACTTGGTTTAGAAACGCCAAAACTCTGCCAGGCGAGGAAGAGAATCCAGATCTGAGGCTCGTGCAGAATTCAGGCTCTGCAGGCTCTCCAGCCTCTGACAAGGCTTCCATAACCACCCAGCTCAGATGGTGGATCTCTGCCTGTCTCCCAGGAAAAGGCTGGATCCTACGTGTACAGATATCTGGCTTATGCATCCCATTGGCACTGTGTTAAAGGATTTTTACAATCCAGCTGTAAGGAATGCATTGGTGCCCATAAACAGATATAGCAGCACACAGAGGCTTAGACACCAGACTGAGCAAATAAACTTTACTATCCAAGTTCGGAAAAAAAATAAATTCTTAGTTGCAAAGCTGCAGTAAACTTGAACTTATATACATGTAATAGGTATGATAATGGACTAGGAAGTCTTATTTCTTTCAATACACATTACACAAACATGATTTATTCCATTTCAGAGATGTTGCTCATACATGTGTGCAGAATGGAGAAATGAGTACAAGCACTTAAAAGCCATTATTTCACTAAAACCGTCAACTGCAGACCTGTTGTAGAAAACCATGATTCAAACCACTTCAAGAAAAAAGAAACTTAGGAAAGCTGAAAATCAACTTCCAATTACCCAAAAACATCCTTGAAGATCTCAAAACATTTACTTAATGTTACAGCATGAGAATCAAATTTAATTCAGGCACATGGACAGAAAAAGACCTAAGGAATCTCAGACCTAACTGGCCGTGTTACATTATTTTCTGGAATCCGGGACAAATATCTTCTCCCACATACCTCCATCTCTTGCTGTGCCACTTCACATGCTGCCCCCAGGCCCACTGCTAAAGGAGTGGGCACAGTTCCAGACCGCAGTCCTCTCTCCTGGCCTCCCCCACTTTGCAGGGGTTCTAGCCGGACGCGCGGTCGACGGCGAACATAGATAGCACCAACCCCTTGAAAACAAGGAAAGCTGTTTTAGTATACACCCACAGTTCTGAAATTATGAAAAGGGACTCCAAGGTTTCGAAACATTCCTTATTTCCACAGCAAACACATACTTGGACACCTCACTGGAGAAGAATGTAGTGAACACATACAGAAGCACAATATTTTCTAGGAAATGGTGTTTGTTCCCACCATTCACGTTCCTCTTCATTCAGGCTCCCAGAGCTTCAGCCATGGGAGAAGCTCAGTTTTTCCCAGTGTGCTTCAGCCACCTAAGGACTCAGTACTTCCCTTACTTCTCACAATTCCTGTGCACAGCTGAAGTTCATCCCTTTGCACTGAAGCTTTTACGTGCAGATATTTCATTCATTGATGTTCCCTTACTGACTTCCAACTGAAAGCTCTAGAAGAACTCCTTTCCCTTGGACTACCAGGCCAGCACCACTCCCAGGAGTCCTCTCCCTTTCATCTTATTAGGGAGACTCATCAGTGACACCAATTTCCAACGGGCAGATTAGATGAGCCAGTTTTGACAGCCAGCTAATTTCACTCTCTAGTCTCCTCACCTAGAAACCTGATTTCCGTGTCTTCATGTGCCTTGGCATACCTAACGAGTGACTGTCACCACAGGAAGAATGGTTGCAGCTTCTGGTCATAATAAGTTGTGAAAATTTATGTCTGTCACCTGCCCAAAGTTATTGGTTGAAAACTTCGTCCTCGTCCAGAGATATGTCTGCAGCTCTCAGGAGAGGTCGTACAGAAAAAGAAGACATATTGAAAAAAATAATAATTTTGCCTTTTGTTTATGAATAGCACATAGAATACAGCAAACCTGACTTCTGTCTTTCTAAATCCAGTGTCACAAACTAAATGGACCATGACAGTGATAATAGCTGAACTTTTACTATGTGGGAGTCAACTAGAAAATCCATAGCTGGATTTTAAAACCCATTCTGCAAAGAAGATGCACAAACAGGGTTGGGGGAAAGAAGCCATTGGAAGTAGAAGACAACCAAAATCACTAAAAACTTAAACTTTCCACTTACCTTTTGATCTCCTCGTTGCAAGTTACACTCGGGTCTAAACTTTGCCCTATAACCCAGTGATTTCATTTCAACCTTTTCAGCATCAATGCTGCTTCACACCAAGCAGATGACTCCTGAAAAGCCACTCCTCCTAATGCTGCCACCATTATAAGACACTGTTTCTTCCTTCGGTGAAGCCACCTCACAACCCATCAGCACTGAAGATCCACTTCCTGCGGCTCGAAGTCTGGCAGCAGGGCCTGAACTACTCCAAAGTCAGTCCAATACCAGAATAGAATAGTTTTCTACAGTTTCAGAAACAGTCACTATGACAGACAGGTTTGACTTCATACCTTATGTAGTTACCTTAAGGTGGGCATGGAAACAACAATTCTCTAGAAAAGCACTTCAGTAAGTACCTTTGGGCCCATAAATTTTATGGCCACTGATGCTCATTAGATCAATTTTCATGTCGTTGACATCCATAGGAATTTTACCAATTGCTTGTGCAGCATCTGTATGGAAGAAAACCTTATGCGCGCGGCAGATCTCACCTGTAATAAAAACACAAAAGCAAAAAACCTGACATTACCTCATCTAATCGTTATGATTCCAATGATTGCAACAATGAATGTAAAGCATCAGTTTATAGCAGGGACCAGTTCTGAGGTGACAAAGAAAGAAATGGGTGCTGTCATGTCTCTTTTAAAGTGTCTAAAGCTCTGTAGGAGCTATTCTAGCTGACCCCTAGCTGGGCACAGGTTTAGGCAGGTCAGCAGGTAAGATTACAGTGAATTTCTTCAGACGAGAAGTCAAAAAGTCTTCTGCTGTTAAGAAGTGAGATTGTTTCCAAACCCACACCTACCAAGTTCAAGTTCAAATGGCTGCACAGGACATCCAACTTTCCCCACAGGGATGACTCCACAGCTGGACAAAAATTAAATTTTTTTTTCTTGATTCTTTTTCTTCTCAACACTAGTCCAGTACAAGCCAGCCTTACTTTCAAGTTTATACTTGCCAAGTATTTTTATGCCATTTGCTCTGTTTTCCAAGTTTTGCAATACTCAGCTTCAAAAATGTTCTCAGAATTGTCACTAGTCCTCACACATGCTGATTACTACCACCTGAAGTCACTCAAGCCTGTAATCAATGTTTTTGCATCCAGAGCTAAAATACACTAAGGAACAAAATAATGTGATGTTCATGGACAGTGAACTTTAATATTATTTATTTTTGTCATCAAAAACCTTACAACGCATCTTCCACAGAATCCATACCTAGCACAGTTGCATCCCAGACCTCTCCTTTGCACAAGTTCAGCTTTATCTTTTACAGGAGAAGTTGTCCTCCCGTGGTCCAGCAAGAACAGCATTGCTACTGCTAATATCAGGCCATAGGCCTCACGCTAACAGGGCCTTAGGTTAACTTGCAAGGCCCCAGTCCTGGCCTATTAGACCTGTTATCAAGGTGCTATGAGAACTTACTGTTGGAACGAGAGCTTGGTACCAGGTTTCTCTGGCATTTAAGCGTGGGACAACAGTAATGGCCTTGACAATATAAGCAAAAGAGGAAAACAGAGTCCTCAGGCCTATAAGCAACTCCTGATGGTCAATTACTTGTCAATGAAGAAATATAACCTGAAGAGCCTTGGGGAAGATGCTGCTCTAAGCATAATAAAGAAAAAAAATGCAGCAGCTAAGCAAGAGGAAAATCAGCTGCGCAACAGGGTAAGATGCCTGCCACAGCCTGGGAAAACAATACCCTCCAGAACCATGCAGTATAAACTCCAGGGCAGAGGCCAAAGCCTAAAAACTGTCTAAAAACTCTAACATCTTATGAACGGCATCTTGAATATGAAGGGGGCAGGGGTGTGTGTGTTTTGTCACTGTCATGGGAAACATTATCAAGGAATCACGGTGGGATCCAGGGAGCTGCATATGTGGGCCACCTGCTCACCCTGCCTGCTCCAACAACCCTGGTTCTCCAGCTCTCCCTTCACCTGCTTTGCCAGACTGCTTTGAGGTCCCTGTCCCTCCATCTGCCTGCTCAGAGCCTGGTTCACCCTCTCCCTGCCTCCTGTTCCAGAAACCTGGCTCTTCAGCGGCCTTTTGACCTCCAAACCAATTGTTCATGACTGTATATGGCAATACTGGGGGGGAAGGGGTGTCTAAGTGTGGTGCTCACCATCCCCTCCCACCCCAAATTCTGCACATTTCTCCTCTTAAACACTACAAGTGCTCAATAAACCATTATAGTATGTAAACTCAATTTGGCCAGTTATTCTGTGCAATTTTTTCATCCATCGTACAACTCAGTATGAAACTAGAAACACTGCAGCTGATCTGTACTACAAGGCTATAATTGCTACTGAATTTCATCCTCACTTCCCTTATAAGATTTTATTTGGGACAGCATTATTATTTATTCCTTAACTATACTACAGCTAACCTTTTGCATCAGTAGCACTCGGCTATGAAAATATTAAGTAAAATGAAGCAGAAGCGACATTAGCCGACCTCTGGAAGCCATGGTGTACTTACCAATGTCATGAATTGGCTGCTTTACTCCTATTTCATTATTCACAGTCATTACAGAAACCAAACTTGTATCTGGCTGGAACGCAGCCTCCAACTCCTGGTGAAATATTCAAACAGACAGAAGTTGTTATTAACAGCGGAAGCAAGATTCCTGTGCACACCTTCAATTTGCTAGCAAATCTTAACCACCCTAACTAGTGTATTACCAACAAACCCCTTGGGTTCTGACAAACAGTCCTGGTGAGAGCACTAATTCACGTGAACACAAAATTCCTGTAGGAAGAGGAGCGTGATCAATTGCATTTCTGCATACCCTAACCCTGGTATGCACTGTGCCACCTGACGTGATTAAATCAAGTCAGAACAGGCTTTTGCTATGTCTCATACATTCCTCTGAACTATTTTCTTTAATGAATTAACCACACACAAACCAGCTGAAGCCACATCTAGACAAAGTGAGGTTGGCTATAAAGGAACTGCACTACATACAAGAAAGCATCATGCAAAGAAGGAGTCTGCCAGCAAAGTTCTCTGAGAACACGACTAACGCTTCTGCGCCTGCAGGCCTGGTCCCTCTACCCCATGACATACACACAACATTTCTCCAAGCCAGATGACGGGGCTAGAAATAAAACTGATACTGTCCTGTATTACTGGACACAAACGATGAAATAAGCATATACAACTTCTAAACCCCAGGACGCGGCCAGTACACCCAGAAGGGTCATGGACAGCAATCGGAAGGGAGTATTGTAATCGCTGTGTCTGATGCCTTGAGTAGCTCAGGTCATGAAATTTCACCACTAACTCCTGTATCAAAGTCAGCTCCATCCCAGTCATGTACTGGGCTCTCTACAGGGTATGCAACAGCTCCACCTGCATGGGTATGAATGACAGCAGGTGAACGGTGGGATGAGAGATGGATGTTTTGGTTGAGAAAAAGTCTAGAGCACCAGAGAGAACAGAAAATCCTTCTCCAGCTGTGACGGAGATTAGATTGTCAGTCTCATTCCACCTTGTGATATTTACCATCTTTTCCTCTTTATCATCAAGAGGACACAAGGTCCTCTTGAGCATCAATTTGAAGCAAAAACCTCTTCTGTTTTCGCTTTGTTTCTGTCAGTAAACAACCTACCTTCAAATCTATGAGCCCATTTTTTTTAACAGGTAGATACGTGACCCGAAAACCTTCTGTCTCCAAGGAACGGCAAGAATCCAACACGCACTTGTGCTCTGTTTGCGTAGTAATGATATGCTTTTTTCTGGATTTATAGAACCTTGCAACACCCTGTCAGGCACAATCCATGAACAAGAAATTTGCCATTAGACCACTGAAGAAGCAAGCTTTACACAAAATGATCTGAAACAAGAAATTACTATTTAGATATAATTATGGATCTTCCCTGTTTGCCCCAAAGTCACGAATCTAAAAGGTACTGACATGTAATTCACACTACAGATTTCCATCAGCACTCATTTTTCAAAGCATCTCACTTTTCAAAAAGCCTGTGAAAATGTTAACTGATATAAGTTCTAGACAGTACTAACAGAAATACTTTTTTAAAAGCATTTGCAATGGAGCCATATACAGTGAAAAGTCTGAACAACCACATACTAAAGGTTAAAACACTACCTAGTCTTAGTCATAAAAAAGTTTGTAATCAGCATCTCCACTACATTTCATGATAAAGATTTTAATTACATAAGCAGAAGGATTGTATTTGGTGCGTGTAAACTAAACATTGAGTATGACACTCTGTCCTCAAAACCATGTCCTGGGCACCAAAACATCCCCGTATTTCCTCCATGTATGTAGCAGAATACCACAAGGACTAAATCCAGGAATGCAAATATTTGCTAACTAGGCCAATGTACTAACATTTAAACTGTTGAAAGACGCATACAGTTCTTAAGAGCATAATTTTAACGTAATAACTAACTATCAGTATAAACCTTTTACCTTAATTGCCATATTATTTGATTCTGTTGCACCACTGGTAAATATAATTTCCCTTGAATCAGCTCCTATTAAATCAGCAACTTGCTGTTTAAAAAGAAATACAAATTTGATTTGTTAAGATAAAATACAATTAATTCACCATAGCAAAACACGTGCAAAATGTTTTCAAGAATACCCCCTTGAGCCTCGAAAGGATTACAGCTAGTATCTACCAAAGTTATGCTACAGGTACAATACTCTAAGTATCTGCATTAATACAAAATACGTAAGGAATTCGTAGTCATCAGCAGCAGTGGTATTAAGCGTTAGCCTGTCATAAAAGAACATGGAAGTTAAGTAGACAAAAACCCAGTACATATTACTTCCAAAAAAAATGACAAAGACCCATAGCTGAGATTAGGAGAATGATGAAATATGAAGTTAGCCCAGTTACTGCAGCAGCACGCTTGTGACCTCAGGAAACCAAAAATCCTGAGGCACCTTTGCCTAAAGTATTGGTTTCTGCCATTTCAGTTGCTCTAATTTCACTATTTTTTCTTGCAATAAATCTGCTAAAGTATAGCTAAGCAAAGAGGAAGCTGCTCAATCCAGCCCACAGAGAACTAACTACAACAGTTCTATCATTGCTTTTGATTTTCTTTCGACACTGAACTTCCTCGCCAGCAGGAAAACAACTACGACTGCGGAGAGCCGAAGACTCACCCGCCTCGCCTTCTCCACGGCGGCCTCGCTCTCCCAGCCATAGGCATGGGTCCTGGAGTGGGGGTTGCCGTAGTAGGCCATCAGGTACGGGAGCATGCTGTCCAGGACTCTGGGATCCTGCGGGATGCAAACCACCCAGCCTTAGAAACAGAGAAGGAAAAGCATCTCTGTCCCCTCTACACACACCCCTTCGCTCTGCCCCAGGATTAGCAGCACTTCTGCTGCAGTGTCCAGGTTTAGCTCAGGCCAGATCTCAAAAACTTGAAGTTACTGCACGTTGGATACAACACAGCCTCCAGCAAACAGGAGTATCCGGCAATTATGTTCTGTGCCCTCGCACGTAACCTCAATCTGCATCAAGACGATTACAGAAGAACGGGATTTTCTGAGCAGAAGAAATACAAGGTCTTAAAAAGTCAGGAAAAGTTACACAGGTAAGTATTTTGGTGAAATGAATCTCTTGCTGCCCCCCAAAACAATACCCATCCCCACAGATTTCGGCGTAAGCTCTAGGGCAGCTCTGCCACTGCTCCCACCCT
>NW_008825251.1:186102-195464 GCF_000699105.1 Pygoscelis adeliae
GGGCCCGGCGGCGGAGGCTTTGCCAGGTGGCGCCGCGCGCTGCTCGTTGGGAGCTGAAGAGCACGGAGCGAGGTCCCGAAACGGCCCTCGGAGACATAGCGGCGCTCACCGGGGCTTGCCGAGGGAGAAACGGGGCCGTCATCAAGGCACTGGCATCCCTCGCTGTCTTTCCTTACTTGGCAGGCGAGGAAACAAGTCTGAAAGCCTGCAACGCCTCCGGCACTACCCTTACAAGAGGCTCCGAAACGTGCGGGCCTGCTCTTCAGCCCGGTTTGGTTATAGAAGCCTGTTAGACAGAGCAGTAAATCCATGCGGTTTTTTGTGCTTTCTTCTCTAGATGCCTGTGACCGTGGGCCCGTACGGGCAATCGCAGCCCAGCTGCTTTGACAGAGTAAAGATGGGTTTCATGATGGGCTTTGCAGTGGGCATGGCAGCAGGAGCGCTGTTCGGCACATTTTCCTGCCTCAGGTATGCCAAGGAAAAGGCTATTGTGGACAGGTTGTGACAGAGCGATAGCCAGAGAGAAACGCTCCCGCTCTGGGGTTGGGAAGGGAGGTGCGGGTCTGGCCCTGTGTCGTCACATAGGTGAAACTTCGCCAGCGGCTCCGAATTAGCCACAGTTCGAGAGCCTGCTGTCAGCCCCGGCCTCAGACAGGAAAGTCTGACAATGGCGGGACATCGCCCCTGGGTCAGCTGAGTACAAGGAGATCGCAGTTTCGCAGACCTTTTCCTGCCGCTCCTAAGGGAGGTTGTGTTGGGAAGCTGAGACTGTGGAAGGTCGGCTCCAGGAGGAGCTGGGTGAATTGTCTGTGCAGATACACGTGCAGCCCTCTCCTCGCTCTAAAGCTTCCCGAGGTACTCTGCAAGCTCTCGGGTATTTGCATCGTGGTTGCTTTGGGTGCCCCATCCCCCTGCACGGAGGCAATTACCGTACTGACCCCGAGCCTTATTATTTGCAAGAGCGTAGGCAGAGCTGTGGCTGGCACCGGCACAATCCCATTGTGAATCGGGGAGGGACAATATTCCACCTTCCCGCAGCACTCCCCGGCGTGCCGGCACGGAAACAAACAATGCTTGCTGCTCCAAGCTAGCTCTTGCGCTGCTCACTGACTGGTTTTGGCACACAGGATCCATGAAAAGCAATTACTGAAATAAGCTCTTTCATATTTTGCAGAACTCTTTTTGCTTGAGGTTTTTCAATCTGTGATTAAACATGGGTGATGGTTTGGTAGTGAGCCTAAAAGGAGAAAAAGGCGCAAAGTCTAATCTGATAGAGTTTGAAAAGTTTTCCGCTCTCTCTCAGATCCTGGAGAATACTTGTAAGCGGTACAATGCTAGCAGAAAATACAGATTTAGATTTAGGTATTTAGAGGAAGCGGCGACAGTGATTCTGTCGTACTTGAATGACACAGCTACGTTACTTCTGCTGTACCATTTTTGAGGGAAAATCTCCATGTTTTAAAAATCAAGTGCGTGAAATTCCTCAGACCCTACAGTCACTGCAGTGCTTAAAAGCCAAATACGAGAGCTTCCTGAGAAGGAACAATTCTTTTTGTTTTGGTCTGACCTCAGGTAAATGGGAAGTGGAGAACAGAAATGCCTCTGGACACTTCTAGGCCTTTCAAGTTTCTCTCGTATTAAAAATATGGTGTCAGTGGTAAATAAAACCATGTTGCAAACTAAATTCCTAAGTTGGTGGTATTAAAAATACTGCCACTGCAGCCAGACAGGATGGTAATACAACAGCTCAGACCCTTTTTATTCTCAGGCAAGTCAAATACTTGGACAGCACCATTTATTTTTTTCCCCCAAATTGAGGGTATTTGGGGCGTTAGCAGGTAAAGCTGTTCCTGCTAATGGTGTGGCAGGAGGGTACAGCGTCAGCTGCTACCGCTGCAGGAAAAAATACACGTGGGCCATTGGCAAGGGTCACTCGAGTGCCCCAAAGAGAACAGCTCCGTTTTTGTTTGCAGTAGCTCAGGCACGGGGCACCGCAGCCAGTCTCCTTGCGGAGGCAGGCGATACCATTTTCAATTTAGACTGAAGAGGAGGTGTTTGATTTGGGCGCTCAGGCAACCATTAGCTGGTTGTATCAGATGTTTTCTGCTGCATGTCTGTTACCTGCCAGGCTTCAGCTTTTATATAATTCCTGTGTTTTTTCTTTATCTCAGGATTGGCATGAGAGGACGAGAGCTGATGGGTGGAGTTGGCAAAACAATGATGCAAAGCGGTGGGACGTTTGGGACATTCATGGCTATTGGTATGGGAATCCGCTGCTAACCTGGAGCTTGGGTTTTAACCTGGAGTGCCCCCGTCCAGCCATTCCTCCTCGGTACCATAATAAAGTCTTTAGATACCTGGAAGTGAGAGCTCTTCATGAAATGGTGAAGCACCACCCTCCTTGCTCTGCTGATTGTAAACATGCTTTTTACCAAATTTCTACTTTCCTCCCATGACAATGAGAATTAATAATCCTTTGTACTACATATTAAAGTTCCTATTTCACGGGCGTAAGCACAGCGTGCATATTTCTCCCTTGGCACTTGGGCAGCTCGCATTCCCCGGTGTGTTGATGCGGAGCCGCTCCATTGCATTCGTGCATCCTGAGTCTAGGAGAGTTACTCTGTGGCTAGTTCAGATCAATTCTCAAATTTCTCTCCTCTTGCAAAAATAGGTGGGTTGAAGCTGGCCCCATTTCCGAGTTCCAGGTAATATGGGGCAAACACCCTCACAGAGAGCGAGGGACCCCAGAAGGACGCGGGCAAGTCCTTCTGCAACTGAGGGCAAACTACAGCAGCTCAGACACCTTCCTCCAGCCAGCCTGGCAGGACGCGGGTGCAGGAAGCAGCTGGGGAACAGCACAGTTACGGGTACAGCTGCGCTACTAGAGCTGGAAATTGTTAGATGGCTGGAAAATAGAAGACAGCTCCTGTCACACGAGGAGCTGAAGGTATTTTGTGATGAGTCACAAGGATGACTGACACCAGGTGTGGGAGATGTAACCTTGTCAGGCCTTGAGCAATGCCCTTCCTAAAGCTCTCCCCTCAGGACGAGCTGTGCTGCAAGTTACTGTCAGCACAGACCGGCACAGCGTGACTACCCGCCTCTTTCTCAGCTCTGGAGGGTGCAGCCTCGCACTCTCTGGGAGGCGCGGCGCGCGCTGCTGTACAGCCCTGCCAGAGACGGGACGGACGGAAGCGGTGGTTGCGGCTGCCTCCAGCAATAGGAACTGGCGGTGGCTTTTTTCATTCCCTCAGCAAGGGAAGGGGGCTTCACCTGTAGGAGCCGTGCTACCAGAAACAGTCTTTTCCTACAACCTGTCTGCCTTACTGGGTCTACAAGGTGCTCAGCAGTGCTTCCCAGGGAGAACAGGGCATCACTCCCTACCGTTCACCAGCCCCTGTAGCACCGCCTGCAGCTGAACTATGAAACGTTTGATTTAGTGTTGCAATCTCCCGTTATTTGCCTTTTGGAGCAAGGCTTCTCTTTGCTCCTCCTTTATTTCTGTTTAAGGATGTAAGAGGACAGGTTAGCAGCAGCACCTGAACCAGCACCTATACAGCCTCTGCCTAGCACAAGTGCCTTTTCCCGTTTCTAAGGGAGAATCACAAACCTGCCACTGAAAGCCTGCTCTCTGCTGTCATGCGGCTCAGCAACCTCAGAGAGAGAAACTCTGCCAACAACTAAGTTGAGCAACACAACTGCTCTGGAACAGCTCGAGTTTTACTCCAACCAGCACTGGTGGATTGATACTGACAACTGAAAAAAAATAAGGTCAAGCAAAACTAGAGAGCAGCTTTGCTTGGCTTTCTTCAGCTGTGTCACGTGGTCCTAAGACATCTCCCGTGGTACACTCCGGGCCCCTCCCCACGTCTGCCTTTGTACTGCCTCCAGTCGCCCAGTCCCGTTTCCTCCTGGATCGCTGAAGAGAGTCTCTTGCCGTGCGGCAGCTCAGCCGCAGCTACATACGCCCCGAACGGCAGCGCCCGAGAGGCTGGAGACCAGGTCACCACCACGCTGTCTCAGAGCACTGGCAGCAATCCCTGCCCAGCCCATCTCCACCCACCTGGGTGGAACAGCTCTCTACACCTTTCAAACACAGCTCTTATTAGCCAGTGCTTAAAAGCGACAGGGAGGTGGGAAAGGGGTGCTGAGAGGGCAATCCACTTGGGCAGGCTTCCCTACAGAAACCAGACTAAAAGCCAACATAAATTACTCCTACATCCCCCCGATTCACAACCATTTGTGAAAGATGGGGGCAGAGGTGGGCAGGGGGGGAGTTATCTCTGGAATGAATCTGCAGCAGGCCTGAGAAAGGGCAGTGAGAAAACCCACGGGCCCTTACCAACCACAGCTGCAGAACGCAGAGGGTTCAGAACAGCAGGAACCAGCTCCTGCATTTTCTCCTGGAGGAGCGGTATTCCGCACAGCCAGCATCTCACCACCAGTCTTCAGCACGCAGCGCTTAAGTCACATTAGGAGAGCAGAGAAATGAAGCTTCATGAAGGCCTTTTTAAGAGAATTTTATTTGAGTGGTTCTTACAAAGATTGTTGCAATATGAAAGTCTTTGTTTGATAGAAATATCAAGCTGTCTTGTCAAACACACTGAAGTAACCCAAAAATATATTTCAGAGCTCACAGAGCTTAAAAAGAGCAAAGATTATATGCAACCAGAACAAAACATGTTTCTGTATTTCCTACCAATTTTCAGACTCGGCTGAAATCCTTCAACTGTGCCACACTGCATACATAGAAACTTATCTGGAAATGCAGAGATCGTTTTGTTTGGAAACTTAGACACACCTCACACAGTATTTACAAAGAAACTTTTACAGATACATTAATCAAAAGTTACCATCAAGAAATAAAACCCTTCAATCCTTCTATTCTTACCAATTATTCAGCACAAAGCAAGCTGAGTGGCTGTCTAGAGTCAGCTTTCAGTAGCCTTTTGAATCTTCCATTTATACAAAACACTAAATATGTCCCTTCATAAAGTCTATCTCTGATATTAACCTTTAGCAGATCACCTACATTTAGTGAAATGTAAAATGTAATTGCTGCATTAAAAGAAAGGCTTGTGAAACACTAAAATGCCATTATGTCCCATCTGCCTTTTACAGAGAACTTGTTTTCTATGAGCTACTTCTCAGTTCCTACAGATCACCTTAGTAAATGTACAAGAATTACAAGGCAGAACAAGAAGTCAACAGCTTTGTATACAGTGGAAATGCTAGTTAGGGAGAATGAACACACTGCATTTCTGCTTACTTCATTTTATTTTTAAAGGTAGCAGGAAGTGTACACAAAATGACATTAAATCCTCTCCTTTAGTTTTATCTAAATAAAAGATAACTCAATCTTCCTCCAAAAAATAACTATGTACAAAACTGACTAAATCCATCTTCATCGTCGAACAGGAACCAGTAGTTGGGTTGCAGTCATAGAATCTGGGAAGAGGCTATGGTACGTTGGAAGAGGTACATACGCTGCTGTAATCATTTTACCTAATCAGAAGATTAAAAAAAAACAAAAACAAAACAGTATTTGGTCATTTCTGCAATTAATGAACAAAGGTAGGTCTCTACGTGAAATCCACTCACCTGCAAACCACCTCCCATGCAATGCATTTACAGCTGCAATGGCAGCAGCAATTGAGGGACATTTGACATACACGTTGCCCTGTAATACAGAAGTGTTACAGTCCATTAGAAGCTTGAGAAACATCCCACATCGCCTCTTCTCAGACACTCCTTCGCGTGGCTGTGACGGAGCCAAACCTGCCTCGCTACGTGCCTACTGGTGTCAACCGATAATACAGAATGAGCGTGAGAAAAGGGAGCAGTGGACAGTTTTTTACTGCCATGCATTACATACTGCAACACTTATCTTAGCATGAAACTTTTCTAAACAGGATTTTGCAAAACAGACCAAATGTGAGCTCCATCTGGAATCGACAAGTAATGGATTGCTTACTTGCTCTTGATAACCCTTCAAGAGAGTATCTAATGGCTCCTTGTTACAAATCTCATGCGAAACAGAAAAGCACAAGGAGTTTGGCTACCTCTACCGCACGCTAGCCATCAAGTTCTATAAATCACCAACTTTGACCACAAATGCTTAACTGAACAAGCAAGGTCACAGTCTGGTTTTCAAAGGGATTAAGCACTCCCCATTCCCCGCGGCAGGAAGGATGTCCAGCACTTCAAGGAAGACTGGTACTGTAAAAAGTCTCCTACACGAACTTCAGCATCTGTCTGTCTTGAGCAAGGACTGAGACGAAGGGAAAAAACCCATCACAGCAGGGCAAGAAGAGCCTAAGATGGTATCTAATGTGAATGACGGATTTATCTTTTAACTTTGCTGAAGATACCTGAAGTTTTCTATCTGCAAATTAAGCACTAAACCAGCCTAATCCAGAGTACTGCAATATTCACGTTGAACAACTGCAAGACATACAGACGCCCACAGTAATGTGTATGCATTTTTCTGGCTGCCTGCTTAAAAATAGAATACTACTAGTAATTCTTGAACCAGATCAGCTTCTAGCTGAAACAGATTTTACAGGAAAAGAATATATTAAGAAACAGAACCCAGCCTTCCCTTTAGCAGCCTTTGCCAGCCTGTACTAACTCTTCCCACTGTGATCTAACTCCTTCCTTCTCAGGGGGGAAACTTGAGATCAGGGGCTGATGTTTAAGGCACTAAGCAATTAACACACACAGTTCTGTTCTCGGCTTCCCCCTGTATAGACAGCCGAGCGGTATTTGTAATGAAATGGGATACAGCAGCATAAAGCTTTAGTTTTCCTTAACACACCACAGTGTGTGTAGGCTGGTGCAGTACACGAGGCCAAGTGTTCAGTTGGGACTGCAACCTTTTCACCCACAACAAATCACATCTTCATGGCCGATGAGTGACAGCCCTTAGCCTGGGAAGTCTGGCTGTCTGGGAAAGAGCCCTAAAAAGATGTGAGATGAAAACATTTAAAAGATAATGTGTCCAGAATCTAAGCCTGGAAAACAGAACAGCACAGTGGAAACTTATGTTCAAATACAGTATTTTTAAATATCAGTGGGTATTTTATATCTGGGTCATCATTGTGCTACTGTGACAAAATGGATTTCATGTAACAAACAGCTAACTCATGATATAGTAGCTGTAGTTTTTTCTTTTAAATCCACTTGCTAATGTGAACCAGATTTGCAGCTCTGCGTGCTCAGAACTTATGTGAGGTATGTTGAGGGCTGTTGCGGTTTTTGGGGGGGCTAGGGGTGGTGGTTTTTTGGGGGTTTGTGTGTTGGGTTTTTTGTTGTGGTTCTCCCCCCATCTGTCAAAGGACACTTTGTTTTCTTTAAGATAGTAATAGACTAATATACTGCAGGAAAGGTTTCTACCTCTCATCAGCCCAGTAGTCCAACACAGCAGTGATCTTAAAGATTACAAAATGCTAGGGAAGATTGTATGTTGTTTTATGTACTAGACTGCAGCTCATCCCTCATTAACATCTCAGTAATCCAGGTGAAAGGGGTTCAGGTGACAGGAGCCTTCTGTAGAAGCAGCACAGTGATAACACAGGTTTGTGAGCGCCAAGTGCGTTACCGGGGCAGAACAATCCCATCTAAGCAATACTGACAGGGACAGCAGTGTAGATTTCAGCCTCACACAGTGGAATGGAACACAACAGGACACTTCCAGGGTCTGATGGTTAGAAATTAATCTGACTATGAGAGCATTTGAAAACTATACTTCAGTTTGGGCTGTGAATTTTATATAAAGGTGTTCAGGATGGCCAAGTGTCTTTACAGACGAACCAGAATGGGGATTGTGTAAACAAAGTGAACACAGAAGAAAAATGTATTAGCCTTTTTAAGATGCAGGCTGACAGTTCCTCAAAAAGGCATTAACCTGTAATTAAGTCTGCATCAGTAGCCCTTTTTCCTTCCTCCCTGTTATAACTCTAGGCACTCCTACTGCCCACTGCAAGACTTCAATATTACTAGTGAACACAACTGTTTCCAAGCATGGGATTAGGCACACATTTAACTGCACATCTCAAGTCTGCTGGAGCAGGGTGTCCTTAGTGCTAAAGCCCGTATTCTCTAGAAATAGAAGAAACTGGAAGGCCCTGGCTTTTGGGAAACGCACAGCTTAAGGGAAAAGCCAAATGCCAGAACTAAAGAGGTCACTACTCTTCAGCCTGTATTTCCACAGTAACCAGCTCTGTAAATCTGTAAGAGCAGACTGCCGCACTAGAAAACTGCTCTCATACCTGCATTCGATTTACACACAATGACTCAAAACAGGAGGGTCACCTACATTCTGCAAAAACTGCAAAGAAACGTCAAGAAATTTAGATTCAGTTTAGTAAAAAAAAAAAAGGTATTTGTAATGCTCCCTCTATATACTACAACGCAACAAAACTCCTAAAACCTGCTCAGTGTCTCCTTGGAACCAGGCATACCTGAGCTGAGTTTTTGTCTACATAGATGTGGATAACTCCTCCGTGTTTGTTACATTCCTCAATCACATCATCTTTGATTTCCGTATCCCAGCCAGCTTCTTCTTCACTGTAGGGGGTGGAGGAAGAACAGGACAGAGATGGAATTGTTATCACTCGAACAAAATCCACCCCGAAACCCATCAAAAAAACCCTCTGCAACATTCTGATTCCTTTCTCAGATGTTAAAGTCATCAACAAATGCCAAAGAAACAGACAATGATAAATCACTTACGTTTGAGGATTAAACATGTTGGAAAGCTGGAAGCACTGTGTTGCAAGTGGTTGTACAGAAGCAGCTGCAGCCAGAACTGTTGCAATGGAAAAAAACAGTAACAAATCTAAGAACCCCCTACGCATGGCTTCAATTTAAATGAGTATTCTTTTATCTATTCTTTAAAATCCCAACATTCAGCAATAATAGCAACAGTTCTAACTAAACAGAAAATTGAAGGCAGGAAAGCAAGACTCATAACTAGACACTATGAAAGAGAAATTTTAAATTGATTGATACAAAAAATAGCACAGATGAACTATAGTTGAAGCTGAAAGTGAAAATATAACCCTGTACATTGATTTTGACAGATTTTCAATTTAAACATTTAAATGCAGATGCAGGCATCTAAAAATTCTGCCCGAGTTGTATGCCGTCAGCACCTTTAATTTTTTTCTCCTCATGGAAGCCAAGCAGCAGCTCAGGATGGAGTGGCACCACCCCATCTGACTTCACAGGAAGTGACAGACATCTTTGAGAATTCTCAAAATGTCTTTTTAAACACGTTGAATTATCCTTCAAAAAAAGCATATCCGTACTTTTGTCCCTTGGAAATGCATAATGTAGGAAATAATTGACAACTAAAA
>NW_008825251.1:195511-222496 GCF_000699105.1 Pygoscelis adeliae
TTACTGATTGTCATTTATTGTTGCTCATCATCACAGTACATCTATTAAAGATAAGCACTGTCCTACAGGTTGCCCTTTCCACAGGCTGTAAGCTTCTGTTAATTTAGGTGAAGTAACAGCCACCTTCTCTCTACATATGCAGACATTAAGGGTTGCGCAGTCAGAATAAGATGATGACTAATCCAAGGACAGTAACCCCAAAGTCCTCATTCTCAAATGACCCCTCTAGTCCCTAAGGCAGACCCCTCTAGACCCCTCTAAGGCAGGAAAACACCCCACACCCAACCACACCTAAACCCACAAACAAAAACACAAACCCACACATTTTCTAGGACTAACATATGGCTGGGGAATGTTACCAACACTGAGGAAACACTACAAAGAAAAGGTGAGGCATCTAACTTACATTGTTATTTTCAGTCAATAATCAATACATAGTATGATTCCTACAGACACTAATAAAATGCAATTTCTTGGCCTGTTGGCAAACCAGAAGCATTTCACTTACAGACATCTGCAACAAAACCTACTGGTGACAAGTTATATCAAATGCTAGTTTACCTTCATTCTGCTGAGATAGTCTCGTTTGCAAATCTAAAGAAAAATATACAGAAGTTAATTAGTATGCTTGCTAGCATTATTGTATTGTTACCTGCCAGTCAGGTTGTTTAGCTTGTATTTTTGTGGTTAAGAGCTTGTTCAAGTACCTCAACCCACTCTCACTGTTCCTCTCTAGTTGTGAGTAGTTTCACTAATTTCAACTTCTCAGCTGGAATATTCTGTACTTGACAGAGATTCCATGACCACAAAGGTAAGCATATTTCAAAGAGAAACAATACCTTAAAGACATGACCATGTCCTTTAATTCAATGTATCATTTCCACCTTGCCTTTGCTATGCTTGAACTCTTTGCAAGATGTATTTTGTTCCATGAGAAAATAATTACAGCAATTCCTACAGGCATTAGAAGTTTGGCATCTTTACTAACAGAAAACATTTAAGCGCACAGTTATCCAAATGTGACATTCTGAAAGCAGTTATTAAAATTTAATTTCAAGTAGAATAAGGTGGTATTTCACCTGTTATCTTTCCACATAAATGTCATAATGACACAAGTTACTCTGGTATTTTTCAAATTCAAAACATTTTCAAGTGTTCAGAGCGTTTAATTTGCCAAGAAAACACTAATCACTTGTTTAATAACATATAGCTGTCCCAATTTGAAGTAATGGGAACAGACAAATGCAGACTTTCTAACCATTTCCAAGTATATGACTCCAATACTCGACATCTTTAAACCAACAGAAAACTTCAGAAGGCAAGAAATGTAAGCATAAGCCTCTTCACTTATGTTCCAATTCAATTCACACAAACGCAGGGAGTTAGAAGACTAAAGTTAACCGTCATCTTAATTCACTTGTCTAGAAAGCAGTGAAGTGATGGACCCCAAGTAAGTTTCCAAGCTTACTTGGAAATAGCTGAAGGTATCAGGTACCAACATACTTTTTCCCTGTCTAAAAAACCCTCCTCCACAACACTGGGGGACCAATAGGAGTGGATTTTTTTCCTCTAAGTATTAGGCAGTGAGAGCCCCGAAGACAAGTCTTCCTCAAGTGCCTTCCCAAGCAACTTCCATAGAAGAACACATACTAGGAACCAGACTGAAAAATAAGCGATGGAAGGAGCAAGCTCTGAAGGCCAAGCTGTAACAAGAATTGCCTACGTTTAGCATGTTTTCCATCTCGATCTGTACACAAAGAAATCCTCAACTCCACAGAGTGAGAAATACCATAATGGGGAAGACTGTCTTAGACTCCATTCCCTGCAGAAACTGCATGGATTTGGCCAAATCTATAACTAATTACCTAGCTAATTACTACCCAAACTTTTTTATAAACAAATGTGTTTAAAAAAAGTAATAAATCCCCCAATATCCTAAATCACTTTAGTTAGATGAGGACAGAGGCTTCTCCCTCTGCAATTCTGACACAATTGCACATATACATCACATACAGCTGAACGTACCAAATCTCAGTCAGCCTGGGGCTCTAGAGCCGAATGCTCCAGGCCACCTGCACCAAATGTGGCAAATCTACACAGATCACCAGTCCAAATTCTGTCTAGGGCAGAGAGTCGAGTCTGTTCTAAACATAGGAAGATCAGCTAACAGTACCTTGTGGCAACAAGTTTCACAGGTTAATTATCTACCACCTCTGAAACATAAACCCCTGTCCACCAATTCTTTCATCAACTAACTGAATTTTCTTGTTGCTCATGATTGAAGAATGGTCCTGTCCTCTCCTCTCACTTCTAAACTCACTCAGAATTTAGAAATTCATTGTCACTCTTCACTGTCAACTCTTATTCTTCCCTACATGCAGTTTTAAATAGTATGTGGAAACTAAAATTAATACATCTGTCAAGTTAAGATCAAAGTAACTTTTTCCGTATGTTCTGTATATATAATCTGTAAAAGTAGTGAGTTTAGCATGACTAAGAAGTACATGCTTAGCACAGAGAAAGCAGAAATACAGAAATATCTATCAAAGCATTTTGTGTCTTAAAACAAAATGAAGTTGCATGTTTATTTCGAAACACAGCTAGCTCTAAATAAACAAAAGCCTGCCAAGTATTCCCCAGTTTTCTAAGTAATTACTTACAACAGAACAGCAGATCAAACAGAGGTCCTGGATGATAACACCTATTCATCCCTCTATTGCAGCACACTATCTCAATCTTTTTCATAAACAGAGTTCCTTCCGAAAAGTAAGGCATGTTTTGTCCCACAAAGCATAAGAATGTTCTATAGCCTCATGGTTATTTTAAGTTTCAGATTTTCAGACAGAATTTACTAGAGAACAGAAAGTACACAGCTACAACTTTTTAGCTTCAATTCTTTTTCCTGCTGGAATTTTCTCCATGGGAATAATATCCAAGTTCTCCGGTCTCCCGTAAAACTAATTCTTTAACTTCCCTATTTTAGTTAGATTCAACCCATCTTGAACATGGGTGACCAGAACTGTTCACGAATGTGTACGTTACATCTCAGGTGCTCAAATATGCTACCTCTAGGAACACAGCTGCCCTTTCAAAAATGCATCACGCTGACAGTTCATATTCACTCACTGATAAACTGAAGTATTTAGATATTTTCCTCCCCCTTGGCCATCTTTCACTGCTAAGCTCCCAGGCTATGTAACTAGAATTTGTTTCAATCCTGAACAGGTGAACAATGCACAACACCCCAAGAATCCCTTATTGACAGAACCTCTGTATTTACTCACCTCATGCCTACTCTTGTTGACCATTGTTACTCATGTAAATATGAAACAAGATCAGCCCAACACCTAAACTTTGGCTTCAACAGCAGCCTCTTCCCAGCTTTCACCTGAAAAAAATCCCTCTTTCTTTGAGCCAGCTTCTTCACAGGTCTTGTACTTCCTACTTCTCTAGTTTAGTAACTTCCAAATGACACAAGTCAAAAGTTCAGAGAGAAGAGTTCTACTACTGCTCCTCTGTCTAGGAAAGTCAGTTTTATCAAAGTTAGTCTTCAAATGCAGTTTCTCTGAAAGTAGGCTATACTTTAATAATATTCTCCAGTTTACCCATCTTCAATATGACTTTTGAAGGAGAGAAGTGAAGTCAGAGTAACAGGACTGGAAACCGGCCAGATTATGTTGTTCTTCCTTCCTTTTAAGTGCAGGTAATTTAGAATTACATGTTCTAGCTATATATTGTATCACAGACTTAAAATATTTATTGACAATACCAGATATCAGCCCTCATATTTCAGGTACCCATTCCCTCACTAATTTGATGGGAGTTTTCTTACTACTCTGAACTGAGTACATTCAGCTTGTACTTTTACCTTTGCTTCTACCTTGTGAATAATTTTTTTTTTAAACCCATATTACTAGCTTACCTTCCTCAAACTCCAAACTTTACGACCAGTGTCCCCACTACAAAGTGAGGCAGTAATATTCTTTTGAAACATCTTGGGAGTATTTTTTCATTCAACCTCAGCCCCACTTCCTTTTTGTTCTCTTCAAGAGTTTGTAAATTGTCCTCTATGCTTTCACATCTTTTACAAGGTCTAACTTAGTCTGACTGTTGGCAAGTAATTCTCATTTTATCTACTTCCCAAACTAAAAATGTTATTTTATTATCAGTCCTTTTTCCTATGAAGAATAGGCTCTGTGCTTATTCCTTATTTCTTTTGAGATAGTTAATCACCCAGTTCAGTGTGGAGCCCGTTTCTAAAAGGACTGTTTCTTCTTTCTGTGGAATACAGATCCAATATAGCATTAGCAATTTGGAACTGAAGAAGTTTTTTACATCCTGCCTGTTCAAACACCCAAGCTGCTTAGACAGACGACTTTATTGCCTTGTTTCTTCAACCACCGCTTTTGAAATCAGAAGCCTTAGTTACAGACCTGTTTTGTTTATCCTTCCATTTAAACTTGAGCAACTCATGATCCCTCAAGTCAATGGTCATTTCTATTCTCATCCATAACATCTTCATTACTTACCAAATTGAGTTTAAAATAGCATCCCCTCTTCATGAGTCAGTGAGTGTTTGATGAAGAAATTTGTCGGATATCACATCCAGGAATATCTGGGCCCCACCATTATTACTAGCAATTCTTCTCCAATCTGTATCAGGGAAGTTAAAGTCTCCCATAATGACATAATTCCTGGTAGTAATTTTCTCTAACAAGAGTAAAGAGATCTTTAATCCATAACCAAATCTCACTTTGGGGATAGCTCATGACTCTATGGTAGTAAAAAGCTTTATCTTTTTCCAAAGTTACTTAAGTTGCAAACGCCTGCATTATTCCTTTTGTACAATACAAGTGGAATAAACAATGCTACTCCTACCACTTTTACTTCTACAGTTACTAAACATGCACATTCTTCAAAAACCTATATTAAGCCTTATCGTTTATTCCTCCACAGCCATGTTCTCTCATACTGATTCCATGCTATCCTAACAGTTCAGCTGTGTCAAGACATTTTTGGCCATGTTCCTGATTTGGGGAGTTTGGATTTCTTTGGCTTATTTGTTTCAAATATGGGGGTAAGGAAAGGATTGGTGTTTCTTAAAAATGTTTCTCATTTCTCATTAACTACACCTGTTTCCAAGCAAGACTGTCACACCACTTTATCACCTACATTAGAGGTGATCTAATTTTAGCAGTGTTTACCTTTCCTTCTCTTTCTGGACTAGATAGCTTTTTCCTTGCCACTGTGTCCTTTTCATCTTTTTCTTCTGAAATAGGAAGAAAACCCTTATTCCTCAACCCACATTTTTCTTTCACTAGCCAGTTCCTTTTCCTTCCAAGGGTGTATCTATAGTAAGACCCTATTATATTCTTTTTGCAGCTGTCTACAGTTTCACATGTATGCGCTTCTCAAAACTGCACCCGAACTCTAGTTAACGTGATTCAGGTGTATCTTAAGTCTGAATCACTTCTGTCACAAACTCTGCTGGAAGACAAACAAAATAATGCCACCTGTTCTTTACTGATTTCCTGAAACTTCTCACACATTCCAGCATCTAGTTACTTGTGACATTCAAGTCTTTTCTACTGCTACGACAGGTTCATGCCCTTTGTTCTTGTATTAATAAAAAAATAACAAGAAGAAATTCCACTCTGTAAATTCCTAATCTCCTGCAGGAGGTTACTCATTGCTCTACTTCTGAAGCCCTCTTGAACAGTTTGCTGTTTAGGCCAGTTGTGAACTAGCAGCAGCAGTCATATCCTCAGCCTCGTTCCCTCTCACAACAAAATGAAGTCTCAGTAACACTTCCAACATACCCACTTGCAGAACACACAAACTATAGTCAATTCCAAGCAACACACAAATTCCCTGACATAGTGTGTCCTTCCTCATCAGGACATACACTGCATAAACCTAACACTACTGTAGTCTTAGTTGCCATGTTCCCCATAAAGCCCTAATAACCTTCTTGCCCCTGGTACAGCTCTGTTTTTTCAGAAGGGTCAATCCCCTTCCAATTATGAGCCTGCCATTTTTAACAGTCAGCATTTACACTGCAGTAGAAAGTCCCCATTAGTACAGGGAATAGTAAAGGTAAAGAGATGAAG
Organism: Pygoscelis adeliae; assembly: GCF_000699105.1. Taxonomy (NCBI): domain Eukaryota; kingdom Metazoa; phylum Chordata; class Aves; order Sphenisciformes; family Spheniscidae; genus Pygoscelis; species Pygoscelis adeliae. The sequence continues at coordinate 201,622 of NW_008825251.1, forward strand.
GCTTGGGATGAATTAAGTGAATTACAACATATTTGCCAAAAATAATGCAAAGTGAATCACGCCCATCAAAGCTGTCATATACTGTCACTGTTTATTTGCTCATGGATTTGCAACGTTTTAGTTTGTAAAACACGCTGTAATACCTATGTTCTCATTTTAAAAGATCACAAAAGTAAGTACCTCGTCTCAAAATTATAAAGCATAAAGTAGTTTTGAAAAATAAATATGTCATCATTTCTTACCTGCCACAGCTCCAAATGCCAAAGATCCGCTCATCTGCAGAGCCTGCTGTGCAGCCGGGGGAATCTGCAAACCAGTACCTAGAATAGAATATGAACGTGCCTTGTAGCAAGCATCTTTCACTCAGTTAGGGATGCAGTAACAGAAGTATCAGAAATCTTATTATCATCAAAAACTTAAAAATACCATTCCATGCATTTCACATAATATTCTGTGGGGTGTATTAATTCAAATTCTGTGAACTTCTGTGTTTTCACACACTTCCTATTAATCATCACACATACCTTCTGCAAGTCTTGCCATCAGCTGAAGGCGACCAGTTGTTCCCAAGTCAATTCCAGTCCGTTCCAACTCATCACTGTCCAAAAATGAACTAGCACTGGAAGCATCAGTGCGCTCAGTTACATGTCCAACCTTCATTGGCCTACCAGCCAGCTCAAATCCATTGAGTTGTTCCAAGGCCTTTTTGGCACACTCAGAGTCTGAGAACTGTAGATTGGAAAAAATATGAATTCAGTACTACTGCCTACAGGCTTCAACAACACTTCTACTGTATGCAATATCCACAGTTACATAAACATGAGAAATGCTAAATTTAAGGTAACAGTAGCTACAAGCTAACTTAAATGTGCTCCTTATTTTCCATTTAAACCAAGCACACACAATTTTGGATATTTACTTTCTCATATTTAGTAAGAATATATGTAAATATACATTATTGTTGAAGCTAGAGCATCTAGATATTGCAATCAACAGAAGTCATGGCTGCGGTTCTCTTTCAACACTTTCCAAGAATGAGTCATTTCCTTTGTAACCCTGTAACTGCCATGCATTTACTGGCTAATCCTAACAGATGTTCTGCTTTATGCTGCGTAACATCAAATTAAATATACAAATATTTTGTCAGTGTTAAAACAATCAAATACCAACTATATAGTTAGTTTGGTTTCATTTGTCCCCCAGTGCCAGAGGTCCCAGCTGAGACTTTTTTTTCCATGACAATTTGTCAGGTCAGTCAAGAAACCCAAGTTCACAAAATTACGTATCTGAGGATAAAGAGGAAAGATGTTTTCAATGGAAAGTTTTAGCCTCTAAAATTTTATTTCCCCTAAAAAGCTCAAATTCAATCATTTTCACAGCACTGTGAGAATGCCGGTCTTTACTAGTATCTTTGCCTGCAGAAGACAGCATTGCTTTACCAGGCATTGGCCACAAAGCATACTATTCCATTCTAAACATGTGCATTCAACCACAATACCCACAGAGAACTGGCAGAAACAAAGAAAAAGGCCATTGTTGCATGTCCTGCAACATGACATTTCCAAGATGAGACTTAAGAGAGACTGCGGAGTAAGCTATACTACTAATGGGAAGGTTACACTCAGATATTGTCTAAGAAGTCTGGCAACTCTATTCATACCGTAATAAATCCATATCCTTTTGAGCGTCCAGTTTCACTATCCATCATCAGCTGAATGCTTTCAATCTAAAAATAAAGAATAAAGCTACTTATTATCAGACATTTTGGAACAAACCACAAGATATCAAAACAAAACCTGAACACAGCCCTGCCAAATATACATATATGAATGTGAAACCACTATTTTTTTAGTCAGTTCCTCATTCCTTCCTCCAGTCAAAATTAGTGTACAGGCAGCTAGATATGTACTTTGATACTAAAACAGAAAGAGGTAAACATAAGGGTGATGTACAATTTATCCTTTATGTTGAGTCCAGCTACAGGCAGAGGCTTGGTCCTGATGCAACATTCTAGCAGACAATGAGCATGCAGACATCATCAAATCCTAACTGAAACATTATAGTCATGGCATCTCATACGCTGAGAAACTCCATTTTACAAGGTAAGAAAAGCAGTTTGCGTGGCTTTGACCAGGGGCTTTAAGAAAAAGGTGCACATTTAAAATAATTATTGGCATACGGGAACTCCTAGAAGTTTACAGTTACTAATAAGTTTTGAATTCAGTAAGTCATCCATGAGCCATAAAATAGCGTTGGGAAGAGACAGCAACACAGAAGTAAGAGGAAGAACTGAGTTTAAGACTGGAGTATATGGAAACAGGAGAAGGTAAAACCTTCAAAGCTCTACATGTAAGCCTCCTGAACTACATTAATTCTACTGCCAGACCTTGAGAGAAAACAAAACAAGAACAGCCACGTAGACTAAAATTTAATAAACTGCTGCAATTTTCCAGGCTTTTGCACAACAGAATTAAAGGGATACACATATTGAATCTGAATAAAGCATCTGAAAAAGCACTGTTACAGAATATATGAGGCAGAGTTAATATCCAAAGATAGTATGAAAAAACATCTATGGGCTTGATAATTTTTTTATTTTTTCCATTAAGCAGAATATTAACTATATTACTTTTTCCCCTATCTAATAACGATATACCCATGATACCTTAGTTAGCACAGTAGGGCTAACATTTATTATGACTCCACTGGAAACTTCAGATTCAATCTGCTCACTTCCATAATTCTCTCTACAAAAACATATTACCACGCTGCAAGCTGGGGCCTAATATCAGGAGTGAAAAGGGGCCTGTGTCAGAGCTGTACGGGACACACCGCTAGTTCATGGTAGTAACATGAGCTAAAACTTAAGCAAAAATCCTCAGAAACAGATGAAGCTACTACACTCACAGTGAACAGAACTCAGACCTGATTCTGTGCTTTGTGCTTTAACCTGTGAAATGGAGCCCCCATTCACAATCACGTGGCAGGAGGGAGATATTTACAAGCTGCAGAAGCAGGATATAACGTAGGGATTTTTTGTTTGGTGTTTTGTTTTGTAGTTTTAGGTACTCACTGAATTCTCAGCTTTCCTTCATAAGACCTGCCATTCAAAATCACTGGACCACACCACAAATCAAGGTTCTCATTTGTTCTCCAATACTATGTATCTAACACCTTGTGGATGTACAGACACAGAAGAGCCAGAAAAAGAAACAAATGTTTTGCAGCTGTGAAGCTGAATTATTTCCAGAAGCTGCAAGTGCTCTACAACTAATCTAGGTTTTTCAGATAAACTACCATAACACAACATGCCAAATTAAAATTTACCCTGCCAAATGGCTCAAAAATTCCTCGAAGCATATCTTCAGTTATGTTGAAGTGTAATGATCCCACATAGAGCCTCATAGGACCAGCACTGCCCTTCTGCAGATTATTTGCCATTGCTGCTGCTCTGTTTTTCTCTGCCTAAGAAAAGGAAGGAAGAAAAACTCACCTTCTGTAAGAATTTGATAAAAAACTCTAACATCAGCAGTATACATCTACCAGATTAAAACTAGCAGATTCACCAAAAAATACAAGCTGTTTTATAATCTGCACACTATCCATTGGACTTTAACTTAAAATCTACAAAATCCAAGGCCATGACCAAGTATAGAGAGACAGCTTCCAAAAGCCTTCAAATTGGAACAACTGCATGCAGAATTCTGGCTTGTATCTAGTAAATTAACACTTTACTTTTTATACGTGCTGGAAAGCATACATAATATATACTACAATTCTGTAATGCTATTACAGGTTTCATTATTACTACTTTTTTAACATCTGTATTTTCAAAATGCATTTGTATCACTTTGAATTACTTTAATTTGTCTGTCAACTATGGGAAACAAAGGTCCATTTATAATTAGCTTAAATAACAATTCTTGGTAAGGTTCCAAACATTCAATGGTAACTAAATTTTCAAATGGTAAGTTTTCCAGCAAGATAAAGAATAAATTCATCAACATGAATAAAGATGAGGTTTACAACTCCTTACCTGTGATGCTTGTACTATGATTGGTACACCCAAGACCCTCTGTCCAGTTAGTCCTATTGCCAGAGGCACTGAACTAACATCAACAAATTCTACATAAGCAATTCCCTTTGAACGCCTGGAATTTCTATCCGAAATCATTCGCACATCACGAACCTGAAAGGCAAGTATATAAATGCTGTTAGAGATAAAGGAAAAAAAACTAATGGAGTCCATTTCTCAGAAAGGTATTAATAACCGGATGATTATTTGCCAAGCCAATGGCTTTGTAATTATGCTGCAAATCTGGAGCAGCATAAAGCTACCTTTACAAACATATCCCAGAGGCAAGCTAGCATTAAAAGATGCCATTCAAAGTCAAATGTAGCATGCTACAGCAACAGGGGCAATAGAATACTTGCAGCACCGTAATGCTTTAAGCCAGAAACTTACAGCTGATGGAACAAAGTTTTTCAGAATTAAAAGTTGAACTCATTTTTAAATTACACTGTAACTGGCAGACCTATCTGCAAAAGACTGAAACTTCTGAAAAATGAAGTTGTTTGAATCAGAATTGCATTGCCATGTTTTCCATCACATCACATGCTGAACAATGAACTCCTTAAAGGCTTTGAACATGAAACTATATCAGAATGTTGGTCATCATTCACACACACCCCCCTCCTTTAACCTGTATAGGAAGCTCCAGAAAGCCACTTGATTACAATTCTGCAGAATATCAATCCTGTACTAGGACAGCTTGAGGAAGTACTCAGAATCATTTTAATGTCCCTATTAATTACCTTCCCTACTGTAGAGAAAAATTCCTCCAGGTCTCTCGGTCGAATTCTTGCAGCCAGCTGCATGCAGAATACTGTTCGAGCATCCCTCTCTTCAGGGGTAAGATTATCAATAGGTTCTCTGGAAAGAGAAAAGTTCAGTTAAAAAAGAAAAAAAAATAACCTGAATTAAGATAACTCATCTCTGGACCATGCACGAAACTTTAAATAATCAGTACTTCGAAGTCTGATGGGGGAAAAATACACCTGCCATATTAAAAAAGGCAGGGTCAAGAACCGAAGGGAATACCTAATATTAAAATAATAATAATAATAATAATAATATTTTTACTTAACATGACTAAACATCTCTGTTTCAACTGTAAGCATTAAATATGACTGGCAAATTGTATTTTAAGTACAGAAGCCCCAACTAAACAGAGGTGCCATTTTGCTACTGTCCAGAACAGGTAACAGTTCCACCAGGAAGCTTGCAGTCAAAAAGATGAGATGAAAGGACAGGAAAACAAAGGAAAACAGGATTAATGATCACAGACTAGCTGTCTGAACTCTCAGACGAGTAGTACGAACTTTTTTTTTTGGCTTTGCAAACTAAAATCTTACATCTACCCAGTCACTTCAGAGTCACTACAGCCACTGCATAAACAATACTGACATCTATACAAAAAGAATTCCCAGTCCTCATTTTACAGTTTCAGCTTGTTAACCCATAAAAAAAGTATAAATAGTGAATAATTACTCTCATCCTTTACACCAGAATCACTAGATTAATTTTATTTCTATACTGATCATTAGCTGAAATTAGATGCACCGCTTTTAAGGTGTTAAAGCTTCAAATCTAAAAAAATTTGACTTGTACTTAAGTACTGGACAGAATTAGCATGCTGGATCCTGGACTGAGTTTCCAGTCATGTAATATGTATTTATATTTTTATAAATATTTAAAAAAATTACTGAGAATACACAAGAAAAATTTAAACTAAATTATCTCAGTAAGAGTTTGCTAATAATTAAAAGAAACAAAGCAAGATTGGTTAAATTTAACTGCATTAATTTAGAGAATAATCTCATTAGCAGCTATCTAAATCCAATTCCTTTAAATGAGAAGCCTAAAAATGGATAACCACCTCTTGGATTTCAAAGGTACCTGGCTTCTCTACAAATAACATCAATACATACTGAATAGGAAAAAGAAGCATTTGTACAGTACTTTTCCATTCTGTACTTAAGATTATTAAAGTAAGATTTAGCAGGAAAGCAAGCTAATTTAAATCACAATTAACAGGAAGAAGATTGAGAATACAGAAACACAAAAAAGCAAAGCAAGATGTTTTGCAAACTGACATTATTTACAATTGTACACTGTCATGGGGAGGGAAGAGATAGTTTATGACATGGGGAGAAAGCAACATATTTTCAATGCTCTCCTCTCATGGGCTTTCTGAATGAATTCCAGCATTACTTGTGAGTACAAGCTGGAGAGCAAGCAGTCATGCGTTATTTCACCATTACTTTTCCAATGTCAATTGGACACAAAAATACCACCCCAAAACCACACAACCAAAAAAACCCCACCAAACCCAAGCCAAAAAAAACCCCACCACATGTGTAAAAATTCCTACCTAACAGGGCTCTTGTCTTTTCTGAAGGGACTTTTGCTTCTGGAGCGTCGTCTGCTATAAAGAGATATCAACAAGACTATAAGAAAACCTTCAAATATATCAGTTTGATTTTAAACAAAAACCTATTAATGATACAATAAAAAGTAGAGAAAACTCAGAAACCTTAATTTGATGCTGTGAGGCAGACCAATCTTCCCTCTGATGGCACTGTTGAATTTTGGACCAGAACTACGGCAAAAGCAAAGACAGACATTACTCACCAGAGTACCTGAATTCAAGATTCCCTGTCTGTAGTCACATCACATTGCAAGTGCTCACCCACCCTTGCACCTGGTCTTGTAAACATTTTCCATTAGCAGCACCCATAGCATGCATAAGCAACGTGCAGCACTCCAAACCAAAAGGCACAGAATATGCTCCCTGCTCAGTTTCATCTGCATCGCAAAATGCCAGAATATGCAGGACTCCAAGGAAGAACTCAATCATGAGCCAGCCAGACATGGCACATTTGTATGTGCAAAATATTCTGAGCTACAGTTACTGCTGTAATCTTCTTTACACTTTTTTTGTCCACATGTATATGTGGACACCCTACTGATGACTGCAAAGTAGTACATTAATGGCCCGGAACTCAGCCTCAGAGTTTTGAGCAAAGGGGTGCTGGCAGGACTATTTACTCAAATGCAATTTGAGTAAATTTAAAACTCAATTTTAAAACTGAAGGTTTCAAGGGGAAACCAAAGTAGCTCCCTGCAGACATCTGCAAGGGACGCATTCACTAATGTTGTCTCAGCTCTAGCCACTGAAGCGCTACGAATATGTAAACGCAGCTTCCTTTACTTAAAGTTCTTAATGGACATCAAAACACAGAACCATTTAAACCAGCAGTTAACCTTATATAGACATATCACCACAGAAAGAATCCAATCTCTTGGCTGAATCTAATTTTAGTTCTCCAGGCTTCACAAAGGCTGTTAGAACAAATGGCAATCTGCCCATGGCTTCCATGTTAAGGACAGTTCTCTTGCTAGTTATTGTGGCACAGGGTAACAGACACTGTCATGAATAGTAAGATTCATCCTATCATGTTCTCCCTGAACTTGATATCCTTGTAGATACAAGGCAAAGAACACCACCTGTTAATGTTCTTCCTGTATATCCACCAAGTGGCAGAGGCACTGCTGCACAGACTGAATGCTAGGGGGTTTGTCTTCCCATCTGCACAGAATTGATTCCTTCTGCTGTGACTAAATTGATGTGAAAACACCCCGAAAGACACGGCAGTCTGAAGGCATTAAGTAGTCTTTCACTAAGTCAACTTAGCCAACCAATTTGTCTGATAAACGTCTTCTTGCTACTCAGTGGAGCAGTAATGCTTATAGTTAAACTCAGCATCCACAACAAGGAGGAGGATGCCCATTTTTAAACATGTCATGACACAGGTTGAAGTAGTGGGCCAAGATCCAAAACCATGCTGGCTGGGTTAAAGCAAGGGAAATATGGCCCTGTATAACACTGGAAAAAAAAATAAAGAAAAAAGACCATTTAGAAACTACTTATGAAGAGAAATAACTACTTATTAAGAGAAAATAAGACATAAACAGGCACATGTTGATATGAGATCACTATTGATCAAAACCAATTTCTTTTTCCTAGGATAAATTACTCCTTTTCCTACTCAAGTTCAGACAAATGACTGCTGAGAGCGTCCCTTCAGGTTCTCCAGTGTCTATGACACGTACTGCCAAAAGCTGCATCTGGGAATGTTGGTACTAATTCCAGAGGCTGGCTTCTTATCAGAGATGAGATTACCTTGCATCTTCACATCTCCTGATGTAGAACATGGTGTTCTCCATTTGAATTAAATGCAGCAAGACAAGCCAATTACAGTGACTCCACAATATTAAAATGAAGACCAACTAAATGATGGTCAATAATCAAGACCATGAGTTTTTAAGGAAACAGTGAAAGAGGCATTTTAAGTGTTTGTCTAAACCTGAGAAGATACACAATAACAGTTTTCAAATACATGCACAACTTCCAAGGAAAAAAAACCCACACCACCCAACTCCAAAAATCTCTCTTCCGTTTTCAATTCTGACAAATAAGTAGTATCTTACTTATATGACTACATGGGAGAAACATTAAAGAAAACCAGCAAACTAAAGCTATAACAGACCACTGGAACAGACTGAGCAGAAAGCTGCCTGGGGCAAGCTGATGGCCCAAGTTACCTTCTGAAGATCCAACAGTATTCTGCAGGACACATTTCTTTGAGTTTTTCTAAGGAGTCTTGCTTGTAAAGCTGTAGGTCTCAGGGAAATTTTCTTCTTTCCTCCTACTGCATAAGAACTCTGCAATTGTTGCTTGGTTCCTGCTATCATGTATGGAAGCACCGAATCACAAGCAATTTGTCTTTATGTCTAGTAGATACCTTCCTCATAAGCCAAACACACTAAGTCCTGTGTATAGCCAAAGCACAGCTAGGTACATTTTTTCCTAAACCTACGTGATACCACATGGCCCAAGAACAACAGTCAGGTCAGAAGACAGCCAGTAAAGTATCAGCTTTCACCTGCTCAGTCATATCCAAGACTCCAACAAAAGAGTCTCAGAAAAGGCAAGCTTTGGCTAACAAAGTCCAGGAGAATCACAATGAACTTTCAGTTCTCATGTAATAACCCTGTTTTCCCAGCAGCTTTGCCCAAATTCTTGGTTCAAGAATAGCAACAGGACAGTCTAAGTGACTTCTACTGTACGTTAGAAGTAGCTGGGATTTGTCAGACAGATGTCTGAGCAAGAATACTTATTCAAGTTCTTTCTCTCAACAGACCTAATAATGCAACTGTAAAACACTTAAGGAGCAAGATACACAAGAAGAATAACATTAAAAAACCCTGTGAACACTAAGCAATGCAAACCAGTCACCCAATTTTAAAAAATTAAAACATTTAATCACCATCTCATGCTTAAAGATGACAAATTCAAAGTCCTCAGGTTCTCTGTGGCACACTCTTCTCCTTTTCCTTCAGAATTACCTATACTAGACTTTCTCTTCTCACTATTGCAGAAACGCTTCCATATCACCCCCCACAGCAAAACCATCTCAGTTTAGAGATATTAGCTTGAAAAGGTGCCTTTATAAAGCAAATGAGAAAGATCATGAGGAAGAGGAGTAAAATTAAAAAAAAAAAAAAAAAGATTCAACCACAAAGCATTTTCAACTAGATGTTGCAGTCAGCTACACCACTGCCTGCAGTAACACGATCTCGGAAGTGTCTGAACAGCCCCACACGGTGGGATTCCAGATTCAAATTCTCCAGCCAGCAAGAGCATTCTGGTAGTTACTTTTGAAATGCTGAGCTGATGGCACTGCTACAGAGACAGTTTCTTCATATGGAAGCATCATTTTTGGTAGATCCAAAAGTATCTGATTCAAAGGAGGCTGGTGATGCAGGAGGCTTCACCTCCAGAACTTGTGTCTCCCCAAAAGCCTCCTCTATAACAAAGGCGAGTCTCTGCATTGAAGAGTCCTGAACGGGAAATGAAGACTTGTTCTCCCCCATCTTCTGAGGTCCTTCTCTTTGGCACCTTGTGAGCCAAAACTAGAATTCTGGAATCGCATTAGCATGTGTATCACTTCAAGAGCATCATCCATGACCTAGAAGCAAATGATGGCCAACTTCTGGCTACGCAACAGTCAGTACCAATTCCTCTGGGATGCACGTAGTTGCCCTATACCAGTCTTCCACTCAACTATTTTAAACACTAAAATTCTACTTGGTTAAATGAAAGCAACAATTCAGCAACTGGAGCAGGGAACACAACACTGCCAAACCAATAAGCACAACCTTGTATCCTCAGGAGATATTAGATTATCTCGCCTTTTTGTCCACTGTCTCTCAATACCAGAGAAATTGCCCAGAGCAGCTATGGAAGAGTATCAGAACAATGAAAAAGACCCCTCGCAATTTTACCTTCCTGGTACAACATACCTTGATACATTAAAACAGACATGGGTTATTGTAGTAATGTCCATAATTTCAACCTCTACTTGAGGAAATTATTTTGGAAGACTGGAACACTGAAACTCCCAAATTTCTCCAGGTGAAGAACCTTCTCACCCAGCGACAACAGGAAAAACAAAGAACAAAACCCTCCAACACAGCTAGGAGAATGCAGCAACTCCCAACCAAGTGATGAGATGAAGGACATCCTCTCCACGCAACACCACATTGGAGGTGAGAAGACTGGCAGCCTCCACATACGGAAGGCTGAAGATCTTGATCGTGGTCCTCTGTCTATGAGGCAGTCTGGAGCCACAACGGTGGCACTGGCACAACCCAACTAGCTACCATAATCTTACAGGTGCCAAAAAGCTGCAGAAAACATGCCAACTGTGCACAACTGAAATCTTCAGAGCTGAAGCCCAGGGCAGCTTTACAGAGGCTCTGACAGGCCTGATACTTGAGACAAAGTAAAAGCAGGGCTGGTATGCTCTATGATCCCCAAGTACACAGGACTGATGGAAGCACAGGATGCCACTGCATCTTAGCAGAGCCAGGAGTTGCAGTATGTTTTCATCATGAAAACGCCAACATCCAGGTGACTTAGTACAAAACAAGACCCTGAGACCTCAGGCATTTTTTGTTTGCATTCCAGGAGTACCAAAAGGAATGCATTCCCTGGATTGGGACCCAGCCACCTAGAAAAACATTCATGTGCAGAAAACTGTAGAAGTCTGCAATTTATCAGAAGGTAAACACTGTCTTCTCAAATATCTTGAGAGCGATTTCTCCATTGCGGATGACATTACATGCCATGATTAAAAAAATACATCCTTTTCAAATGCCTGCTTCTGACATGATTTGCAGTCTGAAATTTGACAACAGTTGAGATGAGACCCGGACAAAAGCAGACACAAACAGCAGCCTTAGGTAATCAATGAAAGCCAAGCATGCAGCCCAGTTCTCACTGTTTTTCTGCTTCTTTGAAGGCAAAAAGAGGTGATGGGGAGCAAAGGGGAGGGCAGGAATACAAAACAGCAGAAACATAGAATAAACACTGATGAAAAAATGGTTTTTGAGAAATGATTTACAACTAGTCAGGAACTACCTATAGCAGAAGTTCTATCAAGCCAAAGATCTGAGAGGAACTGAAGAATTCTTCCACAGCCTCTAAACAAGTCTGAGAAAAAGCAGGGCAAATATGCAATGCATGGGCATTACTAAGACAAGACGCTTCCAGTTTGGATGCATAAACACAGGAAGTGTTTATGCAGTAAGTGTTTAAGACCAGCAACCCAGTAAAAACCTTTAGTAACACAAGCAGAAGGTTTTATGAGCTTGTAACCAAAGTCATAGACTACTATTCATTTTTTGACAGTTGAACCGTTCGGTTCATATACTGAAGATAGTTAGGACATGTAGAAAAGTTGCTCGTTATTTTAATTTTGTGATAAACTTTGTTTTCTAGTCAGTTGTACACATTCTTTCACTTGCTTTTGCATCTTTCTGCGTTCCGGTAAGAATGAAAACTAGAAGGAGGAACTGGATATGTTACTGTCCTCCTCTTTATCACTCCTTATTTATTGACACTCTTCAACCTTAACCTCTCACCTTCTTTGAGATGATTAGTGACCAATTTAGAAAGCAGAGACTGAAACTTTTAAGCTTCCACATCATACACTGAAGCAGCACACATGCAACTCTACATAAATAACCTACTAGGGACTTCTATAGCGGCCTCTGAATCTGCGATCTCTACTTCTAGAACGGCTGCGTCTGCGTTCTTTGCTTCTGCTCCGTTTCCTTTCCCGGCTTCTGCTCTTTTTCCTTTCCCGATCTCGGCTCCGTTTGCGTTCCTTACTTCTGCTCCTCTTCCTGTCATGGCTTCGACTTCGGCTCTTGCTCTTTTTTCTCCTGAGAAAGAAAAATACAACTTTGGTTACACATGTAGCTCAGTGTTATTATTTACCTCATACTCCACAGTTCCTCTAACCTGATGTCACAGACATGGATAGGAAGAAGTTTCTACCTGTTGGTATTTATACAAGTTTCTTTTGTTAAATGGGTGGTTAAGCATGTCAGCAATCTTTTAAAATTCATCATGAGCAATATAAAGTGCTTCAAAGCACTTTTTTATTTTAAATTTTGTAATCACTAAAGAATGCTTCCAGGAAGAGTAAAAGGACTGAAAAGATATTTCCTGCATTAGATCTAGTACATACTAAATGCGGTACTTCATGTATCTTTCAAACGCCCTGTAAATACACCATCAAGATGCTAAGAATAAATTATATTTTTACAGCAAAGTAAAACAAAACACAACAAAAATAGAAAGGAAGAGGCAAGTCTGAGGGAAAGGAAGGTTGTTTTTTCTTGATACTTCCCCGCCATCAGTCTTAACACACTGCCTAAGAGTTTTACTTCCTACTTGCTACTCCCACCCATAAGTCACTTGCTTTCCTAAGTCTGCGGCTCTTACAGGTTTGGGGCAAACTGCAGATCTTCATGATTTTAACCATTTACTTAGAATATTTAAACTTTCAAAATCTGTAAGTCAATTATACCTCATATCTGAAAACCAGTAAGCCACTATTCCATTCTTGGCAGACTACTTTTGGGTTATTTGCAATTTATTTTTTTTACTCTCACTCAGGCTTGGACCATAAAAATTTACAGTCTCCTAGTTTTTAAATTCTGTATGTATGCATACATAAAACACGTTAAACAGATGCTCAAGCAATTACTTAAGACAGTAATTCACCTCAAACTAAATTTTGGGAATAACCAACTTTGCTGCTAACTTTTGAAATTCAAAACATCCTTTGCTATTGAATTTTTCCTCTCCTCCTTTTGGGCCTTCTGATTACATACACCATCTTTTTTCAAAGTGGTCACTCATACACTTAAAAACTTTGTATGCCACCACCCCCCTTTTTAAAAAAGTTCATCCCTGTTAGTTTACACATGGCCATAGAAAGTAAGACTTCTAGTTAGTTTCAATTACTAAAGTAAAAATCTCTCAGCTACCACATCTAACTGAGCCTAATAATCATTAGCAGCTTTTGCTCTCCATTCTCCACCTAGGAAGACCCATTAAAACTATCTTAGTATTTATCTCTCAAGAGAAACATTTTGTGATTTGGTTTTAAAAACCAGAATATTTCATTTTTAATTGATTACTTATCTACAATACCCCATCGGTTTCTCTAATGTTTTTGTATGGACAGAGAAGCTGCCGCATCAAAACCCGATATTCAGAAGCTTCACAATCTCTGATAAGATGACACCAGTCAGAAATCCAGAATGATCAGCATCAATATCACTTAGCCACACTTCCTACTGTAATGCAGTTTGTGACAGTTAAGCACACATAGTCTCTCCCTCCTAGGATCCATCACTTACCAGCATCTCCCTAAGTTAAAACCCTCAAACACTATCGTAATAGCTCCAAAAAATACTACCTGTATCTCAATATACTGGCCATTACCAGTAACTAGTAACTGCAGCTAGTCTTCAGTAAAGACAGCAACTATTCGCTATCCAACTGTGAGCTGGACCCTCTTTGCATGCAAAGACTCCTAACAGTCAAGATCCACATTCTGCTTTCCAATCATGATTAAGCTGGACATACAGTACAGACATCTAGTAAAATTGCAGATTCTTAATCCTTCCAATTTCTAAAACAGAAATTTAGTATGATTTGACAATTATTGAAAGCTGCACACTGAATCTAATGTTATTTTTTAGTTGATGTTTGCTGCAGATTATGGTTTTCCTGACAGTTTGATTCTTCTTTCAGTACTGTCCAACTGAAGTAAAGAAAGAATATCCTCTAGACACTGACACTCCAAACAATTGATAAGCAAAGCAAGAAGTCTTGTAAAGCCTATACACACCTTAGTCTTCAGCAACAGACTACACTGTCACAAGTCACATACAAAATGGTGTGGTTCATTCTTTAAAGACTTAGGGGAACAACAGCTGTATCAAATCAAAATTCTGAGTCAAAAAGCTTCATACTATCAGAGAACTGCGGTACAAGAATAACTAACCTTCTAGCAATTGCTAACTTGAGAACTGAAATGGTGAGATACCACAGGAGCAACATTTCTGAACAGACATGAGGGTACAATTAGGAAAGTGGAAAAAAGGTGAAACTCCGCACCACAAATAACATTGCAAGACTAACAGTAGCAAAACACCTTGACTTTCTTCTATTTTACAATAATATAATTTTTTTCTAAACTTAGTTTACTGTTTTTCTGAATTAGAAATACAAACTCAGAGCATACAGGTCCAACCTGAAAATGGGACCATGGGCAGAAAGGCAACAAATGTCATTGCTTTAGTCTTAGAGATGTTACAGCAACTAAGGAAATGAACTGAAATATGTTCTAGTATTCTCATCATTCTACCATAAACCAAGGTCAGAACCAGTTCTAAAACCACTGCTTTTCTTTCAGATCCCAGTTTATATTTTGAGACTAGCCATCCAAATAAAAGCAGGGTTTTACATGCCATATATATGTATTTTAAAGCAATAAAAATTCAGAACTTAAAAATATTGGGAGCAGCTGCTTTTGATGGGGTTTTAGAGGTCTCAGTATTTAACATGAGAATGATGTTCACAGTATTGTTTAGAATGCAGATATAAGGTATAATCAATTTTAGATTATTAGATTCCAGCATAAAGTCTGTCATTGGAATTGGACTTCTCATTTCCCAAGTATTTATACACCTGGGAAGAAATGTTCTTTGGATCCCTTCAGCATTTCATCTGTATGATTTCAGATGACGACAACAGCATACATGCCGACTTCTTAACTTAGCTGTATATTACAAAAACGCACTGGTTACTGTTTACTCAACTATCACATTCATAATTATTCTTCCTACATCAACTATCTCATCACCAAATGATGCTTGTAAGGTAAGGAATTTATTTTACAGACTTAAAAACCTTCCGCTTATTTGGGGTATTTAATAGACTCTTTTATGCAAGGCATTTTTCTTCAAATTTCTCATTTGATTCCAGACTGTTTGTGTCATCAGCAGGTGTTCAGACCCTGGAACTATGCTTCCTGAAGAAGGTGGGCTTGTACTCTGGTTCTTTAAAAAGGTTATACTATAATTTTATAAAATTTAAATTAGAAACAAGAAATTTAGACATTTTCAAAGGCGAGGGGGAATAGAGGGAGGTGATCCAACACCCTAAACCTTTTCAAGAAAGCAGTGTTATCTTTAAATGTTTTGCATTGTTCCAAATCACAAAATTCTACACCAAATACATTTTTTAAATGCAAAATCCATTGCATTGCTAAAGCAACAAAAAAGAAATTCAATATGCTGAAACTACCAAGCCTGTATTTTCATCTGATGCTAACATTAAATGTTTCCACAACTTTGATGACATCAGTGACAAGGGTGTAACTACATTTGTAAACAAAAGAAAATTTCATAATTGCTGCAGTTGCAGCAATTGCAAGTATCAAGCTTTTCCATTTTATTTCCCTAAACACTACTGACATGCATTCGGAAGTTTACAAAAATCAGCAGCCTCCCCCCAAATGTAGAGAATTGAGAAAATACTTACTTCTTGCTGCGTTCTTCGTGGCCATTGGCACTGCTCAATTTGTTCTCATCCTAAGCAGGGTTGATAGAAGAACATCGTGAGGACGAAGCGGAAACATTTCAAGTGGTCAAAGGGTAATGGGAATAGGAATAAGAAAATACAAAACAAATTTTAATACTAAATTACTTATTTACAGTTTAATGTGGAAAGCTTTAAAAATTTAGGTAGGCATGTTTAACCACTTTGCTGCTTAAGTTTAAGTCATACAATTACAAAATACAAGACTTACATCATTTAAAAGTGTATATTAAATTGTAGATACTTCCTTACATGGTTTAGAGAGCAAGTTATCCTGTAGAATTCAGCACTCAAGTGGTTAAATGTTATTTCTATAAAATGTAAGAGGAAGTTTCAGGTTTGTGTTTGTATGCCCCTCTGATCAGTACCAAGGCTATATCTCTGCCTAAGCCCCAGTGGCTACGCTAGCCGCCAGCCACTATGGATTTCCTGTGACCGATGCCATTCCCGAGATCTTCGCTCATTTTCGTTGAAGGGTTGTAAGAGCTTGATGTCACCTCTGTCACACATCTCGCCCTGAAGCAAACAGGGATTCACACTGCTTTAGTAACGTCGACTCCCAAGAAAGTCATCAATAATCCACCAGTCCAGCCTAAACATTCCCTATTTCCATACCTGTTTACATGGAAAATATCCATGTTAAACCAGGACACAAGAATTTTAACATAACAATTTACAAATTTCACTTCAAGATTTTAATGTAACTGCTAAATATTACATAAACTAAATATACCACCTAAAACTTACAAATGCTCATCCAAAATTCATGACATGGTTGTAATAAACACTGTAGAATAGACTAACAATAGCTGCTATATAAATTTGTATACTTGCTTTACAGTTTAATCACATCAGTTACACCAAAAGTACAATTCCTAAGCAACTTAAACTTAATATACATTTCTTGCGAAACCAGTGCTAAAGCATGCATAATGTTAACACTTCACCACCATTTGGTGAAAACCAAAAAAAGACAGTATTCATTTGCTGCTGGTTTAGGTAAAAGACATCACTACGCTAATTGATAAAAATTTTGCATAAAAATTGACATTTCCTAATTAAACAACTAGGACAGAAGAATACAAGAGCTTATTTTAGAATGACACCGCAGACTGTGATACTGTCTTTTACTTGCTAAGAACATTCTATTCAGGGATCCAAGAATTTCCGTAAATTCGTTCACTCAGCAATTGATTTCCATCTGCCCTGTTAAAAGATTAACCACCACCAGTCTTCTGCATTAAAAGCAAGTCTCACTCTTCTTGCACTGAGCAGACTGTTCAAATATTTACTTGCCATGGGACTGGTGAAAAGGTTATTCTTGGAACCCTGCTGTTTTCCCAAACCACTGCATTCACCTTGTTGCTATACCAAACTGGACCTGGCAATTTTAGGAGAGGTTTTTGGTTTCTTGGGGGTTTTTTTGTTTTGCTTTTTTTTTTGGTTGGTTGGTTTTGGGTGTTGGGTTTTTTTTTTTGTTTGGTTTGTTTGTTTTTTTTTTTTTTAAACCTAGGGGACCACGGTACAGCGATACGTCACTCAATTACTACCTTATGATTGACAGTTCACACTGGAATCAAAGGTGAATTCATGGGAGTAGAGGTGAGATATCGTTAGGCAAGTCTACAAAGAGAGATAGATGGGCATTTATTCATCACGCTGAAGTGAAACTACTGCACAATATAATTACATTAACAGTACATATTTACTTGTAAGTTACATGTAATGCATCTCCAATAAGATAAATCATGAGGGCTCCAGGGATGTTAGTTTACAGTTCAGCAGTAGTTTCATGAATAATGCTAAATTAAGGTAAACGGGACCTCACTGGCACATTTTTCTCACCTTCTTGTAGGGAGCTTCAAGCATTGCTTCAATATCAATATCATCAGCCATTTTTCAGGACACCTGAAAGAAGAAGCAAAATCCACCTGAGATGGAAAACACCCTTGTGCTTTATATTCCAAAGGCTTTTGCTTAAGAGGCCATCACTGCGTTGGCTCAAATTCACAGAGCAGTGTCTCAGAAGACATTTCCAACAAGAACTAGAATGAAGCTTTGCCCAGCGAGATGATAAAGAATGTGACACAAAGCAATTATAGCTGCGAACAACAAAATGCTATTGAACACAATTAGCCAGAGAAAACCCCAGAGGTATTCCACCTATTTCTTTCAAAACAAAGAGCACAGACCATTTATGATACAGAAACACAGGTCTGGTGGCCATCTTGAGAAGTACTAGAGCTTGACCAAAGGACCCGAGAGATATGTAAAGAACACAGAACAAACATTCAGGCAAACCTGTCCACAGCTTCCTAGCACTTGCTATACCGTCACGTTTACTAACCTGAAGACTTAAAGTGAACACTATGGTCCTTTAAGAAATGCAGCCTCCTGCATAATGGGGGCCACAGAGGAAATAGTTATGATTCAAGCATTAAGAGCTATTAAAGCATACACAAGATCCATCCAGTCTGGAACTTCAGGTTTCAGACAAAAAAGATCCACCATGCCATGTAACACTAGTCACCACAAATTTTTTTTTTAATTGTTCCTCTTATTTTTCAACTTCAACCCCCTAATGTAATTTTGTGTTTATTATACTCTGAATCCCTCTGACATTTAATTTCCTTTCCCTCTGCAAGTATGCTGTTAAGAATCTCTCAAGACTCTCTGCATTAAAGTATAGAGACTCAACTTCCTCAAATCTCTTAATAAAACACTTTCTCTCCTTTTTCTTTCTTAAGCTCAAAACCGGCCAGGCCTCTAGATCCAAGTCAGACAGCCCAAGAGTGAAGATTTTCCTGCATGTGTGCCACAAAATGGATTTTTAATCATACAGGTTAATCCTTGCACCTTGAGTCACAGGCATTGCTGCAGAAACTGTGCTGTCCAGAGACTTGACCAGTGAAATGAAATCACTCCAACATTTCAAGATCCTTTAAGCTGTTCACTCATAACCTCATAACTGAGAATATTATACCAGAGCTGCACCACATGTAAGAATCAAGTCACTCCCCCACCCACATTTGACCATCATCCATTAATACAATCAAGAGTAAAACATAACCCTTTAGCAATATCAGAGACCTGGAAGTTCATACTCAATTACTTAACCAAGGCACGCTAACCTCATTTTCAAGTTATTACCTCTTGGTCTATAGTACTATCACTTACAACTATAATCATCCTTATGTGTAATGGCTCAATTTTACTCGCACTTACATT
Organism: Pygoscelis adeliae; assembly: GCF_000699105.1. Taxonomy (NCBI): domain Eukaryota; kingdom Metazoa; phylum Chordata; class Aves; order Sphenisciformes; family Spheniscidae; genus Pygoscelis; species Pygoscelis adeliae. Next base: position 220,941 of record NW_008825251.1, read on the forward strand.
CAGCTTTTCAAGTCATCTACACACATGCACAGAATTAACTCACCACTGCTCTACCAGTAGTTGGTATGAACAAGTACATCAGTGTGATTAAGGACCATGAAAAAGCACCAGGCCAAACCCAGGATTCTACAAGAAAATTCCCACCAGTGACAACTCCCACCCACAATTACATTTTCATATGTGTTATTTAGCTAACATATCCAGCTACACCCGGGGTGGGATTCTTCATCCTTAAGAGGGGTGGCCAAAGGGGGGGGATGGCGGTCATAATAGGGACCGCCAAATCATGAGTGGCATGGAAAAGTGAATAGGGACTGACTATTACTGCATTCACCCAAATAATAGGAGTGAATGAACTATCATCCGGTAGGTTCAAAACAAAGGTCCTTATTCACACAGCATTAAGCCATGGAATTCATTGTTACAGACCACTGTGGATGCTAACAAAGAAAAAAAAAAAACCAACCACATGCAGTGTTCAAAAAACCCAAAACAAAAAAGCACAAAAGTTTACAGAAAAAGCTTTTCATTAAACAAAGAGATGCCTTGTGACCCTGAACCACAACTAGCTGACGACTAAGAGCGCACAGAGAGAAGTATTGCTGTACAATTGCCCTGCGTTTCTAGTCTTTCTTAGGCATTTACTGTTGGCCAGCATCACAGACAAGATCCTGAGTTACATGGACCTTTGGTCTCACCCCGTGCAATCTGTGCCCTTTGTACTCTGTACAAAACACTTTCATTGGTATAATACCATGTTTTTACCAGAATACCTTCTGTTCATGTAACACAGACCTACTACCAACTTTGTAACTCATGTAATGCATATAATGATGGTACATATAAAGTTATTCTTCAAAAAAAAAAAAAAATCACAAATAAGAGTCCAGATTAATTTCAAAAGGAGTAGAAAATCATGACATATTTTCAAGTATCTTCCATTAAACGCTGAAGAAGCTCAAAATAATTTTCACAAAAACCTTTCAGCTTGCCCAAAAAAAGCTGCATATGCCTAACAACTCTGTAGAGAAAAAAACCCCACAAAACGAAACAAACAAAAAAAAACAACCACAACCAAAAAACCCCCAAAACATCAAAACAAGGAATGAACCACACCTGAAACTCTGCAGGTCTACAGAAAACCTAAAGGGACATGAAATTTACCGCTACTGATCTAGCCAGTATTTGGAAGGCAGATTCCACCTTTTTTTGCCATGTAGAAGGAGTTTAAAAAGGCCCTCTCCTCGAAATCATTCGCTCTGGAAATTCCAAGAAATGACAACTCCACTCTTGCCTTGCAAGAAGCCTCCTGGAAAAGCATCAGGGAAGCTTAGCGAGCACGCCGACGCTTCGGGAGGGAAGCTCCGCTCTCGGCAGCACACGCGCCCCACGCAGCAGGTTCCCCCCCGCGGTCCTCCGCACGCTCCCTATGACCGGAACCTCACGACTTCGGGCTCCCAAACACGCCGCCGCGCTAGAACCGACCCGCCCCGTTCTGCCGGGGCTCCCGACCTCCTCCGAGCACCGCACCTTACCCGCACCCTCCAGAGGCCTTC
>NW_008825251.1:224013-225328 GCF_000699105.1 Pygoscelis adeliae
CTCGGGAGCAGCCGGGTCCGGGATCCTTCGGGGCGCCCGGGATCCTTCGGGGCGCTCCCGGGGGCCAGGGCCCCCGCGCCCAGCCCACGTCGGGGGAGCCCTGTCACGGCCCCTCGCCTTCCAGCAAACCTGCTGCAACTGCTCCTCGCCCCGGCTTTTTCTCTGTCGTGTGCCCCGGCCGCTGCCCTGGCCGCACGCAGCTCTCGCCCTGCTTAGAGGTATTTGCTATGGAAAGCGTTATTTTTCCCCTTTCTTGAGCACCCTGTAGCCGTGAGTGGTTTTGTAGTCTCCTAGCTCCTTAAATGCTTACTGCGCCGTACAGTTGCTGGAATAACAAGAGTGTGTCCCCTGTAGACGGGCCGTTTGGCGCCTGTGTCCAGATTTCTACCAACATCTGTTACGCCAAGAAACTTAACCCTTGCTGTGAAAGAAAACTAACACCTTTCTTGAGATCCCAGTTGACCCTTCTGCTAACATTTCCACGGAAAGCACGACGTCTTGGGCGGCAGCGCCAGCCGAGAATCGTGCTGGGGATCTCACACCAGAGGAGGAAAGCCCCTTGCCTTTTCGAGAGGTGAAAAGAACTGAACTGTTGTGACAAACACGGAATGTAAGTCCTGTGTGGGTCAGGAAGCCCCTGAGCTGCTAATGCTGGAGCCTGAGAGCACAGGAGGAAGCATCCTACGTGCTTACCTTGTTGAAATACTTTTACCTTGTCTTGGGCTAAATGGATGATGGTGGTCTGGGGTAGCGTTCAAGATTTGCTGTTTCAAGCTTGTTATTTATTGTAGGAGAGAGGGATAGAGCAGATTAGGTCAAAGATTGGGCACGGGGGTGAAATTGTTTGTGTTCCTTCGCGGCTGATTCTTCTGAGGTGACAATTTAACAGCGCCATTGGTCTGAGCAATTGGTCCGACCCTTTGGCTGAGGGCTAGACAGGATTCATTAAGTTTAAGAGTGACATCATCTGAAGGTGTTACGGCTGTACTCTTCTGCCAGAAACCACACTCCCCGTAATGGGCCACCGCTGTCTGACAGCTTTTTAGCCACTCTAGTCCCAAGTATAACTTAAATTGCCAGTGACCTGGCGTTCTGGTGGGCTTTCGGCCCAGGCCCCTGCAGATTGCTGGAGCCTTGAAGCTGAATGGTTTAACTCAGAAAGTAAGTAGTGTTTTGTGAAACAAAAGCCGCTTGTCTCATTAGCAGTGCTTTGTTTCCCCTGGGAGCCCACAAAATGGCTCATTTGTATTTAAATCTAATAATATGCAGCAAGTTTTGTCCAATTGTTCACCCTAGTGAAGATAACATTGAGTGG
>NW_008825251.1:225455-226898 GCF_000699105.1 Pygoscelis adeliae
CTGCTGAAGTCAGCAGAAGAAAAGCAATAATGGCTGGGGGCTTAGGTTATTTCTTTTTTGCCCTACAAATCTGAAACAATGTAAAGAGAAGTCCTAAACAAACTTTGCCTCCTGAAATGATAATTTTGCTATTGCATGTAGAAATACTTAAACCAATTAAGGTATAAGAACTCAGGCCCATGGATTTCTGAATGAAAACCTGTTTTCACGAAACTCCCAGGCTACTGTGTCCTTTAATGTCATTTCTAACAAAGTTCCTGAAATGTTAATAGCCTAAAAAGATCCTGAAGCCCTTGCACAGAGTTTCCAAGTCTTTGTAAGCTGAACTGGTCAACTTAATTGAGTTTGGGACATTTAGGAAAAATGAGCTGTTTAAGAATTTAAAAAAAGCATGAGTATGGCAGGTCTATTCCAACCTAATATTTTTTGTACAGGTTGGTTGTAAACAAAATGAATAATTTTCTCACAGACAAAATGAGGTTTGTTGTGGCTGCTCCTGTGGCACTGCACTGGCTGCGTGTCCCTCACCCCACTGCTGTGTCGCTTGCTGCTTGTTAGCGCTGCTCCCCGTCAGCCGCCCGAAGGTCGGGTCTAACCAGCTCCGAGTTCCTTGTTCCCTCATCATATGATTGCGACTCAAGTATGTGCTTAGGCTCACGTTGGTGGATTTCCCCAAGGGTTCTCTCTCCCATCGTTTGCCTATGGAGCCGGGCTCTGGAAGGAGGCCGCAGAACTGTCTTTTTTTGTCTACTCCACTAACACACCCCTCGCCCTTGGCCGATGCCCGGGTGGTGTGGGAGGAAGGATGAACCCAACACACGTAGGGCTGGGTACTTACAGGCGGGGTGGGGGTGGCTAACGGGGGACCTCAGCTGGCAAGCAGCTGCACGAGCCCTGTGTCCAGCACCGGCCCTGGTGTGTTGTAGAGCTGCCCTGGCATCGGGTCAGCTGGTGGGCGTCCAGCTCTGTCCATCAGCTGTGGGCGTCCAGCTCTGCGGGGCTGTTGGCGCGGTCGCTACACGCGTGGCTGGATTCACCTCTGGAGCTGACGGGAGGGCCAGTGGGAAGCTCTCAGAAACACATTTCCTAACAGAAGTTTTCCCGGCTGTGGGATGGCTTGATCCGTAGGAGAGACTGGCTCTCGCCGCAGTGCCGTGGGGGGGACGCCAGCCATCGCCGGTGTTTCTTCATCGACCCGACTCGGCTACCAGCGCCAGGGCGTTTGCTTAACGGGTGTCCCTGGGGAGGCGCAAAGGGTCTGGGGTGGGGGCGGGAGTCGTTGGTGTTACCCCGCGCTGCGGCTGGTGGAAGGGACCTCGCAGAACTGCCGAAAAAAGGGGGAAAAAAGCAGGTGGAAAGCAAAAGGAGCGCTGCTTCCCACACCGGGAGTCGAACCCGGGCCGCCTGGGTGAAAACCAGGAATCCTAACCGCTAGACCATGTG
>NW_008825251.1:227060-229689 GCF_000699105.1 Pygoscelis adeliae
GGAGGGTCCCCCCGGGAAGGGCTCAGGCAGGTGTCCGGGGGCGGGTCGTGGGGGCCGCGAGCGGAGGGGTCGGGCTGCCGCCACTTCATCGAGTCCCAGGGGAGCTTTTGCACTAAGTGAAGAAGACTGATGTGCAAAACCCCACAAAATTTAGGGTCGTCCTTCCCTAAGTCATCGCAATCCTCTTAGTTAAAAGGTGGGGACGGCGGCTGACAAAACTGAAGGAGGAAATGACAAATGGGAGGATGAGGAAATGAAGTCCTAAAAAGGTACAGAAACTGGGTAACAGCCATGAATGTGCTTCCGTACAAATTCTAGCCGTCAAAAAATAAGGTGGAACAACTGGACTACCCAGTTTTGACTGAGAACAACCTTATCAGAAATCGGTGCAAGGCAGATAATCAGTGGGACACTGCGATAGCAGGCGACAGATTATGGGAAGAACTGACTAAATTGTGCTTGTGGAGCAGAGACGCTGGATGCCAAAGAAACTTCGGAGTCAATGTGCCTAAACGATTTTAATCTTCCAACATGTAACACTGAACCCCTATAGTTAGAAAATTAACACCTAAATAGGCAAAGGGGAGTATTAGGACTACTGTAGTGAACAGTCTTCAAAGCCAGTGGTGGTGACAGTGATATATTTAGGAGATCAGAGAGGCTGCCGAGGCAGAAAACATTATCATAATGAAGAGTCTCCAATTACCCCCACATTAAGTGAGTAAATGTCACATCAGCATATGATGTACTTGCTACATTTTACATACCACAAAGGCTTGATTTTTGGAGCAGCTGGTTGGAGAACATAAAAGAAGCAACTGGGTTTAGTGCTGAGATGTGTGAGGGGCTTCATTCAGAACCGTGCTACGAAAAAAGCTATGTGTAAGAGTGAGTATAATGTATTCAATCTGGTATCATTAAAAGAGCAACAGCAACAAAGAAATTCCTCCCAAAAGAGCTTGTTAAAAAATGAATGAGCCAAAAGGATAACATGCTTGTAAGAAGCATGGAGATTGCTAAAATGCCTCAGAAGAGTTTATATCACCAGGAGGAAAAAGACTAAAAATAGGCTGGTATGGCTACAAAGCACTGTAAAGAAAGCTATTGAAATATTAAATTAAAAATAAAATACCCTTCAAAATGTGAAGCTGGTGCAGACCACGTCTGTATGCCAGCAGAGAAGATCCTGAATAGGTTCCAAGGTGTCAAGTGGATCTGATGGTAACTGCATAAGGTAGATCTGAGCAGATCCCGTTTCCTCGCGTGGATCCCAGCTGCAGCCCACTGGCCTGCACGAAGCTGCTGTGGTATGTGCTAAGGACATGGGGAGGGTCTGGCTGCCAGTCAGAGGTCCTTCCTTTTTTGGCAGGAGATGATCGTAGTCCATCTGTGTGAGATGAGGGGCAATTTGCTCCCCAAGGATTCAGCATCACTGGTGGCGAGATTTGAGCTTCTCCCATGCATCAACCTGCCCGTCATCAGCCTCTCTTCTAGTCTCAGCGCTGGACGATGCTCATTCTCCTTCCAGAAGCTCTGGGGAGGTGTCAATAGAAGGAGCAGCAGTGCCACCACCTACACCCCTCCACCTCTGCTTGCCCAGGAATTGTATGTTGAGGGAAGGGGGAATGTCTCCCTTTATTGACCACTCCTGGAGATCAGGACACTGGGGGAGGCAGACCTTCGGCTTCATTTAGACTATGTTCGTGCTGTTCTCGTACCTGCCCATGAAGCTGTTCTCAGGGCCCCAAGAGCGTAACAAGCCCTTATAGCTCTGACCAGCCTCACCTCGGGCTTGCACCCCAAGCCTGCCCAGGAGCCCCAATTCAGATCAGCCCTGGGCCCTCAGTCCCCATCTGAGCTGTGTTGGAGCTGTGCTTGTCTCCACTGCTCTCACCGATGTGCCCGTGCCCATGCCCATGGCCGTGCCCAGCCCTGGGTCTCTCTGACCCTGACCTGCAGACTGACTGCCTGACCTGGCCTTGGCTCTGCCTTGTCACTGCAGACCTGCACGGCTGTCACTGGGCTGTGTCTGACCCCGGTCACCATGACTGGTCTGATCCTGACCCCGACCTGCAGACTGACTTCCCAGGTTGACCTCAGACCTCTCTCATCCCCACGAGCCACCCGGCAGTCTGGGCTCCGGGCTGCCCCATGGGAGTGCTCCGGCATGGTGGGGCTGACCGTGGCCTCCTACAGATGTGCTGTCATGAGGGATTACCTGGGGCTTGCATCGGGTGGTCCCCTGAGACGCCGCTCAGGCATAAGCCCAAGCATTTCCTCTCTCCTTTAACAACAGCTGTTCACAAAGGGCGGCCACAGAGGTACTTGGACAGAGATGCAGCACCCAGCCTGTGTGCACAGTACTCAAATTAAAATACAAGAACCTGTTCGTTGAGTTGGTCTGCTTAGTAGATATCCAAGTTGTTTAAAAAACTAGCAAAGAACAGCTTTCAAAGTGGTTTGCCTAAAGCTGAATACCTGGTTGCTGAGAGGAACCGAGCTTGCCTGACAAAGTCAGTGCAGCAAATGCAAGCAGGGCCGTTTCGGCATTGTAACGCTGGCAACCACAGGTTCAGAAACTTAACTTCTCCCTGCGGTTACGTGGTAGAGCAAAAAACTTGCTGCCATT
>NW_008825251.1:229719-236619 GCF_000699105.1 Pygoscelis adeliae
CGTGGTTGGTCCTCAAACCCTTGACTGTATGAGAAGAGATAAAAGATAAAGACTAATAAACCACTTCTTGCACTCATTATAGGACTTTTTGTTACCAGTGTGTATTAGTAGGCAGGCGGTGTGCAGGCAGAACTCAAGACACTATATGAGGGCAAAAGGGATTAAGTTTAAGTTTTAAAAAATCAAATCTGTATTATTTCACTGAAAGGATACGGTGAGAAATAAAAACCTGCAGATATTTCAGTTGGGGACATCTATAAACAACAAAATGGAGCAAATTTTTTTGTGATAGTTAAGAAGAACAGGAATAATGGGATGAAGCTGAGAAAACTTAGGCAGATTATAATGCAAAACACCCTGACAGGATCTCAGACAGATGTCTGAACGGTCGCCCCAGGAGACAACAAGGCCAACAAGAAATACCCCCAGAAGAGCCTCTGCACTGGTGATAAATGGCGTAGGTGACCTCGCAAATCCCCGTCTTTCTTTAACTCTGGAGTCCTGACTGTGGGACTTTCCTTCCAGGTTTCTCACAGAAATGGGGATTCAATTAATTTGTCAAGGCTTGTAAAAAAAACCATCTGACTGCAGGATTAGCTTGAGGAATTACAGGTTCTGTCTGTGGCTAAAAAATAAACTCAGTTCTTGGAAAGTACCTACAACAATATTACATTGTCTGGCTCAAACATCAGCCACAGCAAAGCCAGACGGGTCAGGCAGCTCGTGCAGCCTGGTGGGAGAGGGAGCAGCGAGTTACAGTGAGATGGGACAGCTGTGTCACCACCGCCCACGCTGCTGTTTGGGTGCACGTGGCAGTGCCAGCTCAGTCTCGTGTCATCGGCCTTGGCCAACCGCCTCTCCGCAAGTGTCCTCTGCTCTGGGCAGCTGTCCCCCAGCTCAAGGCAGCTGATGGTGGGACTCGTGTAGCCGAAACACACGGAGTTTCATGTTTTCCAGTGTATAACATCTCCTGCGGTGGAGAGAACACCATTGCCCAACTCGTGCGTTTGGACCGATTGGTAAACCCTTAGAGGACGTAGATCGAAAGCAGCAAAGCTCTTACCAGACACAAAGAGGTGTGAGAGGTTGTGATAGAGTAGAATTCCTTTAGGAACCTGTAACTGATGTGGTGGCAGGGACATACGCACCTTATTTTGTGGAGGTTTCGTCCCACAGGAATTTTGAAGCAAGGCAGGCAAACCTCTGCTGTGGACATTTTCCTGACCTTCATTGCCAGGAGCCTCAGAGTTTGGCTCATAGAAAGTGACCTGGGAGCATGGACTTCCCTTCCCGTGTCTGCCTAGCTTTGAGACAAGGACTACCCAGGACAGCAGAGTTGATCTCCTGGTTCACAAGAGACATTCCCACCTCGACCTTCCTCCCCTGTTCTTCTCTCCTCCTGGCCCGTGCTGGTGTGTGGCTCATCCTCGTCCCAGTGCTCACCTGATCATCCTTCAGGCCAGTTCAGGTTACTCGCCTGGCAAAACACCACTCACGTCTGTTTTGTGCCAGTTTAACAAGCTGATGTGGTTCACCCAGGCTCAGATGAACACCAGAACCAAGACTCACAGCAGCAGGAGGAGAAGGACTTGATGCATGGGGAGCCCTCAGCTCAGTTCAGCCATCTCACCCACTGCACACTTTTTTCCCCTCTAAGGGCTTGTAATCATTGTATCTGATGCTCTTCCCCTCTTTGCAGCTCCCCTCTAAAAAGGCAGAGCTCTTCTTTGCTGCGGGGAGCAGTAACCCCTGCTAGAGCTCACCCTGTAGCTTTGTCAGCAGCCAGGGAGTCGTGGTAGCCGGGAAGATGGCAGAAACCTCTCCTGTATGTTTTTAGTCACAATCTGTTTTAGAAAGCAGGAGAGGAAACAAAGAGCATTTGCTGCTCCATCTGTTTCCGCGTCCCGTGCTGCTAAGGTTGGGTTACAGCCAGCTGCTGCCATTGCCAATTGGTAATGCGATAGCATGACTGCTTACTTTGCAAGGGAGCTAAAGACGGTAAGATGGAAAAAATTGGGACAGGATGATTTTAAAAAGCCCCATTGCAGAACATCTGCCTTGTTACATAAATTTACATCATGCCCACTATAAAAAAACCTGCTGATTGCTGCTTAAAAACATGTATTTTTACAAATGGCCAAATATCTCCAACTAGCTTTTTCCAAAGGACAGTCCTGGGCTATTCGATATCTTCAGTCAGCTTCAAAACACAGACAGGGTTAATTAAGAACAGGGATGTTTTTTCTTTGCCTCATACATGCTAAGACCATTTGTCAGAGAGGACTCTCACAGCGCACAATCCAGAGAACCACAGCCAGCAGCTCCTGCATCCAGGTCAGCCTGGTCCTGTTCAATAAGGTATTTGAGACATTTGATACAAGATGTCTGTGCTCTGAAATAATGGAGAATTCACCACATCTGCCTGCCCAGCTCGGACCTCAAGCCCCTTGATATAGAATTACAGATGTGTTGATCAGAAGGGACCTTTGCAGAGTGTTAGCCCAAACTCTTGCTTGAAGTGAGACCATCACCAACACTAGATCAGGTCAACCATGGCTTTGCATTGCCAAACCTTGAAAATCTCCAAGGACAGAGATCCCATCTCCTGTGTGGGTGAACTGTACACCCTGGTCAACCTAGCATTTTATCTTGTTTCCTGTTGCAACAAAGAGCTGCCCACGGTGAGAAATCTTGCCCACATGTAGGCACTCACAGTAGTAGCTTGGTAGTAGTTTGACCTATTTAACATACGGCTTTCACAGTACAGAACGTTTTCTGGTATTATTGGCTCCTTCAGTACAAGAGTGCACAGAGCTGCTCCTGCTCCTGCTCCTGCTCCCCCTCCCAGCCATGGGGGCTCATGGTGCTGGGGCAGTAGGAGGTGTCAGGCAAGCTGGAGACGAGGTGACAGCACGGCAGTGCCATATACCCATCACACAAGAGGAGCAGAGCAGGCTTGGTGACGGTAACCAGGATCAGCCACGGTCGAGTTGACTGCTGACCCAGCTGATGGGTCAGGGTCAGCAAGGTGCCAGGCCTGGCACAAGCTTCACTGGAATGTAGCTCAGGCAGGGCCAAGGGTGAGGACCTGAGCTTAAATGCAGCTCCCAAGCAGAGCAGGGAGCCCCTGATGAAGCATCTCCCAGCTCATCCTCCCACCATCGCTGGTGCCCTGGAAGGCTGATCCAAGGTTGCAACTGCTCCGGGTCAGTGCTGGCCCTAAGCCCAGACACCCAAACCTTGCCAAGCATTTTAGGCGTCTACTCCCAGTATCTCCAGTCTCTCCTCAACACAGGGTTTCTTCACACCTGACCGGAGCTGTTACTCCCCCTTGCTGTATACGGAGACACTTACTGTGGGGCTGGTACTGGGCTGGGCTGGTTCCAGGCTGTGCAGTCCAGTTTGTTAACAGAGACAGAGCAAGGACAGTGCCCGCTGGCCCAAACCTCCGGGGCAACATGCTGGCTGCACTTACAGCTGTTAGCACATCTGCCTGGGCATTGCCCCTTCTCCCCAGCCCCAGTATGTGCGGGCAGGGCAGCAGCAGTGCAACACCGAGCTTTCCTTACCTTTAGCATCACCAGACCCACAGATGAGGAAGACCCCTCATGCAAGGTCCTTCAGCTGCTATTTCCTGATGTGGAGCGTGTGCACGAGTACGAACGTCCACCAGCTGAGCAGCTTCATGAAAGGGGGGTGGGTGTCCGACTCCAGATAGAGTTTCTTCCACCTGGGAGCAGCATCTGAAGAAACGATTCGAGCATGATCTCAGGGAGCTGGCTCCTTTTGCAGTTTTTCAGTGACAATTGTAGGAAATATCCTTCAGCCAAGAACAGGCAGCAAGGGGATACTTTGGCCTGGAAACATTGATCATACATCTCTTAATTCATCTTACAGTGATCTAGCATCTAGTAACAGCCTCACAATTCATGAAGGCTGTTTCTTCTTGTAGGCAGTGTGGTTTTGTTATTAGCAAAAGAGCCAGGGTTTATAACCCTCTGTTCTCAGATATCTTTGCCATGCTCCCAAAGACTGTTCAGACACTTCATATTCACCTCCTGCTGCCATCTTTGATGTATTGATGGCAGGCATCATGACTGGTGGGCTTCATCTCCCATGTATGTGTCACAGAGTGACCCACCTGTATCTCTGGATGTTATTGTATCTCCTTGTGTTATTGTACCAGGTACCACTAGTAGAAGTTTTCCTCAGCCCATGACTGCCTGAGCTGTGAAAGCCTCTGAAAAAGTCACTGCAGGGGTCCCACAAAAGGTTTTCCCTTAGCTGCTTAATTTTTCCCCTCTGGGATTTCTCTCTCCCTCCCTGAGTCAATGGTGTTGACACAGCTCATGTCCACCAGCGCTCCCTGGCTCTCCCGAAGAGGTGGACCCTGGTCTGGCAGCTTTGCACCTGTGTGCACGTCACAGCCCAACAACCATCTATCGTGCCTGGTAATTGAACCCTCTTTCACCCAGCTTTCCTATTCCAGCAGTGGGGATCTCTGCTCCCAAGAGCGTCCTTGGTGCCAGTGGGTACATGACCATCCTCTGGTGGGGAGGTCCTGCCTTCATGGTGGTTTCCTTGCTCTTCATTTTGATGCCCTCCTGCTACATGACTTTGTGCAAGACAGCACAGGGCTGCTAGCCCGTGAGTAGTATTGATCTGAGATGTCATCTCAGTGTGTCCTCTGCGTCCTTGAGTGCCTCCAGCTCACCCGCTTTGGCCTCAAGAGAGAGAGGATCTCTTAGTGCGCTATGTGCAGAATCATGTCCCAAGTTTTAGCCACAGCAGCTAAGCAATGAAGTTAGAGGTTCTCTAGCAAGCCTGCCAGAGGTGTAGGTTGAAAACATCCCACACATTATCATCAAACCCTGAAATATGCAAAAAAAAATGAGAACATTGCAGAAAAAATGAATGCTTCTCTGGTCCCTCCCGCAGCCAACTTCCCGTGCACCGCGTCGGGTCACTCATTTTGGGGGGCCCCTGAAGCTGTGGCTCTTGCAACCTCCCATCTCCCCAGATTCTATTTTCAGTCTGTCCAAAAGCTCTTGCTAGCACAGCACTGCCAACCAGGCTGTTAAAGCTTTTATACACCAAGTCTGTATCTACAAGAGCCCTTGAACAGAGACTGTTAGGCTGCTATAAGCGTTTTCCCAGTATCGCCGTTTCCCTCAGAGGACAGGTACAGCCTTTATTGGCAAAGGCGAATAATATCTGCATCTCCACAAGGAAAGCTGCCAATTTAACCACACCAACAAACTTTTGTTTCCAACACAGACCTGGTTTAACTCTTCCTTTCCTTCCCCGCTAGCCTATGCCTCGGTCCCCAAGCTTTGCAGCCCTGCAAAACTCAGCCTGCTCTCCCACAGCACCATGGGCACCTCCAGCAGCTTCGCAGCCCCCATGGGGGCCCCACTCTCTGCCGGCCCCCGCTGCATGGACCCCCCTGCTAAGCACAATGCAGCTGCGCATCCAGCCAGCGAGTGGAGCGGCCATGATCTCACTGTCTCTCTATTTGTTATTTAAAAGTGCAGTGGGACTTTCACATGAATGTCTTCAGATTAAGTTACTCTGAAGTTCTTCAGTAGTGCCAAAATGCCGTCTGCAAGAGAGCACCGCAAGTGCGGTATCGCTCTGTGCGGGGACCCATCTGCTGGCTCACCCGGGGTGATTAATAAGCTGAACAGACTCCTTTCTGACTGTAACGGAAATTTGCTGCATGGTGTGATATGGGCCAAAAATCACTCTGTTAGTGGCAAAATCCACCAGCAGTGGATCTGCCAAGTCTTGCACCCCCAGTTAGAGGGGTCTGAGGCACCTGGGCAGCTCAACCCCCAGGATTTGCCTCTGCATGGGGTTGTTCCTGTTCTGGAATAACAGGACCCCGTATGAAATTTGCTGGGAGCAGTGCCACACTACAGCAGTCACTGAGATAACAGGGGCTCTGCTGTGCCACTGTGCCAAGTGACATACTACAAACTGGTGGCTGACAGAAGCTGATCTAGCGGGGCTGACCTTTAGTGCACGGCTTGTTTATTCAGACTATTATGCTGGTTGAGGAGCAGGGCTCTACCTTTTCCTGAGGCCTCTGAATTGCTGTTCATACGCTGATGGTTGTTCTGTGCACGTGTGGGGGACACACCTGGTCTTCCTGCACAGCCTTGACCAGAGTACTATGTGCTCAGGATGCAGACAAACGCAGAAAGCCCCCGAAATCTGCCAAAATTGCCAGGGCAAAAAAGAGGGCATGTCTGGGCAAACCTAGATCCGTGGCAGCCTTACACCATGGGCTGACCCAAGGCTCGTCATCCCACCGTGTGACCTTGCAGGGACAGCCCGGCATCCAGTGTAGACAAAGACATTTTCCTCTCTTGATGCTCCAGGCTGGTTCAAGTCCCACTTGCCGAAGTCTCGCTTTCCATTCCCGCTCTTGGAGGATGTCAGGAATAACAGGGAGCAGAGCAGCGCCGTTAAAGCACCGTGCGCCGTGGGGGGCAGCTGCCTGTTTGGACACCCCCTGCCAGCTCCGGGCGCAGCGGGAGGCAGTGTCGGGGACACCCATCACGGGGACAAACGATTTACGGGGGCAGCTGCGATCCAGAAGCAAGAACAGGCTACATCTGGGACCTGCAGCAACCACAGTCTCCAGGTGGTCCTGCGCCCCTAGCAGGGGGGCAGGTGTGTGACCCGCCTGCGCTCCTGAGAGCCCCACAGCACCCGCGACGGATGGTACGGCTCCTGCCCCTAACCACGATTTTCCTCACAAACCTGGTCACGACAGCTGATCGTCGCCATTGACCTGTAGCTCAAATAATGCTTCAGCTTCTCCAAAACTGAGGTCCCGGCTCCGCCTCTCCCCTCCTCGTTTCCACCCCTCGGGCCGGGCAGGGGCAGGGGCAG
>NW_008825251.1:237568-245062 GCF_000699105.1 Pygoscelis adeliae
GTCTGGCGGAGCGGCAGCTGGCAGCATCGCCCTCCCCGGAGAGTGTGGCCGGGCTCTGCCGGGTGCCCTCGCACCTCTGAAGACGAGCGGTTAATCAGAAGCACCCTCTGATTTTGTACCTGTGTCGGACCAGGCTCCGGGGTGGGTTGCAACGCGTAGGTTGCTCTCCGTCGCTTAAAAAAACAAACACAATTACAAAATGACAACGTGTTCCTGGTCAAGCACAGGAATGGCTGTTGCACTTAAGTTTGCTGGAGTGGGGTGAGGGTTCGCTCCTCACCTGGTAGCGGGTAGGGAGCCAGGATCACCTGTTGGCAGTGAAAATGGAGGGCCAGGTAGCCGGGCCAGTTTCCCAGGCTGCATCCTGTTTCCGACAGACGCAGGCAGATTTTATGGCTCTTCTCAATAACCTCATTCAGGGAGGATTCCTCCTGGTCGCTCTGTGCCTCAGCTCGTCGGCCAGAAGCGGTTGAATTAAGTTTGGCTCTGCTAGGAGGAAGGCACAGAGCCTGGCAAAAGCACTGTCCTCCCCATGGCTGATGCCAGTTGCTGTTGCGCTCTTTTGCCAGCATTTTTTTTTGTCCTAGATGAAAAGCTCGCAAGGATTTAACATTCCTGTGAGCGCGGCTCTCCCCAGGGGCACCAGATTTCAGCTGGCTTCTCACATTCTCTTTGTCTGGGGGAGAGGAGGGAGGGCTGTGCTGGCGTTTTGCCCAGTGCCTCGGTGATGGTGCAAGGTGTTTGGAATAATTTTTTATTTCTCTTGCGTTTTGAAGTTGTTTTTTTTTTTTTTCTTCTGTCTGTTCTGCATCTTCTCCAGCAGAATGCAGTTTGAGTTAGTCTGTAAGAAGGAGCCTCTCGGGAAGGAATTGCAAATCCCCCTGAGAGTGGATGTAGAATACCAGAATTCATCCAGAGCAAAATGATTAGCACAGCAGCACGCTCTTGGTCTGCCAGCAGCAGCAGCTCATAGCGGCTGCTTCGGCCCCCCTGCCTGTGACAGCCAAGGGCACTCGGCGCTCAGGGATCGAGGTTGCAGGTTGCTCACTTCAGGGGATAAACTGGAAAACCTGACAAAGCCATGTAGATTTGGGGCTATCGTTCCACTAGCCAGTGCAGAGGACTACAGAGCTTCTTGCACTGGATTTCAGCATAATTTTTCTAGTGTATCCCCACTGACGATCTCTTTGGTGCTTTTTGAGTTCGGTGTTTGCCGGGTTGATGAGACAGCTCTTTCCTATCAGTTGGATGGAGGCTATTTGGAGTGATGCTGAGATCACAGCGGTTTATAGGAATGCAGAATTTGAAGCCAGGTTTTTGGTTGGATAGTTCACATGCCTTCTGTATTCACAACAGGTTTCCTTAGCTGAAACAGATGTCTTGGCCTTAGCTGGGAGCACATAAGCTATAGGGAGATCTAAGTATACTGGCCTGGTGCGTTTTGTAACCAAGAGAACTTTATCATCCTTGTGATGGAAAAGGCTGCTTTCAGCCTGATGGTTGCTGGATCTGCAGCTGAAAACCTCATGAGAGACTTGCACACTTAATGTGCCAACAAGACACGCAGAATCTGGTTCACTGAACGCTGCCCTGCTTTAGGGGCACAAAAGGCAAATGCCTCCCATTCAACTGATTTACTTGATCTCTAGAAAAATGTCATGTGCCGTGGTGCAAAGATGAAAGGAGGAGAGACTGAGACTCCTGTAGTGAACTGCCTAATGGGTAAGAAAATCTTGCAGATTTCAATGTGTTTGTGTCTGAGCTTTGAGGCACTTTTTTTTTTTTTTTAATCAATCCTGCCATTCTTTTCGGGTTGGCTTCATAGGATTGGGGCAACCGCCTGCTGGCAACCAGGTAAAGTTTTGCAAACCAGGGAACAGTTTTTTCCCATAGACCCATGGAGGAAGAACTATTAGCATCGTTGAGGGACTGTGGGAAGGACTGTAAGATCTGAATCAGCTTTAATGGAATCACTTCTGTGATTAAAGATAGCGAAGCGTAAACTGCTGTAGGATTCTGGCTTTTTGGGCCATGAGGGTGGTTTTTTGGGTTTGTTTTTTTTTTCCACCCTGGCAGTGCAGTTTAATAAATATTCATGAACCCTTTCTTTGAAGTTGCAAAAGGATGTGTCATATCTATATTTCTTGATAGGTAAGTGCATTAGTAAGAATACTACTTGGTTGCCATTTTACCTCTGGAGAAGAAAGCTTTTCAGTTTCGACTTGCCATTTTAGCAGCATGTTTTTGGCTGTTTGAATTAAAGAGCCTGAGGACGTGAGCGGAGGGAGATCTCCCAGCCTGTGCCAGAAGTACTGGGGATTGCGGAATTCTTGTTAGCTGGGTGGGTAGAAGGACTGGGGATGGTACTGAGCGCACTTGTTCAGTGGGAAACCTGCTGGTCTGGCTGGCCATTTTGATTTGATTAATACAAAATATAAAGGATTCATACGCTTTATGTTCTGATTACGATGAAGACTCTCAATTTTGTTATTGAATCTCAGTACCTTGAGTATGAATTTGTTGCATATAGTTAATTCAGATTAATTCAGGCTTTAATTTGTCTTTGCCTGAATACTAGTTTCTGTGGTTTTCAGAAGCTTTAATTTAGAAAACTTCCACACTTCGTCAGCCTGCCCTGGAGCTGCTGATGGACTCCTTGTGCCTGAACTCAGTCGTGGCTTTGCAGCAAAGGGGTCTTCTAGTCTTGGCAGGGCATCTGAACCTTCTGCTGTTATTCAGCGCAGCGTCCCCCACATCCTCTGAACTGGGTCCATGTGCCCTGTTCTGGTTTACCCTCTTCTTAATAGGCTTAGATAAGGCCATGAATAAATGTCCTCTCTGTAGCTAGCTGTGACTGCAGGACAAGCTTCTGCTCCCAGCAGGTTGTCCTGCTCTCGTCTGCTGGATGAGCCTATTCCTGGATGAGCGTTGTGGTAACTCACTTAGTAAATGAGCTGGGGTAGTGAAGGTCTCTGTTTGCTCTCTGACGTCAGTGGAGACAAGTGCAGGTGGGAGAGGTTATCGGCAGCCTGACTTCTGCAACACACTCCTGGTGTCATCCCTGCTCCTCTGAACGTGCTGCTGGAGCTATCGGTGAACTTGCCAGGGCAGTTTCCTTGGGATGAAATGGTTCAGGGGTGAAAGCCCGAGTGGCTTTAAGTGAAACCAGGAGTGTGTTTTTGCTCCAGTAGCTCTGCTGGCAGAGGCAGAAGAGGGGTGATAAGCTGTGGAGGACAAGGTAGTCATCTTGTCCACCATCGCAGCCGTATCCTTTTTAAGCTGCTCCCATCAGTAGGCCCAGCATGGCCTGGAGCTAGCTCCTGAGGTGGAGTCGTGCCTTCAGTTACAGTGTTTGACTCTATGCAGATAGAGCCTGGTCCTTGGGAAACACCTTCAGACACATCAGTCTTCTGATGGAAACTAATCAGAAGTTCAAAGGAAAGAAGCAGCATTTCCTCCTTCCCTGTGGTCTCCTTTCCCAGTATTTCCATTCCTGTCGTACTACCCAAATGGCTTTCTCAGTGGATGATGCAATTAGGAGGAGATGCTTGCAAGCTCTCAGCAAATAAATATGTCAGAATTTGAAATGCTCCATTTAGGCTCCGTCAACTCTTCCCAGGTGGAGTGCAATTATTTGTGCCTTGTTGTGACGTGTACGCTCGTGTTTCTTTAAAAAGCCCTCCGGGCAGATTCGAATAGCTAATGAAGTGCCTCTTATTTTTAATAAAAATAAATTCCAGAGCAGACACTGGGATTTCGTTTTAGCTGGATTCATAGAGGGTTTCTGAGCTCTGCTGTCATTACTTACACATTTGATGTTCATTCCTGCCTTTGTCAAGGTGCGCAGAAAGGCAGTTCCCTGGTAGGAAAGACGGCTTTAATGATCAAGCAATTTCTTGTACTCTTTGATAGCTCAATCATGAGTGTCCACTGAAGCAAGCTGTCTGTCTGATTGTTTTTATGCTCTTCATGGGGAAGAGTAGTCTTCTGCTTTGGGCAATTTCTTAAAGGAGTCAGGTTTTGGAGTGTCAGGAAAGTATTAACTAAAGCAGCAGACATGAGGTCCATCTGGCTTGTACATCTGGAACGAGACACTGTGGGTCAAGAGAAAATTTTTTTGCACTTGGTCTTTGTCTCATGGGAGAATGGAAAAAAATACCATTATTTGGGATATATTCTCTCATCCTAATTACTGTTCCAAGTGTTTGAGGTTACTGATATAAGGAATAAGTGTTTTATATTTCCAGTTGAATATTGACCAGTGAATTCCAGTGGTGTCAACCATCCTCCAGCTACTCTCCCAAGCTTTTTTCTTTGTGTGTTGTCAGCTGCCATTTTTTGGTTATGCAATGCACAGAGCCAAAAGAGGTTTGGGAAGCTTATAATGAGGATGCTGAAGATACAGATTGCTTGTTTGCAACGAATCGTGGAGTCCTTTCCATCTCCCATGCTCCCCAGGGGAGCATTGGTATGGCTTGTGTAGCAGCTCGAGGAGTCGGGGTGTGTCTGGCCTCCTGCAGTTATGTGCTTCAGGCAAAAAGAAGGGACTCGGGTTGGACAATATCAACTTTAGAAAATTCCCCCTGAAAAAAGCAAGCTGAAAGACCAAAGCACTGGAGATGCTGAGATTTTTTTTTTTTCAGGCTCTTTTGTCTTTTTGGACTTAAGGTCTTGTATGAAATTCCACTGAGGGCTTTATGCTGCAGAGTGCTGGGGAACTTCTGAAATAGAGAGATCTGAATAAAATTATTCATTGGCATTTTCATCAGCCATCAGAGGCAAATAGAAGGCTGGATCTACATAGAGGATGTATTTTATTACCCCTCTCGTATTCTTCTTGTGCCCAGCTCCCTGAGCCAAGCTCTCACTGCACTTCGCCTTCCTCGATGGAAACTGCTCTGATGTGGGATGAAATGAAGATGATGGCGAGCGCCCCGTGCTCCCCGGACTTCCTGTGCGTTCCTGTTTCAGCCTGGAGCAGAGCAGTCCTGGGCCCCACTAAACTGACCTTTTTCTTACTCACAGGGTTTATGATCTACCAAAAACAAACAAGCCAAGCCAGGGGTGGGGTGGGGAACCAAACCTGTGCTGGGCTCATTTGTGTGTGTAACTTGGCAGATGTGGGACACTGCCAGAAGGCACTTTGCTTTGGCAGATGGGGCTGTTTCCTACCTGGGCAAAGAGGGTTGCTGCTTTCTGGCTGGAAACCTGTTACAGAGGCAGAAAAGACTCAGTGTAGTGGGATTTTGTGTCATCTTAGACATCATGAACTGGTGGCCCAGGGCCAGGTGCACTGTAGCAGGGATAACTTCTTTGTTCTGTAGATCTGGTTTTTCTGTTTGGTTTTGCTTGTGTTTATTTTTTTTCCCAGAAGAATGACAAGGAGGCTTACTGTCTCCATCACCAGTGACACCAAGAAAAAACCCTGCACAATGCTGCCCGACAAGTTGGGACTGAGCTCAGCAAATCCCCTTTAACCACATGGAGTTCAGCTGTCTTGGGTTTTTTTGACTCTGAGGCAGTGCAATGTCTTGCACGTGGGTTTTCATGTGTAGCAGCAGCCAGGGCTCAGTTTAGGAGAAGGATGAATTGGTGTAAAATATTTTCAGTAACAAAGTGAAGTCAGAGAAAAAGTTATCATGGGAGACTTTTATAGCTGAATAATTGAATACAGACCCAGGGCATGCAATGGGTGAGCAGTGCTGTGTAGCGTTGCCTGGAAAGATGCCCCTCCAGAGGCTGTGGCCAGACCAGGCGGTGGATGTTGGCCGCAGTTTTCGGTGCCTCTGCACCGGCTGCCGGGCCCTTGGGGTGGCTGGCTTGGTTTTACTGTTGGGACGCCGACGTGCTCCAGCCAACTGGTCCTGGCCACCCCAGCTGCTCCAGTGCCTGATCCTCACCCCCCTGCTAATCTGCTTGCTCAGTCACGCTCCCCCACGCAGCCTTATCTACTCTGGGCTTGTCCCCCATGTGCTTTTGGTGCTGTGTGGGAAATAGCAAGTGCAGGGTTGTTTCCAGAGATGGGGTAAGCTGCGGGTGGTCACACACTGTAATCCAGGCTCTGAGTCTCCCTTATATGCGTTTAAACAGTAACTCAAGGTCCAGCTGTTAGTTTCAACACGTTCAGTTTGTCGTAAAACTGTAAATGCTGTATTTGGTCCTCTTCTGGTCCAGTGACCATTTTCTCCTCATGTATATTGTAGTTCTTTGATAGTCCTTTGATAGCCACAAATATCCAGCTGTGTATCAGCCACACTGTCTAGCTCTTCTTTGCTCCTTAGCTATAGTAATTAGGTTTGGGATTTTTTTATTAGGCCTTCCAAGCATTGCTCTAAGCTATGGTGAGAGGAGAAGCTCCAAGTGTGTTACGAATTCTTGGTGATGAATCAACATCAAGTGAAGCAAAGAGAGATGGCAAAAGGGCTGTGAGCTGAGGTGCAGAGCCTGGAGTGCGGCCGGCATGGGAAGCGCTTAATGTATGCCTAAGGCCAAATGCTAAGCACGTTGTAGTATGGAGGTACATTTTAGCAGTAATTTATACCATCGTAATACAATGGATAGTTTGGCTGGGATACGGCTGAATTGCATTTAGCTGGTACAGTAAAATGAGTGTGAAGCAAAGTAGTGTTGGGGCTTGGGTCGGTGCTGTCCTTGGGCTCGCGCCTGCAGTCCTGCATTAGAGCACAAATGGCAGAAGAGTTGCAGTTTTGGCTTGTAAACTCCCTAGAAAGCTTGCCCCTGAAATAAGCTACTTCAATTTTCATGAAATTAGTTTTGAAATCACTGAAAATGAGGGTGAAAAGCAAGTGCCGTGGTCCTTTCTGTACTGTGGGCTTAGAAGCTGCTGAGGAAATGCCTGGTGAGTAGCTGGCGGTCTGACAACTCAGCCTAAATTCACTAAAGCTGTAATTTGAAATTATTCTAAAACACGGGTTTGAGGTTCTGGAGACTGAAGGCTTTTCCAAAGCAGAAGTCTGTTTTGGCGTGGCAATAAGCATAAAAGATAAGAAAGACAGTGATGGTCTTCTGGGGGTGAAGCTGTGCACTGTCACCCTTGTTTCTCCTGGCCCTGGGTCCCGTCACCAGAATGGCTGAGTTCACTAAAGCAAGAGGAACCTGGCTGCTTTTTAGTTAGCAAGCCGAATTAGCTCCATGTGAGATTTGAGGAGCTCCAGTGTCCTTGTGTGATGAGTGCTGGGGATGCACTGTGGGGAAGGAGCGTGAGGGGAGGACGCAGAGGGGACCCCCTCCTTCCAGCAGCAGCAAGTCATTGGATCTGCTCTGCTTTCAGTGTACCATGACGTTATCATCCAGTTCCCTCTCCCATGGTCCGTTGGGCCAGCTTTGGATGCCATGCTGCAGGGGTGACTTTGGGTACATTGTTGAGACTTTGGCCTTGAATGCCAAAACCCTTGTTTGGGTTGCTTTTGTTCTGGAAACAAGGAGGGCTGGATGAGTCTGGCAAAGGGGGAGATGTTGGTGATTTCAGCCTCC
>NW_008825251.1:245115-262024 GCF_000699105.1 Pygoscelis adeliae
GGTGTGATGGCAGAGTCCCCCATCGGCCACCCAGCACTGCCTCTAATGGCTGAGCACTTGTGTGCTTAAACTTTATTTGGTCTTGGAGGGATGAAATCACTCACTTTTGTCTCTGTTTGGATAAGGAAAGCTGCTGCTGAGCTGTGAGAGCTATCTGTGTGTGTGTGGGGAGAAGTTTTTTGGTAATACAGCGTGTTCAGTGCAAGGCGTGCTTGCTGTGGGGCTAGAGGGAAACTTTGTCTTGGGCTACTTTCTCTGTCCGCCCCGCTGTCTCTGGAGCATGAAGAAAAACTGCAGGTGGAAAAGGGTGGACAGCACGGTGATCACCAAATAGCTCAGTGAAACAGCCCAGAGCTCAGCTCGAAATGTAAAAACGTGCAACTTCTAGTGATTGATGTGCTCGTTCCTGCCTGGCCTGGATGGCTGGGGCAGTGACCTGTACTTGGGGTGTATTGATTTTGGGCTGCATCTTGCACCGGAGGCTCTTTGGGGAAGAGCACAGTTTCCTATTTGAGAGTGTCTCCTGATACCACGTACATCTTGTACCCTGGGTGCTGAAATAAAATAGCCCCTGCAGCTGGCTGTGGTGGCTTCGTTACTGCGGTCCTTGCAGTGCGTGCGGTGCCTGCCCAAAGTCAAGTTCAGCCCCCAGGAACGGCACACTGTGGGCCCTTGGCACGGGTAGGGGAGAACATGCGTATGATTCCTGTTAACCTTGCTCAAACCTCTACTATTTGCAGCAGTAGCCGTTTCTTCAAGTGAATGTGTGGGGAGGGTCAGAGAACAGACAAATTCCTCATGGGGCTGCCTGCGGTGCTGCTTTCTTGTGTTCCGTGTCCCAGCTGGACCTGGGTTAAACCCGGAGTTTCTGTGGACTGCAGAGAGGATTTGAGGGGCTTTACATGAATTAACAGTATTCCCCTGAAGTTACCATTTTGGGGCTGTTACCTGTGGTAGGAGCTTGTGCTGCTTTGCCTGTAGGTCTATAGCTGTAAACCACCCTAATGGTGCGGCTGTTTCCCCTGGGGAAGGCAAATGACATCTGTGAGCATAAACTAATGGTGAGATGTGTCTGCGCTAGAGCTTGGGCTGCTCTGTTGGTACTCGTGGAAGTGCAGCCTTTCCTTAGGACAGGCGATACACGGGCCCATGGACAAAGAGCAACGTCAGTGCGGCTGGCTGTGAAAATTGGGTGCTGCTGGGGTTCAGCCCACCCCTTTCCGGGGTGCAGTCCTGTCATGGCAGAGCTTTCTGTGCTGCTGAAGATGACGAAGAGTTATCAGGCTTCATCTCTTTCAACTTCACACCTGCTAAGCTGTGACAGAAGATGTCAAGAAGAGTAATGAACAGCTGGGAGATGCAAACCCTTATTTTTCTTGTGCTTCAGGCAAAAATGGATTGGTGAATTTTTTTATTTTTTAAATTAAAACCTGTTGCTGACTAAACCTGTTTTGCAGTTTGTTAGTAATTGGGCCCTGCCTCTTGTCTCTGGAAGGACCTTGGCAGGAACCATGCGGGCCTTGACCTTGACTGCAGCTCTGGGCGCTCAGCAGTGCCAAAAACAAGGGAGAAGGTCCAAGGCTGTGGCTGCTCCCTGGAAGGGAGACGCTGCCACAGGGTGCTGCTCTCCTGGGATCTTGGCTGCCCTTTGATGTGGTCCTGTATTCCCCCAGGAAAGAGGAGCCTTGACCACTGCCTGTCATCTGGTGGGTGCCTCAGGAGGTGCTTTGGTCACATAACATGTTTCCAGCTGGAAACACATCTCAGTTTGGGCATCTGGAAACTGGGAATATGCAGTTACCTGTGAAAACTCAGTATGTATGTGCCCAGGAATAGTCATAATAACTCCGAGCCTGTGGTTATGATGGGCTTTTTATGACTGGCAGCATTAATAAAATTAATGAGACTTATGTCTGCCCTGCTGTAGAGCTGGCATTTACTCCTGAGCCTGCTAAAAAGGGGCTGTCTGTTGTTGCAGTTGTGTAAGAGCCCTGATATTTGTCTGCCTTGTACGGCTCTGTCCCTCTGCTAAAGAGTAGCTGATAGGACCAGAGATGGTATGGAAGTTATTTGGTGATGACATTGGCAGCTCAGAAGGAATGGATACCTCCACCAAGAAAAGATCGGTCTTCCCCCACACACACACACCTTCTTTCTCTCTCCTTTTTCCCTCCCTTCTTTCTCTCTCTTAAAGAAAGAAAACAAAAGGAAATGTGCAGGGGAAAGAAGGCTGGTGGAGTGAAAAGAATGTTGGTCAAAAAGGGGAAGCTGTAACCATACAAGAAGACCAAAAAAAGTATATATTTCAGCAGATTACATGTAAAATCAAAATAAGGCAGGCCAGAATAAGATTTTTGAAGAGTGAATTTGCCAAATATGATTAATTTTCAAATGCATCAGAAACCTTTTGGACACAGGCAGCAGAAGAGATTAAGGTGTGAGAGGCACAGAAGATAAAGCCATCACAGAAAAATCTAAACCATTTTTTGGCCGTCTTGACTCCTGTGGAGGAGCTTTGTAGCTTTGCAAACTACAAGCTTGCTACAAAAGAGCTGTCTGAGAAGTTGTCTCGCATTGAATATCAGTAGAAATGGCTTTAGAACAAACAGAGGAACTGATAAGAAACTGTAAGGAACAGATGGTGTTTACTCAAGAGTGCCGTAGGATTTTAAATCTGAAATTGCTGAGATACTTATGTGTGTATCCTGTTGCTTAAGTGCCCTTGGTATCACAGAAACTGATAGTGGCAAATGCGATGGCATTTTTTTAGAGGGGGATCTTGGGGAAATCAGGGAGGTACACATCAGGTGGCTCAATATCTGCCAGGTGCACTGCTAGGGAAGGGCTGTAGAAGGGATCCTGGGGACCACAGGCTGGTGGCTCTGACCTCCATGCCTGGGCCTCTGCAATGAAGAACAAGATCACTGAAGGCATGGCCAAGCACGGCTTCTTGGAAAAGAGTTAACGGCTAATGCAAAGGCAAGCTCTGCCTCACAGACCTGCTGGAGCTTGGTCAGCACGTGGGTGGCAGGACCAATAGACTTCATGTATCTGGGTTTTCAAACAGCCTTTGACAAGGTTCTCCACCAAAGGCTTTTAAGAAACTACGTCACTGTGGGCATGGAGGAAAAGTCTTGTTATGCTTTCCCAGCTCTCGGTCCATAGGATGCAAAGGATAGGGCTTAATAGTAGTTTTTCAGCAAGGGTAAGAGTCAGCACTGAGGCCCCAGAAACTGGTCCTGGGACTGGTTTTCATCCTATGGGTGACCTCAGGCATGGAGGGGTGCAGTGAAATCCCCAGGTTTGCAGAGGATCCTCAATTCCTTCAGGTGGTTGAATACCTCACTGAAGGTGAGGAAATCCAGAAGGACCTCACAGAACTGAGCAAGTAGACAAATAAGTGGCAGATGAACTTCAGTGTAGGAAAATGTGGGGTACCTGTAGGGGAAAATTATCTATACTGGGCCTGTATGATGCTGAACCTGGAGCTGGTGGTTACAGCTCAGGAAGGAGCTTGGAGTCATCATCGGCAGTTCTCTGAAATCATCAGCTCAGTGTGCAATGTTAGCCAAAAAAGCCAGTAAATTCTGGTCACCATCAGCAAAGGAGATAATAAGAAAGCAGAGGGCAACATTTTAACCCTCTATAACGTCTTGGTGCATATCTTGGGGGCTGCATGCAGTTCTGGTTTCTGCATGTTGAGAAGGACAGTGGTGTTGGAGAGGATGCAGAGAAGACAATTAAAATGACTGAGGGATGGAGCAGCTGCCTTATGAGGAGAGAGAAAAAAATTTGTGACTCCTTGGTTTGGAATAGAAGTCTGGCGTAGCATACAATCAAGGTATACGAAATCATGAAGGCACTGATTAAGTTGAATTTTATCTACCAAGTCTTGTGGCACTAGAACCAGGGGCACTTGCTGAAACCTCTAGGAGATTGGTTTAAAGCAGGTAGAAGGAAGTATTTTTATTTTACACAATGTGTGATGAACTTCTGAATTCATTGTCCTGGGGGGGTGTGGATGCAAAAGGCATCAACAGGTTCAAAAAGCATTTGGGTAAACTTATGGGCAGCCAGTCTGAAACAGATACTAAGAAGAACAGCCAGGGATGTGCCTTTAGCATCCATAATACAAGTGTGGGATCTGGGGGAATAAGGAAGAAGATGGAGGGAGGGTATGATCAGACTCACGTGCTCTGCCTCACAAACCTCTCCTCTTGTCCCGGCTGTAGACAGGATGGAGGGGCAGTTGGTTTCACCCAAGATGTGTATCTTACGTTCTTGAAAGTTTCCAGAAACCAACATTAAGTAGGAATGTAGAGAGATACGACATGTTGCGGAAGAGCCAGCATGGCTTTTGTAGACCAAAATTGAGCCACATGACTCCATCGGTACTTGGAAGCTGTTTGCGAGCACATGGCAGGGGTGATCCAGTGGAGTGGTCTAGTGGACCCCTCTGAAACGGGGTATCCAAGAAAAGTCCACCATGGGATGCATGGGATGCAATAAATGGTTAAAAGATAAGCTATGAAGATGACGGGTAGACTGTCAGACTTCACAGTGGAAGGAAGTCCCTTGGGGAGCTAGGCTGGATCTCTGCCGCTCACAGTGTTTGTACATGACCTAGAAAAGGGGGTGAAGGCGATGACTGGGGAAGAACGTGCCACAGTCCACGTGTGCAGTGATGGACTCTGAGCAAATGAGGTAAGAAATCGTGAGCACTGAAATTCAGGAATGAGGTGGGGGGTAACAGGGATTTCTGCGAAAGTATCGGCTGGCGTTCAGCGGTGCTGCAGGAAGGGAAGAGGAGGTTGTAAACAGCAAAGAGGGGAGCAGAGGACAGAATGAAAAAGTCATGACACCGCTGTGGTCTGCTGTCATGTTGAATATTACGTGAGTGTCAGGTCATCCCATCTCAGAAAAGTCCTTGCTTCTAGCAGCTGGAAGTAGAATAAGTGCCTCTGGTTTTTTGCTCCTTTTTTTGGTTTTTTTATCAGTGGCAAATACTATGTACTGGAGGCAGATGAGGACTGTCTACGTGGACATCAAATATAAAGGGAAGTTGAATGTGGTCCAGATCTTTGCCCCAATCCATTGTCTATGCAGTAAAAGAAGGACAGAGAGCACTGCCTGCTTTGACATCTTTCTGAATTTGCCCCTTTTTTGCTGCCTTCCTTGCCACTGCTGAAAGTGAAAAGCTCAGTTTTGGACTGAACACAAGCTAATAAATGCTTGGGTTTTTGGTGAGAGAAAACAAAAGGAACTTGTTTTGGGCACCAAATCAAAAAGTAAATTGTTCTCACACCACTGTTTGCTGTTACCATGTATAGCAATTACTGCCATGGCAACAGTTATTTTCAAGATCCAGCCAAGATCTTCCAGGGCTGCAAGATGACTTCTGATACTTGCTCATTGTGGAGCTATTAATAACTGTGTTTTCCCCCCTCATAGCCAGGAAGTTTCTTCTTCCTCATGTACCAAGTGAGAGGGATAAGCTCATTTTAAATCAATTGTGGGGAGAAGTGACACTGGGGATTTCCTGGATTTTTTTTGTTCTGGAGATCCTGTCTAGTGCTGCCAGCTCTGCAGCCACCTCCTGAGCTGAGCTGGGCTGTCTCTCTTGTGCTATTTATAAGAAAGCCCAGTCTGAATTTTTTTATTCCTTTCCTTCCCCCACCCCCCTTAGAGCAGGACAAACAGATGACACATATTTACTCTTCCAGCTATGCACAGAAGCGTAAGTGTTTATTTCAGGCTGACTTGGTCAAGGGGAGAACCTGCTGCCAATTAAACGTGATCTGGGGCAGGCTCTGGTCTGCACGATTTCTTTACTTATCTCCCGGTCATTTCAGCAAGATAAACCCTGTGTATTCAAATTTGCAGTTCAACTGTTCTTGGCAGTAGTTGAATTTAGCTATGTTTTAGAGTGACTGCATCCTCCTTTTATTGCTGCTGTACCTGTTTCTTGGGAGAGTCCGTTGAATGCGGTACCACCGGAGGCGCTGCCAAGGGCTGCGGCTCCCTGGGGAGGCAGCACGCGCGATGTGGGAGTTCGGCCGAGTGAGCCTGGCTGGGATGGTACCGGCTCGCACAGGCCAGCTGATTTTTTTTTTTCCTGGACAACTCCAAGAAACAACTGAGACCCTTTCCGAGATCCTTTGGTGACTGACACAGTTATTCACCAATAACTGGCTTCTTGCTGACTCTCAGAAAGGTTAATTCCACCTTTGTTTCTATGACATGGTGAGAGCAAAGGCAGATTTTGGGCTTTAACTAATCATGCTTTGTTCCGACACGCGAGATTGCAGAGATGTTCAGTTTTAAAAAGGCTGTGACTGCGTTTTAAGGCAAGGTTGAGCGACTCATCTTTGTTTCTCATTAAATCAAGCCATATTTTGTTAACAACAAAGCACCAGAACTATACATAACTGGTATTTTTGTTAATTTGGAGTTCGAAGGTGTTACTATACTCACTGCTAATCTTACAGGTGTGTGTGGCACACAAAGCAGAGGTTGAAATACAGCTCACGGGATGTGACTCCTACCCACACCGTAACGTTTTGGAGATGATCAGGAAAAGAATGTCAGTTCAGGGCAACACTTAAACACGCCTTTCCTTTCGGAGGAAGCTTTTTTCATGGTTGTTACATCAGAATTAAAAACAATGGAAAAAATCAAACACAGGCTGTGTTTCTCATCCCAAACTGCTAATTCACTCATCGATAAGTGAGCTTTTCAGAGATCAAGGTGTGCATGGAAGCGGGGAACTGTGCGTTGCTCCGTGGGGCAAGGGTGTGGGAGGGGAAAGCTCCAGGGCTGCAGGAGGGGACCGATGCTGTGCAGTCCAGTTCGTTGGCTTCACATCATCCTTACTCTGTCATGTCTGATGTGCTTTTTGTTCAGCGATTCCTGTAGGCAAAACAAACGTAAGAAATTAATTTCTCATGGAAAAGAGGGGGTTTTTTTGCTTATTGTTTTATGAAGGGTGTATGAACTCTGTGACTGAGGTTTTCAGCTATTTATTTACTGCCTCTCTTCCCTTGCCAGAGGAAATTAGTGTGCTTTGGGCTGGGGAAAATGACGACTCTGAAGCAGCTCCTCTGCACGGAGTCCCATCGGGATGAGTTTCCTGATGGCAGCTCAGGGCGCAGGGGAGAGTTACTCGTTTGCGGACTCTGTTTCCTATTGCCTCTGACTCGCTGCCAAATTCCTCTGCCATCCCGGCATTGTATGGTTAACTTGAGTCACGCTTAACAAGCTTGGACAGCTAATACTTTCAAGAGCTCCTCTGCATTTGTTCCTGCTTAGTTTTTTTCAACAGATTGGGCAGAGACAGCTGCAGCCAGAGAGATTTGCCGAAGAATGAAAAGGCCTAAAAAAGTTGTGATGAAACACTGTTATCTTTGTTTTATACTTTTAGCCACCAGTGTCTTGTGGGCTCTGCTAGCTGAGAAATAACCCGGTCCCTTGCAAACTGCGTCTGTGCTGTGCATAAGTTTTCAAGGGACTCTGTGTTTCAGCTAATAAATGACTGGCAGCCCTTTAAATGAAGAGAGACAGAGGGCCATTATTTTGCTAATGCCACGCATTTAGGAATGTCGCTGCTTCAGATACGTAGCTTTGCAGACGGGTGCTTGAAAGTCCTATGCTCTGTGATCCGGCTGTTTGTAGGGAGTCAACAGCTGGCACCCTCGGTGACACCGTGCTGTTTGTGTACGGCCTTGCCTTGCAGGTGCTCCACCCTGTAATTACAACCTTGGTCTGCTCCTGTCCCCCCACTGCTGCTGGCTCCTGCGCCTCCTTTAGAAAAGCTGAAGTTGTGGTGGGTTTTTCATGGTCTGGTGGAGTTATTTTAGACCTGAGGTGGGTGTCTCAAGAGGTCCTTTCAGTCCCCATCCCTGCATGCTCTTGCTGAGGCGGTTGCTCGGTCTCAAGGTACCAGCTGATGGGTTTCTCTTTTCTGGTTTTGTAGGTTTCTTTTCTGTTCTTGTCTTCCCAGTCTTCACTCACAGAGGTTTCTGAATGATGTCAGTAAATGTTTTCTTCTTGTTGCTCAGTGTTCCCTCATGTAGCATACGAACATCTCTGTGCCCGGTGTAAATGAGCCTCTGGCACTTGGCTGTTTGCTTTGCTCCATCATGGCTGCTATGGGCTCTCTTCCCTTCAATGAAGATGGTACAAAAATTGTTCTTTTCCCCTCCTGTATGGGGAAACTACGCCCTGTAGCACTGCAGCATGTTTGTGGCTGTGCAACGCCTTGCATGGTTTCACTAAGCCCAGGATGATCTATCCGTGCACAGAAATGATGAAAATCAGTTGGCTGCAGAGTTAATGCTGCAGAGTCATGTTCCATGCAGCATGAGTGATGTGGGCTGCTGCCGGGGCAGTGGAGCAGTTGCTAGGTTTATGTGGTGGGGCAGCTTTTCCAGAACAGCTTCTGATTGTGGAGCCTCCTGTTCCTGGGCTGCTCTCCCTGGCATTGACTGGCCAAGGCAGCAGCTGCAGGGTCCCCAGCTGCAAGGGCTTCATGGCAATGCTGGGAGGAATACCTGAAATCAGTAGCGGTGATATAGGAGGCCGTGAAGAGTAAATCTCAGTCCTGAAGCAGCTGGGCAGCAAGCTAGATAAATCAGGACCTTTGTCAGTAATTCCTAGGATGACAGAGAGGGCAGCGGATGCTGCCATGTCCTTGAAATAGCAGGGATATCATCTGTGTGACATTACTTGCTTTGGCATAGGGAGAGCACTTGGTGTGTGCTGCTTCTCCAGGGCTCTGGGCTTTTGCCCTTCATCCTTTTGGCAGGTGCATGTTCTCTGCCTCGTTCCTGCAGCCGTATCAGCATGACGCTCTTGGCCCTGGGTGCAGCCTCGTCAGCGTTGGGAAATGTTGCCCTGGTTAGATCTGATAAACTTCTGTTCGGCAGCCGGCGAGAGGTGTGGGGGACTTAGAGGTCCGTGGAAACAGGAACAAGCCATGTTCAGCTTTCTGGTCACTGACCAGGGTTTCAGTCAGCGGGTAGCCCTGTGGCGCTGGGGCTCATTGGGAAGGCAGGAGACTCAGGTGCGAGTTCCAGCTCCATCCCTTCCTCTTGCCGTGTGTCCATCCCCCTGATAAAAACGGGAACAGCCCAGGCCTAATTGTAGGGTTACATTCGTGCTGGGAGGCTCTTAGGTGCTTTGAGTCCCATCTTGGGCAGATCCTGTATGACTCAGTGCCAGCACATGCTCCCGGAGGTGGATAAAGCCCAGCTCTGCTCCGGCTGAAAGCATCTGTCTTAGCTTGGTGTGACCCAAGAAGACATAAGGGGAAAGCAGATGTGTGACCTTGGGTACCTCATTGTGGAGATTTGCACGCCCGAAAGGATCCGACTGGTGCAGCTGGTGATGGCCTCATGTGAATAGCTGCTCACCCTTTGGTGGGGCCGTGGACAGGTGGGATGGCTGCAGTGATGCTCATTGAGCCATGCTTATGGCGTACATGCCTGTACAAATCCTCCCTGAAACCGGGAACATCGCCTCTGGGGGCGATGGGGAGGCATCAGGCTGCTGCCCTGGGGCTGAGCTCGGGATGCTTTGGTGGGGCAGCACCAGGGGATGGAGGGAGGGCAGGATACGTCCCAGCCGTGATGGTCAGTTGTTGCTGAACTCGGAGGTTGTCCTGTAATGCCTTCACCTAAGCAGCTGTGAAGTATTTTCTCTCTAGGGTATTGCTAAAATTGAGGTTTTCCCATGTAAATCCTGTTTGTTGGGGACAAAGCCTGGTTACGAGCGTGTTGAGGTGGGATACAGTCACCATCAGAGCGCAGCGCCGCTGGTGTCACTTCGAGTCCCGGCGGCAGCAGACCTGACCATGTGTCCTGGGATTGATGCAGCCCATGGCTGTGCAGGCAGTAGGACAGCACCAAGCTGCGCCGGGCCTCAGCTCCCCTCCAGGGCACCCTGTGCCCCCTGGGCAGGGACCGTCCAGCTGGCACTGAGCCTCCCCCTGCAGCTGCCTCCCTTCCAGCGACTGGGATTTGGATGGGGCTGTGGATCCATGCAGCACGTTTTGGAAGGAGAGAGAGGGTATGAAAACTGCCAGTACATTTTTCTTTCATTTTTTTTCTTCTGAAACTCGTTCTCAAATGCTCAGCCCTTAAAAGGAAAAACAACTCTGCTGAAGCCTTCACTGAGCTTAGGAGGTGCCGCTGCGTCTGGGGCAAAGCAGAGCTTTAGGGAGGCTGTTTAAGGATTGGGGGTTTGGGCCGTGCTCTGATGTGCAAAACAAAAACTCCAGCCGTGGTGGCAGGAGAGATCAAGGGGATGCCGTGGCGGCAGCTCAAGGGCCGGACGGGTTGTCCAGGCAGATCCTGTAGCCCAAGGAAACTGGCTCACTGCTCTGTTGTGGCCTGGGGCTCAAGCTCTACAAGGGATTTTGTTCCCCAGTCATGTAAAACCCCTGGGTCGGCTGGGACAGATACGCAGGAGAGGCTGTCCAGCCAGATCCATGTCCCTGGCCAGCTTGGGGACCCTTACAAAGAGCAGAGGGAAGTGCCTGTAACCTTTTTGACGCTGAATGCTTTTTGACATCTTATGTCTTTCACTTTCTGCCCAGGCTGCAGCAGCCACAGCTGGTCTCTGGCCATGATGCAGTCCGAGGTGCTCGCCCTCACTGACAATTTGGGGACAGAGAGAAGCAAGAGGCCCTTGGTCTTCTAGGAAGCAGTAGGTCCTTTCCCTGGGCACAGCAGCCATCCCTGCTCTGCGCCTCTGATAGAGGAGCTGCGGCAAGAGCCTGTGCTTACCCCAGCTGTGCAGGCCCAGGCAGAGCTATGCCCAGTCTGCATCATCAAGATTTTTTTAAAGGGAGTGGATTTTACTTCTCCTCCTATCCTCACGTGCAATTTCCTTTAGTGTTGGTCTGTGCAGTCCCCTGGTGACTGCGCCCACATCTCCCGTACCTGAACTCCTCCTGGTCTGTTAGTGCCCATCCAGCAGGTGCTTTACGCTCTGTCCCGAAGCCATGAAAATGGGGATGTTTTCTGCCCCTTGCTTTTTCCTCTGTCGCAGAACCCCTGTCCTGTGGAGGAGGGATGGAGGATGGGGTGGGGGCGAGCAGCACTTCCAAGTCCCTCTATTCACCTTCCCATGGGGTGCTCTTTGCGTGACTCCAGGGCTTGCCTAGGAGTGATTTCAGGGTCCGGATCAGTACGAGCCTGGTGCTGCCGGTGGGGCTGCGCAAGTCCTGGTGAGCAGTGCTCGGTGCAGAGTGAATGATGGAGAGCATGAAGGTTGGTGTGGTGGGAGTTTCTGTGCTGCCTCCCTTCTCCCCACTGAGATACAGTGCTCTGAGATGCCTATGCATCTGTCCCACCCAAGGTTCAGGTGCTGGTGTCAGGCTGTAGAATCTTATGCCTTTGGGGCTGTTCTGGGCTTTATTTTAAGTTTATTATCTTTGTAGTCCGACTCAGTATGGTGTCTGTCCTCCCTTGGGGAGGATTCCCCTCTGCCTCCCCAGTCCTCTTGTGGAGACCCCAGGAAATCTCAGCCGTGTCCTGAAAGTCCTTGTTTCTTACTTTTTTCTCTCCGAGCCAGGATCTTGGAGGAATCTGCTGTTAATTTTGGCGCTGCCCTGGCGCGCTCTCGTGGGATGAGCTGCCCCATTGCCGTCAGTTCTGGTCTGGAGCCGGGGTGAATCGGAGACTCACAGCAGCAAAATGGGAGCTGGCAGTGCTGGCATGAGGGCTGGGGGAAAGTTTGGGAACAGATGGGGAACAAGCAAGAACCAGCAGAGTCTGAGCAACCAGAAGGCCACCAAGTTTCTCATCTGATGTCTCTATCTTTGAAAATACCACTTAGCAGAAGGCTTGGGGCTTTGTTTGTTTGTTTTCTTAATTAAAAACACCAAAGTAATGAGATGCTTTGTGTGATAGGACCTTTTCCAGGCTCTCTCCTACCTCTAACCCACCCAAGTCATGGTGCTGTTCTCCTCTCCGTAACGTGTTGCTGGGCTGGGCTCTGCTATCAGAGGGCTGCCCCCATTCTGCTCGTGCTGGAGCTGAGCATACGTGCCCAGGCTTTGAGCAATTGCAGTCATTTGTTCTATATTTTCACAGTCTGGTCTGTCTCCTACGAAGCAGAGGTTGGTTTGTTTGCACAATGCTTATTTTCGGAAGCAGGAGAGTTTTAGGAACAGGCTGACATTATTTTTATTTTAGTTCCTCTGTAATTTTTGTTAGAAGGATGCATGTGTATTCAAAATAAGTTCAGATATATATGTGTGTGTGGAGAGAGGGTTGTTTTGGGTACTTCCTGCCCCTCCCCCCCCCGCCCCAAGATCTAAATTAAAGCTTTTCTGGACTTGGCTGAGAGAAGGCAGTGAACAAAGCCTAAATTGACTGAGTCACCTGATGGAGCATCACCTCCAGGAGCTGGTGCTAGAGACCTTGGAGGCCCTCTGCAGCTCCAGGATACAGATGAGTTACAGCCTTGTCCTAGCTTTGATGTGCAAATCTGAGTGACTTGGAGCCACCCAGGGGTTGCACTTTATTGCTCAGCGTCTGCACTGAGCATAGTTTTTCTAAGGGGACTCGGTCTGACAACCCATCCCGTGTGCTGGAGTGCTGTGCTGGGGTGGCTTTGTCCATTGTGCAGAACGTGAAGGGGCAAGCAAACAAAAAAAACCCAAACAAAAAAAAAACCCACCCCAATCTGTGCTGATGTTGGGGTGCTTTGAGCACAGCCCAGGCTGTTCTTCAGCCAGCCGAGAGCTTGGACCTGCAGAGGAGCAGCGATGTCAGCAGCTTTGTTGCCTCTGGGATGGTACCCGCTCCCTATTCTTTAACTGGTTTGCCTTGGTCTGCTGCTGGGGCCTCCCTTTGGAGCACTCGTGGTTGTAAACATGGCTTCGTTCTCCATAAGGCTGCCCCTGCTCCCTCTTATGGGCCCCTCGTCATACACTCTGTTAGCAGCAAACAAAATAGGCTCTGAACTCCCTGTTTCTGTAGGACAGCTCACTTCAGATGCCCATCCCCATGGGCATCCTTGCGGTGATGCTCCATCAGGTGACTCAGTCAATTTAGGCTTTGTTCACTGCCTTCTCTCAGCCAAGTCCAGAAAAGCTGTAATTTAGATCTTGGGGCGGGGGGGGGAGGGGCAGGAAGTACCCAAAACAACCCTCTCTTCACAGCCCTGGACCCCATGCACGTGTCCCTGCCTCTGGCCAGTGTCACAGCGTGACTGGTCTCTGAGAGTTGTACTTCAATCCCTGTGTGTGTCTGATGGCCAAACTCTTCAATCCTCATCCTCAAGGAAGACCACTTCATAGGCACTTAGTATCAGCCTTGACACATCCTCAGTTAGATGACCACTGATGATGGGATCTGCCCGGTCCTGGGGCTCCACCACCTCCTGGGGCTTTGCAGAAGCTTCAGCAGCCCTGGCTTGGAGCCATAGGCAAAGAACTGCAGCTCTTCATGCAAGGACACAGCAAGGTGGCTGCCCCGTGCAGGGTGTGGTAGCAACACCTTGTCCATGCAAGGTACAGAGATGATGTAAAGGGAAGCATCAACACTCGGTCATGTTGGTCTATGGCCCCTCAGATTCTTCAATCTCCTGCTGTCCAGGAGGGTCCCCTGTACCCTGGGTACAGTCATCCTTCTGTGATACTAAATATGAGACCATACACTGGCTGCATTCAGACTCCTGTTTTCTGGAGGAAGAGCTTAATTTCCCAGTTGCTTTGTGTTGGGCCCCCCTTTGAGCATGCTGCAGGGTCCCTTTGAGGGCATTAGTCTTCAAAAATCCCACTTGGTATGGAGTCGTGTTTGGCCAAGAAGGACTTGGTACTGCCCCAGCTCTCTGCAGGGCTCATCCCGAAGAAGAGAAATGGGGGAAGGGGGTGGGATCTTGGTGCGGAGCACAGAAGTCCAAAAATTACAGAATGTGGAAGTGAAATGGGGGATCAAGCCGTAAGAGCTTTCCTTGCAGCCATGCAGAGGGGTTTGCTCGCAGCCTGGTGTGAAGCTCCCTGAGGCAGGGGTTTCCCATGGCTTTGCTTGGGGTGCTCTTGCCCTCAGCAGGTAAATGCCTCCTCGAGTTGGTGCTGAGCAGTGTGCAGAGGTAATGAGTGGACAGAAGGCTTCACGCAGAGGGCTGGGTGGTCACATCGCGCTGGTCTTGAGCTGACAGCTCCAGCTGAGAAAACATCTCTCTGCTATTCTTATCTTTGGATGGCCTTGCGAAGAACTTGCGGTGTTCAGGGACTGTGCTTGGCTGCCAGGACTGTGGTGTTACGTGGGTGACGGTGGCAAGAAAACCAGCTCTCCTGTGGAGTAGTGGCTGTTCAACTTCTTTGGGGTTTCTCAGCTCTTCCTGCAAGTGACTCTTTTGTCCTGTATCTGGTCCCTTTCATTTCTAGTCCTGCTCCCTTCTCTTTAGTTAAAACAATTTTATTCTTTCCTGGACTCGTGCTAACATTTATAGTCTTTGTGAGAAGATCTAATCAGGAGATGCTAGCAGGATGCTCTTTCAGGCTGAAATACCCTTTTTTTTGAAAATTATTACTATTATTTTTATTTTTAATTCCCAGGCTTTGTCAAGCAGGAGTGGCAGCCAGGAGAGACCCAAGCTGTTTTTGAAGGAGCAAAGTTTGCAAATGTCCATCACCTCTGTCCCAGAGGCTGGCAGGACAGAGCGCAGCAGCTTGGCCTCTTACCTGCTCTGTCTGTACAACACTTCATAAAAAACAAGCTGCTGGCCTGTGAGGGCTAAGCCTTCAGGTGGGAACAAACCTGTCTGCCCACGTGAGATGCAATTGTGCACAAAAAGCCCTATGCTTCCTCCTGCTTTTTACATGCCTTGTGCACCGTCCCCCCACACAGCACCTCGCTGCTTGGGGACCGAGCGCCCCCCATGGCCCTGCCATCCCTCCAAAACATCAGCGTGCCCGAGGCAAGTGCCTTCACAGTCGGGTGGGTCTCAAGCCGCTCGGGGCGAGCGGCTGGAGCCGTGGCCTATTTACAAGCTATGAGGCAGCGAAAGTCTTTGGGTACTTGCTCAGGACACAGAGGAAACTGCTGAAATCTCTCCGACAATACAGGAGGATGCACGCTGGGAATGTGGGGTTTTTTTGGGGGGAAACAGTGGGGATTTTGTTGAAATTCCTCTGTGTTGCAGGCTCTGGTGACCAGGTTAGTTCCCTGGTGCTGCCATAATGCCAGCAGGCTGCGTGTCCCTGTGCTCAGGCTGCGATGGGGGTTCAGTCTGGGTTTGCAAACTGGGCCTGCAGGGAAGTCCTACGTCTGGGGATATTGAGTCCCAAGAGACGAGATGGGCTGTAACCATCACAGTGATCCCACCGGTGTGACCAGGTGATGCCGGGCTGGTGGGAGCGGACGCATGCTCCATGGCTGCTGCATTGCCCAGCGCTTGGAGCTGAGAGGACAATGGGGAAAAGCATTATTCAAACCATTCCCAGGAAAATTCTTCTTTAGCCCCTTGAAGGGGAGTTGGAATTATTTTTTTTTAATGTTCAAGTTATGGCCTTATCTCTCTGCGATCCTGGGTTTATCACGTCTTTCCAGAGTTCCTGATGTGGCAGCCCAGGGCTGGCCCTGCTCCAGGAATGTGCTCTTTGCTTTTCCTTTTCTTTCTTTACATATGAATGTGATTGTACCAAACTCCTTGGTATTTCAGTGTGTTCTGTGCAGATTTTTTCCCTGGTTAAACTCCACCTCAATCATCCTCAGCCCCTCAATTTTAAGGGGAGCAAAGAGGTCACCAACCCAAATCATCCACTTACGTGTCTTTGCACACAAAGATAAATGTAAGCTTGTTAAAACGGAAGACTATAGTTAGCAACACACGCTCGGTCATGGCCAAGTGCCATGAGAAGAATTCGTTATTTTCAATAGCTTGCACTTAACAGAAAATAGCTGACCTCTCCTCTCTCATGAGGAGTGACAGTGCTGGTAGAGCAGTTGGTGTTTCAGAGCTTTGCTAATCCAGTTGCTGGCAAAACAGATCAAAACCAGCGTGCTCTTGAACATTAAAAAGGTTGATCACTCAACTGCATCTTGATCACTCAGCTGGGTCTTGCAGAGTTTTGGTTTTTTTCCTTGCCAAGCAAATACACTGTAAGTACCTCCTGTCTCTCTCCCAAGCTCATCTGCATGTGTGTTTCTGTGTTGCTGTCGGTGGGGAGGGTCCCGCCACACCTGCTTTCCTCTTCCAGCCCTTCCAATGCCTGCTTGCCTCCTCCCCTGCCCTTTCCCTCCCAAGGGCAGCATGCTGTGTCCCCCACCTTTGGGTGAAGGCCCCCCACCTTCCAGCACCGGTGGCAGCCTCTCCCCATCTGAAGCTGCCAGTGTGTCACCTGGGTCTAAGTCCCATTTTCAGTCCCCTGTGCCCTTTTCCTATTGACTGCCTGTCCGTCTTGTGAAGAGTTGTGGTACTCTCAGAGATCACTGCTCCTCTTATGCCCCCTCTGAGCTGTCCCTCAGACCCTCTTTGCCTGTTCCTTGTCCTACCTGCGCTTTTTTGCTGCTGTGTCCGTGGACCTGCTCATCTTGCTCTCCACCCAGCACTGCTGCTGCCTTCGTTTTCCCCTTTTATGCCCTATATAGATGACACCTCTTTGCAGTTGACGATGCCCTTGATGACAGCAGTGACTTGCTGGTTTGTTCCTGTGCCTGTGGTTTGACATTGCAACTGCATGAAAATAATCAGGCTGGCTCTGTGATTCCCACCCTGAGCCATGGCATGGCGTGCTGGTATGACTGTTTGTGTTGCACCTTAAATCAAGTAGGGGAACTGATCTAGTTTTGACCCAAAAATACCAAACAACAAACCAGATATTTTCTGGACACAGGGTTTTCCGAGTGGGATCCACTCACAGGCACATTCCTGGTGGCGCTCTGCCCTGCTCTGG
>NW_008825251.1:262044-264933 GCF_000699105.1 Pygoscelis adeliae
GAGAAAGGCAGTGTGCTCTGCTCCCAGCTGCTTGTTGGACCAGTGCGAACAGTCGGGGTGGTGATAGCCTGGGCCGGGTGAGCTGATCTGCCTGAAAACGGACCTATGCCACAAAAATAGTGGCTTTCACCCAGACCAGCTTCCCCAGACAGGCTGTCTGTAGTAGCCTGAACATCCGCCCTCTGTGAGGCTGCCTGGAAGTCAGCATTTCATGGTAGATGTCGTGGTGGGGAGAACTGCACCCTTTCAGAGGCAGTTCAGGTTTATTTTGGGTTGAACTATCAATTTTGCATCCTCAGAGAGTTGAGGAGCAGCCTGCTTTTTAGGGGTGCATGTCAGACTGCTCAGCATTGAATACACCTGTGGATTTCCTAGCAGGGAGGTGTGATGTGCAATTAAATCCCCTCCCAGACTTGTCGGGTGGGAGGGGACACACTGACCTTCCCCAGAAAGCTGGGGCAGAGCTGAGGGTCGGTGATGGTGCTTGCCCTACTGGCAAACACCTCCTCTCTCATGACTGTGCCAGCAAGGCTGAGCACTGGGAGCCCGGGCTGCCATTTCGGACACTGCAGTGCTGCCACCGTCAAACCAGACCCCTCTGAGGAACCACATGCCAGCAGCGGAAGGTGTGCGAGAGGGATGCAACAGGATCTCCCTTCTCCTGCTGCTCCTCTGGGAATGGCTCCTGCTGCCATGCCCCGACCTGGGCGAGCTCCTGATGCGCCGGGCAGGAGCAGGTTTCAAGGGTGGCCCTGGACCCGTCCATTTCATATGGCTTTTATTAATAACAAAAATAACTTGGGCTAAATAGGACCTCCTTCCTGAAGCCCCCACTGACACAGGGCGGAGGAAGATGGTGGAGGGCCAGGACTTGGGGGGGTGCGAGGAGGAGCTGGGGGGCATGTGTAGGTTTTATCTCTGTTTTCAGCTGCATGCTCAAGCGTGCTGCTGGGGGCAGCACCACTTTAGTGGCAGCATCTCTCCTGCGTGGGCAGAGACCTTGCTGGGGTTTGCACCTCCTTCTTCTGTTTACCTGGGCCAGCCAAAATGGTTTTGGCTACAGCATCATGGAAGTGTTGGCTTTGCTGAGCTCCTCTGCTTTTACCCGGGCCAGCTTTTTGGGTTAGGTGGGTCAGTGTTAAAGGCTGACGTGCCATGTATGAGGACTGCACAGCCTAACACCTCTGTTGCCACAAAACCATCGTGCTGATCTGCCTGAAAACTAACCCTACAGCACTGCCCGTGTTGCTCTCTCGCTGAGCCCTAGGCTGGGCCAACGTGGGTGCTGGCAAAGGACCCTGGGGCTGGAGGGGCTCCTCTGGGCAGCAGAGGGGTTATGGATCAGCAGCAGGCCGTGCCTGTCCTTTGGGTCACCTTATACCCAAAGGGTCACCAAGGGCTTTGTCCCATCAGCCAAAGGAGGAGGGGAAGAGCTTGTGATGGAGATGGTCTCATCCACCAGTCATTCCCTGCATTTATCTTTTGGGCAAGCAGTGTGGGCTTTGAGCAGGGACCGGGTGACCCAGAGGTCCTCTCCAGCCCCACAGCATGTCAGCCCTGCAGGCAGGCACTCGCATGGGCAGGCTGCCTGCATTGTCGGGAGCCAGGGGTTTGGTCTCCTGAGGTGGCATTAACAACAGGGTGCAGCTCCCAAAAGGAGCAGATCCTGCTTTGCAGATCCTCCCTGCTCTCAAGAGTGAGTTCCCCCGTGCATCTCACCAGGCGCCGGCACTCCTGTGATCGTGCCAGCCCTTGATGTGAGTTATCAGATCATCAGCAGACGATGCTCGATGCTCGCTTGTCCCAGGCTGCGATGTTGGGGCTGGGTTGGGGGGGTGACCTCCCCTTCCCTGTGCCAGGGAGCTGCTGATTTGACTCAGCCCCATCTCAAACCCATCCCCTCCTCTTCCCCTGAGTTTGTTAGATCACTGAATGGCCCCAAGCAACGCTTTGATCTGCAGCACGGCTGCCTGGCCCAGAGGCAGCAGCTCTGTAGGACTCACAGACAACTTGTTTGCCTGGAGCCTCTGGCCCAGACTAACGCAGCTCTCATGTCCCTGCAGCTCGGACTGGGTGGAGATCATCGAGCCCCGCTCCCAGGAGCGGATGTACGTCAACCTGACCACCGGCGAATGTGGCTGGGAGCCCCCTCCCAACCTGAAGGTGCGCCAGTCAGACCAGAAGCAGTGGTGGGAGCTCTTCGACCAGAACAACAACCGCTTCTACTACTACAATGCCATCACACGGCAGACGGTGTGGCACCGGCCTCAGGGCTGTGACATTGTGCCCTTGGCACAGCTTCAGGCCATGAAGCGCAGCTCGCAGCCTGACTGCCGGGGCCGGCCGCACCGGGGCAGCACTGGCAGTGACGGCAGAACCACCCCCACCCAAATGGCCCTCCTGCAGGAGATGGAGAAGGGCAAGGGGGACTGCGCTGCAGAGAAGAGGAAAGACCCTGGCAGGTAGGGAGAGCTTTAGCTTTCTCTGTTTGTATAGAATGGGTGGCGTCAGTTTCCAGGCAGGCACTGACTGCCTGGCAAATGGGCTGGGAATCTGTGCTGCCCTGAAAGGGTGCAGCGCTGGGGCAAAGTGCTGCCAGGCCAGTGATCACCACCGCATGCCCTCCTCTTCCTGGGGTACAGCTGTCCACTTTCACCACTGCAGTGCCACTTCAATGTCCCCGGTCTGGACCAGGCCTCATTTGTGTGGGGCACCATAAAAACACACATCAAAAGATAATCATTGCTCCAGAGCCCTTTGTGGTAAAGAGAAGGAGAGGGGATGGGCAGGAGTGTCGCGCAGTGATGAGAGCTCTGTCAGATGCTCATGGCGGGGTTTGCTGGGATGGCTGAGCTGCCATGCCAGGGGTTAGGCTGCTGCAGGGTGCGG